>NC_090655.1:106139880-106467380 GCF_040937935.1 Hyperolius riggenbachi
CCACAATAGCACCATCTATGCTGCTGTATGCTATATGCTATAGCAGCATAGAGGACGCTATTGTGGCCAGGAATACAAAGAATCACTCGCATTCCCGGCCTGTCAGCTCCTGTCGCCGAAACAGGAAGTGGCTGCCGGCGGGGCCAGGAGCATCTGATGGAGTCGGCGTGGGCACGATACAGCCGCAGGGGGCTTGTGAGGATCCGTGCGGCTGCCTGCGCAGGCAGACAACTTTTTGACCACTGTTCAGGTCTGCATTCTGCAGGTCTCTGGAAGAGAGACCTTTTGTCAGTTGTGCAACTTGCTGCTGAGGAATTTGCATACGTTTGTCATGCAGATTGCCTAGCCACATCCTTTGTGGGCTTGCTCTATAAAGAGCTATGTTTCCCACAGTAAGGGGCTGGTCATAAGGGTTAGTTCCTGTGAAACACTCCGGAGAGTGTCAGCCTTGCTCATTGTTTGAAGATTAGCTTAGAGTAATTCCTGGGACTGCACTAGGCAGGTTTCCCTAGTGCAGTTAGGATTGCATTATTTGTATTGCCTGTTCTGTCTGTCTGTGGGGTGCTAACCAGAGCAGCGGTTGTTGCTGGTAGGCCCTTCTGTTCTGTTGTTGCCTTACTTGGATCGCACTCGCTCTGACGGAAAGAGCAGTGGATCGTATCTCTTACGTATTCCTGTTGTCGTGTATCTGTTTTGTCTTGTTTGAACGCTTGCTGGAGGCTCGGTGATGTAACTGTCAAGCAAGCGCTCGCGTCCTCTGTTTTATGTTTGTCTGTCGGTGGTTAGTTAGGCATGCTTGTCCCTGTTGTGCTTATCACGCGGGGCCCGCGCATAAACGCGTGCACTGTTGCGAATGAGTGCGGTGTTCGCGTTTGTTATTTTCCTTATCTCCTCATTGTATGATTTGCTGTGCCTATGCTACTCTCGTGCTCTGCCTTGCTGTAGCCTTGTGTCACCTCTGGCAATCGCCTCTCCCGCGATTGCGTTCCTACTTCATATCTGCTGTTGTGTATGCACCATCGCGGGTTGGCGACTAGTTTGGTGCACACACATACAATCTGTCCCTTTGCTCAATCTCTTTCGCAATCACTTCTCAGGCGATTGCGTTTTCACTCGGTTTCCTTTGTTGTGTGTCCGCCGTCGCAGGTTGGCGGCTAGATTGGTGGACATACATACATTCCTCATCTCTGCTTATTCGGTCTTGTGTCGCTGTTAGCAATCGCCATCTCTGCCGATTGTCTTCTCACTTTGTCTTCATGGTTGTGGGTTCATCGTCGCAGGGTGGCGAGTAGTTTGGTGGACACACATACCCTCTGTCACTTTGATCTCTCCCTTTCAGGGCTATCTTGCCCTGCGTTTCTGCCCTTCATGCAATTCCTGTCTGGCGTGTGTGGCAGGGCAGAGGAGCTGTTCCTCTGCACTCCACAGTTCCACCTGCCGACAGGAATTTCCCTCTACAGGTGCATTGCACCTTCTGCTGGGTTTCCTCAAATTATACGCTTGTGGAAGATTTCCGCAGTGTCAGCGCACGCCTTGTGCGCTGATCACGGAGAGAATTCCACAATCGTTACAGTGCTGCTGGAGGCCCCAGGTGAGTAAAACTCATTTTTTTCAGAGACTTAAGTGTCCCTTTAAGCCACTAGGCTCCATTAGGGCTCATTGGAGATGTTTCTTTCTTTATATACTTGAAAAAGTGGGAACCTAGACCTGGGAAATGCATCGCAATCCGCAAAAGTTTTGTTCATTTAGATCATTGAGTTTAGGTAGGTTTACCTTTACCTTCTCTATTTTTAAACCGTTAATAATAATTGTATTTCACTATGGTGCCTTAAAACCACATACATTGTATTGCATTGTGTAGCTCTGTGGCATCAACCATCACATCAGTTTCATGCAGGTCACAAGCTGTTTCGTGGTCTTCTGATGCACTTCTACTCCACTACCATCGAGTCAATGTTATGCTACTCCATCATTGCATGGTACGCGGGTGCTTCCGAGAGCATCAGACACAAACTACAGAGGTTCATCAAAGCCACAGAGAGGATTATTGGGACCCCTCTTCCATCACTCGACCTCCTCTTTACCTCCAGGCTGCAATCCAGGGTCATCAGGATAGCAAATGATCCCACCTACCCTGGTAACTGCTACCTGAAGCTACTTCCATCAGGCCAATGTTACATGTCCATCTCCACCAGGATTTCCAGGCATAGGAATTCCTCCTTCCCCCAAGCCATCCACTTCCTTAACTCAGGACTCTTCCCACCCAAATAGCCCTCCCATGTGTGTAATGTGTGTTTATGTCTTCGTGTACCCACATATATATAGTAGGCCCACGCTAATTGTCCAGCTTTGTCCTAATACTGAGCTGTCTGTGCCAACAACAATTCTTTGTATGATACCCTTGTACCTGTCAAATTACAACTGAAAACCAATGTTGGTCAATGGGTTGGTTCCCACTTGAATGTGATTTTTCGCATATGGAAAAGAAGTACACCTTGTTGCAACATATTTTTGCACATCATCTGAGTTTTTACATTGACAATCATTAGCTGCTGTGGAATATCGTCCGTACAAAAATTAGACTTGGTCTACCAAAATACTCGCTTCAAATAACACTCTGCCCGGCAACCTTAGGACAGACATGTACTATCTATGACTAGGGATGGTCAATGACATGCAAATAATTCATTTCAAATTAAAGCAGGATTATGCAAATTATTTTCCACGATTAACGGCTATATGCAGTGAAAAGGGCGCCTGTTGTTTTATATCGGCTATATCATGTTTATATTGGCTATATCATGGAAATGTTTGCAGTTACAACAAAGGGTCTGATTTCAATTACGCTTACACTATTTTCCCTTGATATAATAATGGCTATATTTTTACAACTACATTTTGGCCTCATTGTTTGTTTCATTTTATTTGCGGATACTACAATCCACACAAAGCACTGGTTAGGCACCACCATGGGACGGTTGGAGTTGTGTAAGGGTAGGCACCACCATGGAAGAAATTAAGGTTAGGCACTGGGGGGTGGGGGTGGGGGGGGTGTGTGTTTAAGGGTCAAGCATCACCATGGGGGTTAAGGTTAGGCACCACCATGGGGGTTTAAGGCTGTTTATCAGCTATATCCGGTGCTCTTGTATAAACAAAATCTTATTTTGTTTGCGGATACTACAATCCACACAAAGCACCGGTTAGGCACGACCATGGGTAGTGGTCTATGGTAGGCACCACGGTGGGAGAAATTATGGTTAGGCACTGCGGGTTGTTTAAGGGGCAGGCATCACCATGGGGGGGGGGCCTTAAGGTTAGGCCCCGGGGAGTTAAGGTTAGGTACTGCCATGGGGGTTTAAGGCTGTTTATCAGCCATATGCGCTGCTCTTATATAAACAAAATCTTGTTTATTGCCTACATCCAGTGCCCTTTTTTATAAACAAAATCATGTTTATTGGCTACATCTAGCACCCCTTTTTTCAGGCACCCTTTTTAAGTGCATGTGTTATAACTGTCACCCAAAATTACATCCATGATCGTTTCTATGATTCTAATTAACAGTTTGTACAATTGTTTAATACATTAAAAAAATCAATATTAAATTCAGGAAAATTCCAATGATATGCGAATAATGCTAATGGCAGGCAGATATCAATAACATGCAGATATTATCCAATGACAGGGACTGCATGCACCTCCAAAGAGGCAAATTCCAATAATCTGCCGAACAGGATAGGCAGGTATTATCGAATGCAGGGATGTCTCCTAGCCTGTGATGCTCGGTGACCCCCGATCACGAATTCGAGTAAATTCAGCCACGGCATTATCGAAATCCGGATACGCCGTGATCGTGATCCCGAATTGATGTCCACATCCAAATTCAACTCAGAATTTAGTCATGATTACATGTAGAATCCGTGATCAAGGACGTGACCACGGATTTGACTTTAACGTTAAAGAGACACTGTAACATCAAAAACATCTCCGGGGGGTACTCACCTCGGGTGGGGGAAGCTTCGGGATCCTAATGAGGCTTCCCATGCCGTCCTCTGTCCCACAGGGGTCTCGCTGCAGCCCTCCGAACAGCCGGCGACAGACCCGACTGTCAATTCAATATTAACCTTTGCTGGCTCCAGCGGGGCGCTGTGGCTGCTTTCGGCTCCGAAGTAGACGGAAATACCCGATCTCAGTTGGGTCCGCTCTACTGCGCAGGCGCCGGAGACTTGCGCCTGCGCAGCAGAGCAGACCCGACGGCGATCGGGTATTTCCGCCTACTTCGGAGCCGACAGCCGTCAGAGCGCCTGCGCAGGAGCCGGGAAGGTAAATATGGATGTCACCGCAGTACGGAAAGCTGCAGCGAGACCCCTGAGGGACAGAGGACGGCGTGGGAAGCCTCATTAGGATCCTGAGGCTTACCCCACCCGAGGTGAGTACCCCCCAGGGGACGTTTTGACTTTACAGATTCTCTTTAATAGCAAAGCCCCCATACATGCTACAATCACCAAAATGATGGCTTATAAAGGTGACAAGTAGCTACAATGTAAAAAAAATTCAAAAAGAACTTTTAGTTTTTGAGAAAAAACGATTTTAAAGTTTCAAAGGAAAAAAGTATTTGTGATTAAAAACCCGCCAAAACCCGCTGAATTTAGCAGTTAATAGCAAAGCCTCCTTACATGCTAGAAAGACCAAATTTGCCACATATGTTAAGAAGAACAGTAGGAAAACATTTTTTCAAAAAGATAGTTTTTGAGAAAATCGATTTTAAAGTTTCATAGGAAAAAAGTATACATGTAAATGCGGTAAATACAATGCCAATGTCATCCCGAAAATGACATAATTAGAGTGAAGGTCCTGCCAAATAACGTTAGAGATAGAGATCATGGTGAACAGTGCATATCAGTCTGCTGATGAAGCTATCCATCCCAGTGCAGTTACAATCTGTGGGATTACCAAAGATTAAGATGATGGTGGAAAAAAAATCAATTTTCATGCACAGACACACACGGTTGGGCCTCAGCAGGTGCGTAACTACAAATCATGGGGCCCCCCAGCAAAACTTTGATGGGGCTTCCAATGTTTACATCCTTTCCCATGACTACCCCTGGTGGCCCTCACACCCTCGGAGCCCATCTTACACGGTTCATAAGACAAGTGTGACCAGCATAATCTTCACACCCATAATAAGTATAGCCAAAAAAATCACCAGATCAAAAGGATGGACCCTTTTATTGGAGGAAGGGAAGGCAGTCAGGGCCACCTCAGATCTCTGCCCCCCCTGCGGTTGTGGAGGCCTCTCCCCTGTAGTTATGCCCCTGGGCCTCAGTGATGTTTTCACCCAACTTGGAAGGTCTTCATATGCTGTAGCTCAGCTGCCTTATGCAATTATACTATCCATGGAAAAAATGCTTCAATACACTTAATTGCTAATAAAACATATTTCATACACAAAAGAAATAAACAAGACAACAAAGTATGTCAGATCTAAGAAATACCATTTAAAAAACTGATATAAATAAATACATATATAATACATGTTGTGTGTTTATTATATCCATCTTTATTGATACAGTAATACCCCCCATGAATTACATACAGTATAAGAGGCAATAAAAGCCTGTAAATTCATGTAAGCAGTATTCACATGGCTTATTAATGGATAGTTGCTATATTTCCTTTTACGTTTTATAAATCTTGTCTTGACTCTTGTAATTTATATAAATAATAAGGGAAAAGCAACATTATATGTGGGTGAAAGAAAACAATAATTGTTTCTAGGACAATCAGCAAATAGTCATTGGGAAAGTGTTTTCTCCTTAGGGTGCATACGCACATCCAATTCTAATTGGCCAGTAATTGGCCAATGTTACCACTTCCATGTAGTATGAGGGCCAACTGATTTTGAATACTATGAGCAAATTGTGTAGGGAGGTGCTTATATTACATGCAAGTGTTATATTACATGCAAGTTGGCCAATCAAAACTGGACATAGTAGGAGAGCCAACAGATTTTGGATACTATGAAAATATTGTGTTGGTAAGCTCTCACGCTACTTGGAAGTGCGACCGACTACTCTTCTTCTTCTTCTTTTTGGAGGGGGTAAGGGGGGGGGGGGGGATAGTAAGCAGAACTGCATATGAAATGCTGTGAAAAAATAACAAGTGTGTGTATGCTATGATGTTTTACATGACCACACAAGTAAAGTGAAAATTAAAGCTAATGTATTTTTATGTAAGTAAGTTTTTTTGTAAGTTAACACTATTTTAGATTCAATTTCAGTAAAAAAAAACAAAAACAAAATAGTTATAGATTTAGTTTAGTATGGAAATGAGTTTGAGGCCGTGTTCACAGTGGTGCATTGCATAATTGTCCGCTCAGTAACGTGGCTTGCTGCACTACATTGCACCACCTATGCAACGTTCACAGTATGGTAGGTGCATTGTGATACAGTGGAATATGGCCTAGTAACACACTGCATGCAGTGCTTTACCGCAAAACACGTGCGTTAACGGTTACAGTGAAGCATATTTTTGACTGTATGCTTCACTGTATGTGATGCACCATGCAGATAACATGTGGCTCCAGTTTTCAGATCCTTTGCATTGCATTCCTGCTACCACAGGAAATGCAACGGTCACTGTGAACATGGCCTGGAGGGGTTATAAAAAGTTTTAAAGTTGACCTGAACTCTTGCACAGGACAGAAGGAAAACATAGAGAAATGCGCCCTGTATGTATTCTGAGAGTTTAGCTTGTTAATCCCCCCTCATTTGTGTCTAATCGCTGGTTGTGATTTGAACACTCCCCTGTGTCACATGACTGCCTATGGCAGATAAGCAGATAAGCTCATTTGAAAGTACAGGCTGTAAACAATATGTCTGTGTCCATCAATCAGGAAGTAGAAACTGAAGATTTATTTTAGGATTTGTATCAATTGTAGCAAAGAAATTATTTTTTTTGTTTAACCTTCTGCCGCCCGCGTCACGCCAGTAGGCGTGGCCGCGGCGGCAGCTCCAGGACCGCCTAACGCCAATTGGCGTAAAGTCCTGGGGCTCTGTTTTGCATGAGATCGCGCGCATGGTGCGCGCGCATCTCATGCTCGGAGGGCGGAGCTCCGCCCCGCCTTCAGTCTCCGAGCGGCTATTGCCGCTCGGGAGACTGTTAGACAGCGATCACGCCGTCTATTTACTTGGTGCAGCGATGCGATGAGCAGCAGCGCTGCACTGGGGACAGCCGTGTGACACGGCTGTCCCCATGGGGGACAAGAGAGCGATCGGCTCTCATAGGCCGAAGCCTATGACAGCCGATCGCCATAATTGGCTGGCTGTGGGGAGGGAGGCAGGGAGGGTAGAAATTTAAAGTAACAGGGTTTTTTTTTAAACAAATCAAAACAATAATATTTATAAAAAAAAAAATAAACATGGGGGGAGCGATCAGACCCCACCAACAGAGCTCTCAGACCAAAGGGGGGGGGGGTCACTTGTGTGCTGAGTTGTGCGGCCCTGCAGTTTGGCCTTAAAGCTGCAGTGGCCAATTTAGCTAAAAATTGCCTGGTCACTAGGGGGGTTTAGCCCTGCAGTCCTCAAGTGGTTAAGGTTATTATGCTGTAGGCGTATCTTTTAGAGCAGAGAGGAGTTCTGAGTTTAGGTCCTCTTTAAGAACTCACTGTATGTGTATGTAAACTTCTGATGCAGATTGAGTCATACTTGTGAGATGTATTATGTACATGTTTTCTTTAAGGATAACCTATACAGTACGATACTTGTTTTACAATGCATTTGTGGATCTACAGTATGGCAGGGGCACCAACCCTGGCAGGGAACATTTACATGAAATTATAAACTTATCCAGCGTACATCTTCTTTTTTTTAAGGAGGATGTGGAAAGCATCTGGGAAATCCAGTGGAAGACTGAGAAGCCTCTGGGGAATCCAGTGGGGGACTGAGAAGCCTCTGGAGAAACCAAAGGAGAATGTGGGAAGCCTCTGGGGAATCCAGGGGAGGACGTGGGAAGCCTCTGGGGAATCCGGAGGAGGATGTGGGAAGCCTCTGGGGAATCCAGGGAAGGACTGAGAAGCCTCTGGAGAAACCAGAGGCGGACGTGGGAAGCATCTGGGGAATCCAGAGGAGGATGTGGGAAGCCTCTGGGGAATCCAGGGGAGGACTGAGAAGCCTCTGGAAAAACCAGAGGAGGACGTGGGAAGCCTCTGGGGAAACCAGAGAGGATGTGGGAAGCCTCTGAGGAATCCAGGGTAGGACATGGGAAGCCTCTCGAGAATCCAGGGGAGCATGTGGGAAGCCTCTGGCTCTGGGGAATCCAGAGGAGGATGTGGTAAGCCTCTGGGGAATCCAGGGGATGACGTGGGAAGCCTCTGGGGAATCCAGAGGAGGAGGTGGGAAGCCTCAGGGGAATCCAGAGGAGGATGTGGGAAGACTCTGGGAACTCCAGGTGAGGACATGGGAAGCCTCTGGAGAATCCAGGGGAGGATGTGGGAAGCCTCTGGAGAAACCAGAGGAGGACGTGGGAAGCCTCTGGAGAATCCATGTGAGGATTTGGGAAGCCTCTGGAGAATCCAGAGGAGGAAGTGGGAAGCCTCTTGGGAATGCAGTGGAGGACTGAAAAGCCTCTGGAGAATCCAGAGGAGGACGTGGGTAGCCTGTGATTTTTTTCCGCTTTTTATTCTCACATGTTTGCTATAACACACTATGCACATTGCGATAAGATCTCAATGCTACGGGGAGCAAAAAGTTGCATAGCGCATTAGATGTGTGACGTAAAAATACAGTGAAGCATACCGTACAATAAACATATGCTCCACTGCCACTGTAAATGTTGTCTGGTAAATGCGCAGCATGCCGATGTCAAGGTTCCATAGAAATATCATTGCATCATGTTGGAATGTAATGATGTTGTCCATTATGACAGAACGCAGCAGATTCAGTGTGAAAGAACCCTTAAAAGAAAAATAGATGTTATTTTAATGGGGTTGTGTGTGTAACATTTGCTATTAAACTGTACTAGGGTTTACATTGCAAATATTACCGGCAATAGTCAGTTTGCTGCTACTCGGTACCTGATGCATGCAGTCCTATGAATATGGATCCCGCAGCTGAAAATGGCGTGTCCTGTGTCGTTGACAGGAATACTTTAATCACTAATTATATGCTCTTCAGCAAAACCATTTTAAAGGCCTTCCGATAGTACCCTTTGCAAACCCCCAGCACCCAGGCCTAATGTCAGTTCATCTTGACAAGCTATTAATTAATGTTTACATTATCACCTCGGCAAATGTGTAGTTGATCACAATAGAGAATCAATAACAGTTTCTGACTGACAATTTTTTTTTCTTTTTACAGACGTGTCTTTCCTGAAAGGAAGTATAAACAGACTGATCTATCAATCAATACAGAATTATATTTTGCCCTTGCAAGGTTAGCTCTTAAATCCAAAGGTCATTAAATGTCCTTTTTTATATTATACAATCCCAATAGAGGATGGAGCGAATTAACAGTCGCAGGCAAACAAAGAGAGGATACAAAAAAATACACAGCATTGACTATCGCATTTCTATAAAAATTGATACCATAGGCACCTTTTCAAGGCTCTGCCTGTAAACAGGAATTACAAGTTATATAGGTAAATCATTGCTTAGGACCTGAGAAGATATTGTATTTCACTAATGTCAAAATGTTAATTTTCCCTGGACTTTGATATTGCTTATCATCAATAATGCAAGTCTCATTGTCCATTAATTCTGATAATGATATTAATAAATGGTGGGAGCTTTCAGAGAGTCACAGGAACAATGCACACTTAAGGTAGCCATATATCTGGTTATGTATGGGAAGATTCGACCAAGATACAAATCTCTCTCCAATCGAATCTGATAAGAGAGAGATCTGTCAGCTGCCCTTACACTGCAGGCCAATCCCCAATAAATTTCAGCATGAAATCAATCAGGAATCAGTCTTGTGACGCTGCATCCCTCCGCCTCGCTGACCCGACGCTATCCCCCTACTGATAATTGTCCCCTGGTGCCCAGTGCAAGGTATACATTACCTGTCAGTGGCCTTTGCTTGTCCCTCTGCTTGTGTCCAGGACTCCTCCTCTGCATACCCGCGTGCGCCAAATGGTTTCCTAGTCAGGGCACACGTGTGTGACATCAGCTGTCATGCGTGTGCCCTTACTAGGAAACCATGTGGGGCGCGCATGTATGCAGAGGAAGAATCCTGGAAGCAGTGGAGGGACAAGCGGAGGCCGCAGACAGGTAATGTATACCTTGCACTGAACACCGGGGGACAATTATCAGTCGGGGACAGCATCGGGGGTTTCGCTGTGTTCATTGATGGTTTCAAAATTGCACGCTGTTCTCACCGTGCACCGATCAAGCAAGTCAGCCTAACATCTTTCAGTATGCGCGATCGACAATGCAACCCATTTTCGTCCCAGAATTGGTCGCATTGTCGGTCGGGCATGCGCTTGGCGGCACCAATTTTCATCCAATTTGAATATAATAATCAAATTGGATGGTCGATCAGCCTGCCAAGTCGCCTGATGTATGGCCACTTTTAAGACTCATTCACACTGTGTGATGCTGTCGGTTAGGACGCACTGTACATTGCGTGTGATCTGCATGGTAACATGAAGTTCCACAAATTTTGATGTTACCGCTCACACTACAGCTGTACGTCCCAGTGCATTGCGATGTAACACGGTGGGGAACAGTATATCACACAACGCACACGATTTCCAATTGGATTCTATTGCTGATGCCGATGTCCGTGCTACAATGCATTGTGGCACGCATGCTGTGCGTCAGGAACGCATGCATGAATTCGCAAATTTAACACAGCTGATCCCCGTTCACACCTGAGACCTTGTAACATTGACGGATAACATGACCCCCGGGAGGGAAAATGTTTCACTGGGCACAATTTTGAAATTCTTCACTTAGGGTGTGCATTCACTTTTGTTGCCAGTGGTTTAGACATTATTGGCTGTGTATTGAGTTGTTTTGATGAAACAGCAAATTTACACTAACACCAGCTGTACACTGACTGTTTACATTATATCTAAGTGTCATATCTTCAGTGTGGTCCAATTAAAAGATATAATAAAATATGTACATGCATCCTTGCAAGTTTGCCTCAGTCAGCAAAAAGTCTAGGCCTCCTTCAGTTGTTGCATTGGCTTTTTGTATCGGAGTTACAGTGTCTTGGGGGGTTCCAAGTCAGTGGCGTATCTACAATTCATGGGGCCCTTCAGTGAAACTTCAATTTCCCCCCAGACCCTGGGACTGCTCCCCTCTAGTTACACCCCTGTTTCCAGTGTCATTCAACCAGTGAGACTGAAAGCTTAGCTGAAAATTCTAACACTGCACTGTGTCTTGGTCTCCACACATTTTAAAAAGTATGTTTAGAGTAGAGTTCTGCCTTAAGACACGTTTACATTCTTGCAAACACACAGAGGAACCTTGCTGCTTATTTAATATTACATGAGTGAAATAGTGTTGACACATTGCTTTATGGCTCATGTTCTTGATAACTTTGTAATTAAAACTGAATTGAGTGTAATTTTTTCACAATTAGTGCTAAGTATGTTAATTTAATTAATATACAGATCTTTACACTGTGCTAACACACCGCTCTAGCAATGTAAGCACTTTCTATTTCATACCAGCAATATAAACAGACATTTGAAGATGTATGCTCCATTAAAGCAAGGCTCATAATTGCTCACTGATTTTTGGCATAACTTAATACAGGAGTGACTCATATTAGATGTTACTTAAAGGGCAAGAAAGCCTAAACTTTTCTTAGTGTTTATTAACCCCCTTGGCGTTATGATTGTTCTCGGATTTTAGGGTTTAAAAGCGTTGCAATTTTTTTGCACCCTTTCACGCCCTAAAACCTGGAAAAAAATCATGCTGCCAGGGAGATCTGCAGGAGTTTTTCATTCACTTACCTCCCTGGTTCCAGCACTGCAATTAGGCCTCCATCCTCCGGGTGGCGCTGCAACTCTAAAGTGAAATTGCCGGCTGTCGTCATGATGACATCCGGCGATCTCACCAGCAGGAAGCAGAGCCGCAGAGGAGAGGAAAAAGAATGCCGGCCAACGTCGGGATTCTCGGAAGGTATGTAGAAACGCTCCCGCTGCGCGCATTGCTCTGCATTCAGCCTCCAGCGGCGATCCCAAGCAGAGGTCGGGATTACTGCTCTTAGCTGCGATTTTCCACCCCGACCTTAGCTCAGGATAACTGCCAAGGAGGTTAAAGAGCACTGAATAACAATGTTAAATATTACAAAGTAGAGGTCACTGGCAATGTTCTGATCCTGTCTGTCAATCACACTAAATTTGGCTATATAGTGGAACCTTGGTTTGCAAGCATTATTAGTTCCGGAAACATGTTTGTAATCCAAAGAGCTCTTATATCAAAGCAAATTTGACCATAAGAATTAATGGAAACTCAGGTGATTGGTTCCACAATACAAAAAATAAAACAGTTATAGTGAAATAGTATAAATAAGATAAATAGTAAAAATAAGATGTAAACAAGACTTTCACTTTAACTAACAGAATCAATGCTATCTGTTAGCTCACCTTAGGCCTGGTGCACACCAGAGGAGTTTTTCTGAGCGTTTTGCGTTTTTAAATCTGCTGCTAATGTTATCCTATGTGTCTGTGCACACTGGAGCAATGAGGTTTTGTAAAAAATCCCATAGCATTACATTGGGAAGAGCTTTTAGAGGTTTCAAAAGCTCTTCCCAATGTAATGCTATGGGGTTTTTTACAAAACCTCATTGCTCCAGTGTGCACAGGCACATAGGATAACATTAACAGCAGATTTAAAAACTCAAAACGCTCAGAAAAACTCCTCTAGTGTGCACCAGGCCTTAACCTTTTTTTTGCATGGCTTTAAGGAAGGAATGTATCCAATGACAGTTACTTTTGAGGATTTCATGGAAATGTGACTTTGCAAAGTCTCCACATTAAGATTAAGTACAATTAACCACCCTGGCGTTCAGTTTCCCCAGGATTTCCGTGCAAAAAGTGTTTCAATTAATTTCCAATAATTTGCAACCATTTTTTTTTGCAACCAATTTTTTTTTTATATTGAATTCAATACAAATTATTGTATTGAATTCAATTAAAAAAAAAAATGTTTTCTGCAAGATGTTGATGACGCTGTGTGACCCTGGTGTCATCAACGCCGATCAATGGGGGACATTTTATCGCCGAGGGGAAGCAAAATCCGCCAAGGGACATGGAAGAAGACACTGTGGAAGCTATCAGAGGTACGCGACGAGGGATCAGCATGCCAATGGTGAGTAATATATAAGACCCAGATCAATGTCAAAGGAAAAAAGTGGAAAACATCCGGCACTGAAGTGCATGGAAATTGTGTTTATTCCAGACTGTGCTCAAAAATAGAATGCATGCAGCAAACCTCAGAAGAAGCACTGCCGTGCGAAATGGCCATTAGGCTGCCCATATGTTGAACTGTTTGCTGTAGGCATTCTATTTTTGAGCACAGTCTGCAATAAACACAGTTTCCATGCACTGCAGTGCCGGATGTTTTTCACTTTTTTCCTTTGACATTGATATGCTGTTGCACCATGCCATCCTGAGCACGCAGTTAAGAACATGGGTTTGACTTTGAGTCCATCCTGCCAGATCTAAAGGGCTAATTCTCCAGGTAGTGCCGACCACTATACTGTTTTTCTACTTTGTTTTGATAAGACCCAGATGTATAGGTAGAAGATGTGCAGCCAGATATAGTTAGCCAGATATAGTTAGCCAGGTATAGTTAGCCAGGTATAGTTAGCCAGATGTATAGTTAGCCAGATGTGCAGCCAGGTATAGTTAGCCAGGTATAGTTAGCCAGATGTATAGTTAGCCAGATGTGCAGCCAGGTATAGTTAGCCATGTATAGTTAGCCAGATGTATAGTTAGCCAGGTGTTTAGCCAGTTATATAGTGAGCCAGATGTTTAGCCAGGTATATAGTGAGCCAGGTGTGTAGCCAGGTATACAGTGAGCCAGGTGTTTAGCCAGGTATATAGTGAGCCAGGTGTTTAGCCAGGTATACAGTGAGCCAGGTGTTTAGCCAGGTATATAGTGAGCCAGGTGTTTAGCCAGGTATATAGTGAGCCAGATGTTAGCCAGGTATATAGTGAGCCAGATGTTTAGCCAGGTATATAGTGAGCCAGGTGTTTAGCCAGGTATATAGTGAGCCAGGTGTTTAGCCAGATTTATAGGTAGCCAGATGTCCCCCTCCCGATCCTCCCCCCCCCCCCAGCACGCTGTGGGTAGCTATCTGTGCTACCCACAGCGTGCAGAACAAGCACACCCTAGGGTATCCCTGGGCAGCCAGCGGGGCAGAGAATGTGCGGGGGTTCCCCCTTGTATGTGGAGGCTGTGCTGGCAGAGGATCCCCCTCTGTGTGGGTGGGGGATCCCCCTACTATTGTGGCTGTGCGGGCGGGGGATCCCTCTCTGTGTGGGTGGGGGGATCCCCCTTCTATTGTGGCTGTGTGGGTGGCCTATCCCCCTCCTCCCCCCTCCCTCCCGATCTCCCCCCTCCCGATCTCCCTCCCCCCCTAAGCCCATTGAGTAAATAGATGTACTCACCCGAGGGCTTTCTCCAGCGACGGCAGCAGCACTTCCTCCTCCATCTCTGAAGTCTCGTTCTCTGTGCAGTTACATTATGAGGCTTGGTGACGTCACCAAGCCTCGTAATGTAACTGTACAGAGACTGGGACTTTGGAGATGGAGGAGGAAGTGCTGCTGCCGTCGCTGGAGAAAGCCCTCGTGTGAGTACATCTATTTACTCAACGGGCTTAGACGGGGGGGGGGATCGGGAGGGAGGGGGGAGGAGGGGGATAGGCCACCCGCACAGCCACAATAGAAGGGGCCCGCACAGAGGGGGATCCCCCACCAGCACAGCCTCCACATACAAGGGGGAACGCCCGCACATTCTCTGCCCCGCTGGCTGCCCAGGGATTCCCTAGGGTGGCTGGATGCTAGTTCTGCACATTGGGGGTAGCACAGATCGTTACCCACAGTGTGCAGTCAGGCATCCAGCCATCCTGGGGAATCCCTCTGATGAGAAAAAAATGCAGCCGGCGGGGCAGAGAAACAGGAAATCTTCCTGTCGGCATGGACGAGCTCAGCTCGTCATTAACGTTTTTTGCAAGTTTTTGCTGGACAAACTCAGCTCGTCCATACCGCCAGGGAGGCTACGTACAATCCTGCAGCGCCAAACAGGGACGGATTTACCATAAGGCACAGTAGGCACGTGCCTACAGGCACCTGATGATGTAAAGGTGGCTCTCTCCCCACCTTGAGCGCCTTCCTCCCTCCTTCCCTATGCAGAGTCCTAAGCAGAGTGTAAATGAGAGGTTACTCACCCAGCTCTCGAGTCTCGACATTCCACTGACAAAATCTCCCTTTAGCCAGGGGCACCTCTAGCTACTTAATACTTGAGGGCACCTCTAGCTACTTAATACAGAGGTTCCTCTAGCTACCTAATGCTTGAGGGCACCTCTAGCTACTTAATACTGAGGTTCCTCTAGCTACCTAATGCTTGAGGGCACCTCTAGCTACTTAATACTGAGGTTCCTCTAGCTACCTAATGCTTGAGGGCACCTCTAGCTACTTAATACTGAGGTTCCTCTAGCTACCTAATGCTTGAGGGCACCTCTAGCTACTTAATACTGAGGTTCCTCTACCTACCTAATGCTTGAGGGCACCTCTAGCTACTTAATATCGAGGGTACTTCTGGCTACCTAATACTAAGGGGCACCGTTAGCTACTTATGACGGGCAGGGAAAGTAAGGGAGAAGTTACAGCTTGGTCAGTCAGCACTCTTGCGGTGCAGTTTGGTGGGAGTTTGTAGGTTCATGGAGGGCGTAGTTTAGGGTGCCAGGACATCTGTGCCTATAGGCTCCTGTGAGGTAAATCCGGGCCTGGCGCCAAAGGGAGAACAACTATCGGCTCAGTTGTGATAACGTGACGCATGAAAACTTTTTTTTGCTTGTATATCAAGACATTGCTTGTATATTAAGTAAAAATTTCACAACATTTTATTTTTTTATTGCAAAGCGCTCTACTGCTAGGTATACACTTTCCGAGCATTTTTCGATCGATTTTTGACCTTTTTCCGTTCACTTCAATAGGTAATCGATCAGAAATCACATCGCACATGTTGGAAATAATCGATCTGACAGTAATTCTCGAAGTGTGGTCCAGGCATTAAACCAAGTTACTCTAAATCCAAAGTTTTACTGTAGTTTGTAAGCCCTCTTCCCCATTGTGCTCTTCTCACCACCACCATATGGACTAAGTGACTTGTCTGCTATAGTTATCCCTACCTTGCAATCTGCGTACCATTGTTTGTTTCACTATTTTGCATTCCATTTTTTAACGCTATAATGTCCCCGTGTTGTATTGTTCAACGTTGTATTGCCTTATTGTACAACAATGCATAATATATTAGTGCTTTATAAATAAAGTTTATGAATAATTATAATAGCTGTCCATATCCCAAACAACAGTGGGAGGGAGTTATCTGTCTGTTAGCCTTCAAACATGCTGGAACAACTGCAGAATGTCATGCACCTGTTCAGACAAGCCTATAGTTTGCTATAGGCAGCACTGAAGGCACACTGGCTCACGCACTAATCCTTGTGTTTCCTTCCCTCTTGTTTCCTCACCACTACCCTCTAGATTGTAAGCCCGCAAGGGCAGGGACCTCCTCCTAGTGTTTCTCATACTGCTGTTATTTTAACATATGTACCAACTACACATCAACTATGTATGTATCTGTATTCATTCTATTCAATGTCATGACTGTACAGTGTCTTGTATTTCTTATGTATATTTGTTCCCCATTATTTGTTTGTACTATGTACAGCGCTACGGAAGATGTTGGCGCTATATAAATAAAAAATAATAATAATAATAATTATGCAGCTTGGTTGACCAACAGAACTAAAGCACGGGTAATAAAAAGGACCACTATTGCAAAAAATTGTAAATTTTAAAATACATGTAAATGTATACAAATATATAAGAAGTACATTTCTTCCAGAGTAAAATGAGCCATAAATTACCTTTCTCCTATAATGCTGTCACTTGCAGGAAGTAGTAGAAATCTGACAGAACCGACAGGTTTTGAACTAGTCCATCTCCTCATGAGGGATTCTCAGCAAGGCTTTTACGCTTTATAAAGACATTCCCTGAAAAGGATTTATACAGAGATGCAGGACAGTCTCCCTGCACACTTTTTTGGCAGTTTGGCAGGGCTACTGCCATCCACTGAGTGCTTTTGAAACTGAACAAAACCCTGAGAATCCCACATGAGAAGATGGGCTAGTCCAAAACCTGTTGGTTCTGTCAGATTTCTAGTACTGTAAGTGACAGCAACAGAGGAGGAACATAGTTTATGACTCATGCTCTGAAAGAAACATACTTCTTATTTGTATGTGTTTACATGTACTTTAAATGTTATGATTTCCACAATAGTGATCCTTTAAAGAGGAACTTTACTGAAAAATAGTGGTGGGGGAAAAATAAATCAATACATTACAAAGTGAGAAGTTAGAAGTAAAAAAAATAAAAGTGAGATCAAGAAATTATTGAAATGATTCATATTTGCCACAGAAGTTCTGGCATCCTGCCCTCTGTTGAACCCGCCCAGTTAAAGCCAATGGGTACCAATTTAAAAATAAAAAAAGTCAGTTACTCACCTAAGGAGAGGGAAGGCTCGGTCCTAATGAGCCTTCCCTCTCCTCTCCCGGTGCCCTCGGTGCTGCGCTGGCTCCCCCGTTCGCGTCCGCCGCCGCAGGGACTACGGAGGTCTTCGGGAGCACTCGGGCTTCCGAAGACGGGCCGCTCCGTACTACGCACTCGCGAGTGCGCCATAGAGGGCGCTCGCGCATGCGTACTATGGAGCGGCCCCGTCCTCGGGAGCCCGAGTGCTCCCGAAGGCTTCCGAAACATTGCTTCGGCATCGGAAGTGGCAGTATTTGACCGAACTGGTCGAATACTGCTACGGGGGATCCTGCACGGGACCGGGCACCTGGCGAGGAGAGGGAAGGGTCATTAGGACCGAGCCTTCCCTCTCCTTAGGTGAGTATCTGACTTTTTTATTTTTAAATGGGTAAACATTCACTTTAAGGTTAGATATTGTAGAGGGAGGGTTCTGTGTGAGAATAGGGGTTAGGTTTCGTTGTAGTAAAATATCTGTAACATTTATTGATATTTTGCTAATGAAACATACCACTGTAAAATAGTAGAATGTCTAATTTACTAATATTCTACTATCGGCTTTGGCTATATCCGAGCGCACACATTTCCCCACACCACTGTTTCATGCACCCCGCTAGGGATGCTCATTCGGATTTTGCAGAATTTAAAGAGGAACTCCAGTGAAAATAATGTAATAAAAAAGTGCTTAATTTTTACAATAATTATGTATAAATGATTTAGTCAGTGTTTGCCCATTGTAAAATCTTTTAAATCCCTGATTTACATTCTGACATTTATTACATGGTGACATTTTTACTGTTGGCAGGTGATGTAGCTGCTGCTTGCTTTTTTGGCAGTTGGAAACGGCTGTAAACAGCTATTTCCCACAATGCAAAAAGGTTCACAGACAGGAAACTGCCAGGAGTACCATGGTCCTGTGTGTCTTGTGGGAGGGGTTTCACCACAATATCAGTCATACAGCTCCCCCTGATGGTCTGTTTGTGAAAAGGAATAGATTTCTCATGTAAAAGGGGGTATCAGCTACTGATTGGGATAAAGTTCAATTCTTGGTCGGAGTTTCTCTTTAAATTTCCGCATTTTTGTTTGGATATCACTATTTCCAATCAGAAATTGGAAACAGACCTCAGAAATCAGATTTCGACGGAAATACCGCCTTACCACAGCTCGGTAATTCCACACCATTCACAGAACTCGGAAGCATTGGACCAATCAGAGAATGCAGAAACAACTCGAAATTATCTGGCCAACCAGAGAATGCAAAAAATGACCCCCAAAAAATGCTACTTGGAAATCGGAACTCAATCGGAAATGGAAATTTCCACGGAATCGGAAACTGGCATTTTTGGCCATCCCTACACGCCGCCCACCCCCGTTACAGAAAAGACCCATTCATCCAATGAGCAGTGAATGGTACTACATCCTCAAGTAACCTACCCATTCCAATGCATGGTCACTTCTTGCCCGTAGACATCAGTTAATACAGTTACAACAAGAACATGCTAAAGCAAATATTGTGTATGAATTTAACAGGCCCTATTTTAATCAAACAAAACAAGGGTGTGTAATTGATATTTTGACGTAGTGTAGCCCTGCTGATGAACTGTCTGCAGCGCAGCGCAGAAGATTAGAGAACATATTGATCCACTCTCTGGTGTAATCTAAACAAAACAGTATATAATATGGGCTAGCTCTCTCTACACAAATGAACCGGTAAAGCATTCCGCAGACCTGGTGTCTTAAGCAATTCACCGGATAATGGGATGAGGCGCTCGCTAACTATATTTCAAGCATATACTATTGTCTTTTAAACTGTGTTTACAAGATAATTTACTACCAGACCTTGAGTCTGGAGCGCCGTCAACACATTCGTTCCCTTTCAGTCATACTGAAGTTAACGTTAAATTACAAATGAATTAAAATGTCTCTGGAAGCAAACTGAATCATATTTTTAAAGTGTAGGTGAAGCGATGTTGCAGCTTCATTTGGAGGGCGAAAACATAACAGGACTGTGATATAACTTACAGCTTGAGAGCAATGATTTAGGAGAATCGCAGGTAATAGAACACATGTTCACTTTAAAGCAAACCTGTTAGTTAGTCGTTATAAGTTAGGGCCGGCGCTACCATAAAGGCAAAGGGGGCAAGTGCCCCAGGGCCCCAGAGCCTGTAGGGGCCCCCAAGGTGTCTCCCCATCTTAACTCTTGCTCCCTGGGGCCTCTGCAGCGTTTTTGGCAGAGTAGCGTATAGCAGGTGAGACACTATACTGCCGATGACTCTGCAGGGACCCCAGTAAGCACAGTTAAGCTGGGAGGGGATTGGGAGGGAGGGTCAGGAGCCTTCTCATGGGCCCAGGAGGGAATTTTTGCTGCAACCAAGGGCCCCTAATTCTGCTTTTTGTTCGGGGGGTGTTTCTTAGGGGCCCCCCAAACTACTTTTGCCCAGGGGCCCCATTGTCACTAGAACCGGCCCTGTTAAAAGTGTCACTGTAATGATATTTTAAGTGGGCCTATACATTTTTCTGCTTACATTCTGTACATAGGGCATTAGTCTGACACATTGGGGGAAGGAATTATGTTTAAATTTAAAAAAGGCTCAACTGTATCTTTACTGCTGCTTAGTTTAAAATTTTTAAAGTTAGGAAAAGCTGGGCGTACATTGAAAAGCACCACCATTTAAATTGGGCACACGATGTACCAGATAGTATTGGTAATGTTATTCTATCGCTTTATCTTCTCCTATCCTCACACTAACCCTGTCTTGTCAGTGGGTCACTGTAGAAAACCTTCAGATGCTGTATTGAATGAAGGGGATGTGTGAAATTCTACTTCCTGATTTGTAATGACTTCTGGGAAAGCAGTGAACCAATAACAGAGAGATGGGAATTCTATCGACTCCTGGGCCCATATGTAATTCACTTTTTCTCCTATGTGATTATTTCATAAACTTGTCAATAAAATCTCTTTTAATCAAACAAGAAAATACTCTGAATAATTTTGCCATCACAGGCAATCACAGTGAACACAAGGTCAGGAGCGAATGAAATCGACTCCTGACCGACTCACCGAGCTCTGCTGTCATGCTAACAGCAGGGTGAGTGGGCTGCAGCGGCGGGAGAGTGGTGCGATTGGCGGTAGCCCGTGGACCGGTAATTGAAATCTACACCCTGGCAGGGATAACAGGTCCTAAACAGGGCGTAGGTTTCCAGGAGCAGTTTTAGATAAGATGAAAAAGTATCTCCTAGGAGATTGCTCAGGAAAAAAAGTGAATTGCATATTGGCCCTATATTCCAAACTATCATAGCTTCCAGCAAGTTCTGTTTGTTCATTTTACTAGTTTTAGAAAGGTTTAGCATTTTTGGACATTTTTTTAAGGGTTTTACCTCATAATTCACTAATAGTAATGAGACATGAGAAAAAAATATTTTAATTTAGCAACAAACTATACAAATAAATGACAAACTATGCAAAAATTGGACATAAATGAATTCAGTTTTAAGAAATGATTTTGGAAAGCTTTTCAGCTGTCTTGCATGGCTAGCTTTGTGCTAAAAAAAAATATAAAACCTACTACCAGAAAAAAAAATGTTAGTAGGAAAGCATTCAAATTGTTAAATACAACACTTTCTTCTTCAGTGGAAAGCTTCTTACTGAAGAGGTGACACTATCACACTATCTTTTGTTTACATTCCTACAGTCAGTGACAGTTAATAAACAACAGCAGGTGCTGAAACTGATCTGTACAAATAACAGAAGCAGAGAGAGCTGAGAAGTGATCATTACTACTAACATCACTGCTACATAAATTAGCTGTTTAGTTTAATCTACATAATAAAAAAAGTGTACTGTAGCTCCTTCCCTATAGCTATACCAGCCCACTCCCTGTGTGTCGGGGAACAAATAGAGACTCAGGATCCTTTTCCACTGCAATACGCAAAACGCAAACGGTTTTGACCAATTTTGATGTGCGTTTTTGTGCATTTTTTATGCGTTTGCGTTTTTCTGATTGGCAAGTATTGTCTTGATTTTTGAATATAGATACTAGTGGTTAAATCAATACAACACACAAAACGCAAACACATTTCTATGCGTTTTTCATGCATTTTTCATGCGTTCCTATACTACATTGAAACGTAACATAATCGCACAGACATGCGTTTGCGTTTTTTTAAGAAATCGGAATGCAGCAGGGGAAAAGGCCACCCAAGATTCTTATTTTAAGCATGCTGCACTTAAAGGGATACTGTACGGGGGTCGGGGGAAAATGAGCTGAACTTACCCGGGGCTTCTAATGGTCCCCCGCAGACATCCTGTGCCGGCACAGCCACTCACCGATGCTCCGGCCCCGCCTCCGGTTCACTTCTGGAATTTCTGACTTTAAAGTCAGAAAACCACTGCGCCTGCGTTGCCGTGTCCTCGATCCCGCTGATGTCATCAAGAGCGCACAGCACAGGCCCAGTATGGTCTGTGTCTGCGCAGTACACTCCTGGTGACATCAGCGGGAGCGAGGACACGGCAGCGCAGGCGCAGTGGTTTTCTGACTTTAAAGTCAGAAATTCCAGAAGTGAACCGGAGGCGGGGCCGGAGCATTGGGGAGTGGCTGCGCCAACACAGGATGTCTGTGGGGGACCATTAGAAGCCCCGGGTAAGTTCAGCTCATTTTCCCCCGACCCCCCTACAGTATCCCTTTAAGAATCAGCAAACGGATGCGTTTTGCGTTTTTGGCAAAAATGCAGCTAGTGGAAAAAGGCCTACACGTTTTTTTTATTATGTAAATTGAGGATAAGTGCTCACCACTGCTCTGGTCAGTAATTGGTAGAAATAGCACTAACACTTTTCAAAGCATCCCTGCCATTGCTGGTGGGCATGGGATCTCTTTGGAAGCCTCTTGACCCAGTGGGGTGCCCATTTAGAAGTGGTGAGGGTTTATGGTGCTATCTGTTACCCCCAAAATCAGAACAGTCAGATAAGCTGTAGGAATGATAGGCCAATTTTTACACTTCTGCTATGCCTTTGCTTGAGCTGAAAGATTTTGGGCAATTGTTAGTCTACCCAAACACATTTAGTCTTGGGTTTTGTTTTCAGGACAAATAGGGCTTTCTTTTGATACCATTTATTTAATACATCTGGAATCTGTTTTTATTATTAAGAGAAAATATGCTCAAAAATTGAAAAAAGCTAATTTTTTGAATTTATCAACCAAAATTGTGTAACTATCTCAAACTGCAGCAGTAAAACT
This sequence comes from Hyperolius riggenbachi, assembly GCF_040937935.1. Taxonomy (NCBI): domain Eukaryota; kingdom Metazoa; phylum Chordata; class Amphibia; order Anura; family Hyperoliidae; genus Hyperolius; species Hyperolius riggenbachi. The sequence continues at coordinate 106,162,881 of NC_090655.1, forward strand.
TTCAGAAACCGATTATTCCTTATGTTTTCTATGCAGAGATGTAAAAATGATTTCCAATTTTTACCTTTTAGGTGCACTGCAGCCCCTGTGCCCCACTAAATAGAGGAGGAGGTTAAGAATTTAAAAGAGAAAAAGTGACAATTATGTGATCAGGCAATCAGGAGCCAATCAACATCACTCCTCATGCATTCCAGAAGGTGTCAGCCCGGCAGGGCCGGGCCGAGGCATAGGCTGGAGAGGCTCCAGCCTCAGGGCGCAGTGTAAGAGGGGGCGCAGAATTCATTCAGCTGTCATTCCTAATTGTGTTTGAAGCAGAAAGAAATAAGAAAAGGGGATACATGGCAGTGACTGCAAGCCAGATAACTAGATATTAAGGTGTTGGGGAGGTTGTGGGCCCTGTGGCGCCTCTTAGTCTAATAGCAATTAGTGTGTGACGCCTGGGGTGGCAGGGATGGAGGGGCCCACTTTGGTGTCTCAGCCTTGGGTGCTGGAGGACCTTGTCCCGGCTCTGCAGCCCGGGCAGTTTCTAGGCTAAATTTCACCCAGGGCGAGGGTGTAAAAATCGCCCCCCCCCCCCCATGGAGCCAGGCATAGGTGCCCGCATTAGCTACGTAGGTGCCTCCAGTATAGGGTAGCCCATATAGTTGCCCCCAGTATGGGTAAGATAGGTAGGTGCCCGCAGTATAGGTTAGATAGGTAGGTTCCCCCAGTATGGGTTAGATCGGTAGGTTCCCCCAGTATGAGTTAGATAGGTAGGTTCCTGCAGTTTAGGTTAGATAGGTAGGTTCCCGCAGTATAGGTTAGTTAGTTAGGTTTCCTGCAGTATAGGTTAGATAGGTAGGTTCCCGCAGTATAGGTTAGTTAGGTAGGTTACCGCGGTATAGGTTAGTTAGGTAGGTGTCCGCAGTATAGGTTAGTTAAGTAGTTTCCCCCAGTATAGGTTAGTTAGGTAGGTTCCCCCAGTATAGGTTAGTTAGGTAGGTTCCCGCAGTATGGGTTAGATAGGCAGGATCCCGCAATATAGGTTAGTTAGGTAGGTGCCCGCAGTTTAGGTTAGTTAGGTAGGTTCCCGCAGTTTAGGTCAGTTAGGTAGGCTCCCGCAGTTTAGGTCAGTTAGGTAGGCTCCCGCAGTTTAGGTCAGATAGGTAGGTTCCAGCAGTTTAGGTCAGTTAGGTAGGTGCCCGCAGTTTAGGTCAGTTAGGTAGGTGCCCGCAGTTTAGATCAGTTAGGTAGGTTCCCGCAGTTTAGGTCAGTTAGGTAGGTTCCCGCAGTTTAGGTAAGTTAGGTAGGTTCCAGCAGTTTAGGTCAGTTAGGTAGGTGCCCACAGTTTAGGTCAGTTAGGTAGGTTCCCGCAGTTTAGGTCAGTTAGGTAGGTGCCAGCAGTTTAGGTCAGTTAGGTAGGTGCCCGCAGTTTAGGTCAGTTAGGTAGGTGCCCGCAGTTTAGGTCAGTTAGGTAGGTGCCCGCAGTTGTGTGGCAGGCTGGGGGAGCGGACATAATAGTTACAACTCACCTGCTTCCGCCGAACCCGCGCTGCTTCAATGTCCTTCCTTTCCCGGCATCTGTCTCAGTAACAGCGCTCCCTGTGATGACACGCGATACGTCATCACAGGGGGCGCTGTTACCAGGCGACGGACGCCGGGAGAGGAAAGACATTGAAGCTGCGGGGGAATGGCTGGAGAAGGTAAGTTGTAACTATTATGTCCGTTCCCCCAGCTCCGGCGCCCCCCTCCTGCCGCAAAATATAGCGCCCCGGGCAATAGGTTAGATAGGTAGGTTCCCGCAGTATAGGTTAGTTAGGTTGGTTCCCGCAGTATAGGTTAGTTAGTTAGGTGTCCGCAGTATAGGTTAGTTAAGTAGGTTCCCACAGTAAAGGTTAGTTAGGTAGGTTCCCCCAGTATAGGTTAGTTAGGTAGGTTCCCGCAGTATGGGTTAGATAGGCAGAATCCCGCAATATAGGTTAGTTAGGTAGGTGCCCACAGTTTAGGTTAGTTAGGTAGGTTCCCGCAGTTTAGGTCAGTTAGGTAGGTGCCCGCAGTTTAGGTCAGTTAGGTAGGTGCCTGCAGTTTAGGTCAGTTAGGTAGGTGCCCGCAGTTTAGGTCAGTTAGGTAGGTTCCCGCAGTTTAGGTCAGTTAGGTAGGTGCCCGCAGTTTAGGTCAGTTAGGTAGGTTCCCGCAGTTTAGGTCAGTTAGGTAGGTGCCCGCAGTTTAGGTCAGTTAGGTAGGTGCCCGCAGTTTAGGTCAGTTAGGTAGGTGCCTGCAGTTTAGGTCAGTTAGGTAGGTGCCCACAGTTGTGTGGCAGGCTGGGGGAGCGGACATAATAGTTACAACTCACCTGCTTCCGCCGAAACCGCGCTGCTTCAATGTCCTTCTTTTCCCGGCATCTGTCTCAGTAACAGCGCTCTCTGTGATGACACGCGATACGTCATCACAGGGGGCGCTGTTACCAGGCGACGGACGCCGGGAGAGGAAAGACATTGAAGCTGCGGGGGAACGGCTGGAGAAGGTGAGTTGTAACTATTATGTCAGTTCCCCCGGCCCCGGCGCCCCCCTCCTGCCGCAAAATATAGCGCCCCGGGCGATGGCACGTGTCGCACTCCCATAGAAACGGGGCTGGTGTCAGCCGTCAGAGTGCACAAAACTACTGCAGTAAAAATCTACTATGTGTCAGAAACTAGTGTTCATATATGGTCAGTTCATTTTAGTTTTACTATGGGTGGAAACAATCGTTTGGTCTCACCAACCAAGGGGAAAATGATAAGCAAATCTGATTAGACTAAAAGAATCGCTTTGAAACTCAAATTGACAGAATGATCGATAGAAAGATTGTTTGTCGCTGATCGCCAACATTAACAGTACCTGATCCAATCGTCTGGACAATTGATCGTTCTGTAAAGTGTACCGTTAATGGACTCCTTAAGAGTGTTAGGGGCATTAGATAGCCAGCTAATAGGAGGAACAGTCAATGATGTGAATTGTTGAAGAAAGTGTCAGCAGTATTATGTAATTGTGTGATATCAGTGATACGCCCTAAAACTGAACAAAATGGTTATGAAAAACAAGTTTAAATGGAGAATCTCTTGCTGAAAATATTGCTAAGACAAGCAGTTACTCATCATATTGAAACGGTATCTGTTTTCTTTACAGACTGTGCTACCAGGCTGTGCCCCATTTAAATTACAATTTCTGGCATAGCGGGAAAAATGAATCTGTTTGGAGAAAAGGTGATAACAGGGGCAGAGAAGTCCCACAATGCATTGCAGGAGTCTGACAGCCACAGTCATGATTAATTAAGGCAAATGCATGCTGGGATTTGTAGTTTAATCACAGCTGGAGAGCCAAGGTTCCCAACCGTTGCCACAGTAGGATTCTCTCTGGTCTGACCAGTGCTCCTCTTCTTGTATTCTGGGTCCTTTTGATCCTCCAGAATCTCTGTCCTGGTGGTGAAGTTCTCAGAGCTCTTAAATCCAAGGTGGCTGCTAGTTTCATCCCTTTCAGTATTTGGCTATAGTGCAACATTCACCAGAGCTGTGAGGATGGACAGACATCACTTAATGAAGTCGCTGGAACACAATGGAACTCGCTGACCAAACTTCACCACCAGATGGGGTCTGCTCATAGCAAAATGCGGGCATAGCCAAATAATGTATGTGAACCTAGCCACGGTGTTATTAGTGTTAAAGGGCTTCTACTTTTACCTTAACAAAAGTTTGGATGAAGCCCACTACTTTCCTCAAATAAAAACAAAACAAAACTTAGACTATAACTTTATTGCAAAAAGCAATATGAGACATAATAAAATAGATATTTTGAAGAACAACCTCTTCTAGCATCTTAGACCATAATTAACCAGGTTTATTTCCCAGACATATCTGTTGTCAGACAATAGACAGCATCCCCCCCAAACAACATAGTTAGGCAACATATCCCTCCAAACATTTGGCAGTATATCCCCCCTCCCCACCTGCCAAAAACACACACGCACGCACGCACGCACGCACACGCACACGCACACGCACACGCACACACACACACACACACACACACACACACACACACACACACACACACACACACACACACACACACACACACACACACACACACACACACACACACACACACACACACACACACACACACACACACACACACACACACACACACACACGTAATTGCATCCCATTCAACATTAGGCACATAAATAGGCAGTGTTCCCAAAACATAAATAGGTAGTGTAAATAGTGTCTACCCTAACAAAATTCAGCAGTGTGCCTCCAAATTATAATTAGGCAGTGGGCCACCAAAATTTTAATTAGATAAGGTGCTCCCTAAACATAATTAGGCAGAGTGCCACCCCCAAATAAATAGTGTTCAGTGGTGCCGTGTCTGTAAGTAAAAATAAAGGCACCATGCTCACCTTTTAGCTCATTCACATCCTGCAGCCTCCCTGTCTTTACCAGCAAATTTCCCAGGTGACAAAAAGGTCACCATCCAATCACTGCTGCCTAATACTCTCTCTAGAGAAAGGAAAAGAGAAGAGACCGCTGCACTCACGTGTACATCCAAAAGGGAGCACGGAAATCGAATGCCAAAGTCCACATGTAATCAAAAGAAAATCCCGCTGCACCAATTGGTTGGGTAAAAATAGAAAAATCCTTTATTTGCTCTTTAATCCATCATCAGTGTTGCAATAAAAAAGCTCACGCGTATCGGAGCATAGAATGGCTCCTTAATCATAGCTAGAGCGGGTGGTTCAGGGGGAGGGGCCATTGCTCCGTCAGTAGCATCGAGTGCAGTGATTGGTCCAATAATGGAGCCATGGTCCTGTGGGACCATCGGCTCCAGTTAGAACAGCAGGCGGCTGTGATTGGATGGTATCCTCGTAGATTGGCCACATGGCCTCTGGAGCCTGAAGGAAGTCCTGTGAAGCTGGAGCGATGCTTATCGCAGGACTCCTGCCACATCATTCATGCCGATTGGTAAGAATCTCACCTACTGGGAGGACAGGGGGACAGAGGCTGAACAGGAAGACACAAGGGACAAAAGAGACACGGGGGAGGGAGGCATAGGAGGACCCTGTGGGACAGCCGAGACAAGGGGAGGGGGGGAAAGGAGGACATGGGGACATCAGAGACAGGGGGATGGGGAAATAAGGACACGGGTAAAGAAGAGAGGGTGGTGAGGGCAATGAAGGACACCAGTGGTCATCAGAGACAGGGGGAGGGGGAAAGGAGGACACGGGGACAGGAGTGATACAGGGAAACAGAAAAAAGGAACAGAAGAGACACAGGGGACAGAGGAGAATGAAGGACACGGGTGAACAGAGGAAACAGGGACAAAGGAGGACCAGAGGGAAATAATTGTGGAGGGGATTGAGGGGAGAAGATCCACAAGATACCCCTGCACCGTGGACATACCAGGTTTAGTTTTTGTTTTGTTTTTAACTCTGGTTTTTGACTATGGTCCCAAAAGTATGGTAATCACACTTTCTCTACTGCCATGGGACTAATAGCTGCTGTATTTGTAATATGAGTGGTTAATCCCGGCTGCATTTATTGTTTAGGAGATACTATTTTCGGAAGCAGGAAATTTGGGCGCATGAGGCAAGTGGACAAAAAGGGCGCCACCATTGACTCTCATGTTAAATATCGTTTAATGGGCGCCCGACAGGGAATGTAGGTGCCCGGTGAATAATAAGGTTTTCATTGGGCGCCCAGTGAATAACAATGTTTACAAACATACTTACCATATAATAGCGTTTATAAACAAACTTACCATGGATATCGTTTCGATCCACATAATGTTTTATAACTAAAATTATGTTTAGTGGAATAGTGGAAATTTCAAAATTCCTTAAATAACTAAATATTTCAATTAAAAAAATTATTTGATAAACGATATGCAAGTTTTAGGGTTAGGCACTACTAGGGGAGTTTATAACTATGTATATGTATATATAGATTTAAAAATTAATTAGATAAACAATATGGACGTTTTAGGGTTAGGCACCACTGGGGTTAGGCACCACTGGGGGGGGGGGGGGGTCTTAGGGTTAGGCACCACCAGTCTTAGGGTTAGGCACCACCAGGAGGATCTTAGGGTTCGGTACCACCAGGGGGATTTAGGGTTAGGCACCACCAGGGGGGTCTTAGGGTTAGGCACCACCAGGAGAGTCTTAGGGTTAGGCACCACCAGGGGGATTTGGGGTTAGGCACCAGGGGGGTCTTAGAGTTAGGCACCACCAGGGGGGTCTTAGGGTTAGGCACTACCAGGGGGGTCGTAGGGTTAGGCACCACCAGGGGGGTCTTAGGGTTAGGCACCACCAGGAGGGTCTTAGGGTTAGGCACTACCAGGGGGGTCGTAGGGTTAGGCACCACCAGGGGGGTCTTAGGGTTAGGCACCACCAAGGGGGTCTTAGGGCACCACCAGGGGGGTCTTAGGGTTAGGCACCACCAGGGGGTTAGGGTTAGGGTTAGGGTTAGGAAACGATAAATGAAGGTTATACAGAATATTATACAATTATAACGATTATACATATATTATCGTTTTCAGTGTTATAAATGATATTTTCAGATTTTATTCCAGGAAGAAATGATAAAAGAAGGTTATACACAATATTATACAATTATACATACAGTATATTATCTTTTTCAGTGTCATAAACGATATATCAGATTTTTATTACAACGGGAAACGATAAAATATGGCTATAAATCATTAAATTTCGTGTACACCATGCGCCTATATATATATATATATATATATATATATATATATATATATATATATATATATATATAATTGCTGCATTTCATGTTTGGGGGATAAATACAGTATGTCAAAATGAGTTTTTTAAGGGGTGTAATAATTGCTGTTTTTCTTATTTGAAGAATAAGGGTGGGGAAAAGGAAGGAACAATGATTTCCGCCATTTCATTCGGAGATGTCAGCTGTATAATTTGGGTGCTGGAGTTGGCTATTATATAGACACACTCTGGCTCATGTCAGTAGCTAGTGTGACCACACGAAGTTTGGCTGCCATGCTGATACTGGTGGAGATATTGCAAATAGCATACCGATATTGCAAAGTGCAAGCAGACTGCAGAGATGGGAGAAGGGGGTGGGGGTTGGGGGTCAGTAAGCGGTGCACAGAGTTCGGCTATCATGTAGATAGATAGTCAGAGGCAGTGGCAGGGATGAGTAATCTGGCACATGGGGTTAAACTATTAAAGGGGCACTACAGCGAAAAACTGTAAAACTTAAAATATGTGCAATCATATACAAATAAGAAGTACATTTTTTCCAGAGTAAAATGAGCCATAAATTACTTTTGTCCTATGTTGCTGTCACTTACAGTAGGCAGTAGAAATCTGACAGAAGTGACAGGTTTTGGACTAGTCCATCTCTTCATAGGGGATTTTCAGCAAGGCTTTTATTCTTTATAAAGATATTTCCGAAAAAGGATTTATACAAAGATGCTGGCCAGCTTCCCTGCTCGGTACACAGTTTTTTGGCATTTGGACAGAGCAACTGCCATTCGCTAAGTGCTTTTGAAAATAAATATAACCCTGAGAATCCCCTATAAAAAGATGGAGTAGTCCAAAACCTGTCACTTCTGTCAGATTTCTACTACCTACTGTAAGTGACAGCAACATAGGACAAAAGTAATTTATGGTTCATTTTACTTTGGAAAAAATATACTTCTTATTTGTATATGATTGCACATATTTAAAATTTTACAGTTTTTCGCTGTAGTGCCCCTTTAAGTAGCCCAACCCCACATTGGTTAGTGTTAGATGTACATGGGGGGGAGGTTAGTGTTGGGAGTAGGTGGGCGGTTAGTGTTAGGCATAGGTGGGGGGGGGACACACATACCTCCCAACTTTTTGTGATCAGAAAGAGGCATAAACCATCTTCAACTTGATACTTGATATTTGTTTTACACATATTGCACACTATGCCATTAGATACTTACATAACGTGTATGCTGAAAAATTTTTCAATAAAAACTATTGTGAGACAGAAAGAGGCATAAAGACACAACCTTGCCACGCCTCTAGTCAAGCATAACATAAGTCATTTATAAAGGAAGGAAAATACAAGTTGCGCTTGTTCCTTCTGTCATTATTAATTTTTCTTCACACTAAAACTGAAAATAAGAAATATAATATCAATTTTGAGGATTGTAATAAAGTTTAGAGTCAATTAAACAAATTATTTTTCAAAACTTTATTTTGAAAAATAAATTTATTTACATACAGTAGATCTGTACATCAGCCCAGAAAGGGGTACACAACATCAAAAAGAAAGGACGGGGGTTGGTTACCAGAGAGGGACTGTCCCACTGAGAAAGGGACAGGTGGAAGTAATGGTATACTATTTAAATCTGTGTGTGTGTGTGTGTGTGTGTGTGCTGCATACATTGGTGTGTGTTTTGTGTATGGTGTGTGTGTGTGTTTATTAGTGGCGTGTGTTGCACATGTATGTGTGGTGTGATTTGCATGTGTGTGTTTGTTTGGGGGGGTGCAGTGTGTTCATGCATAAGTATGTTTGGTGTGGTCTGTGTGCTTGCTGCATGTGGTGTATGTGTGTGCCACGTGTGGTGTGGTTGTCTGTGGTTCATGTGTATGTGTGGTATGTGTAAATGGTGCATGCATGTTTTGTATAGTATGTATGTGTGGTGCATTAATGTGTGGCACATGTGTGTGCTTGTGTATGTGTGGTGTGATCTGGTGTGTGTTGCATGTGTGTGTCCATGTTGTGTTCGTTTGTTGTGTGTGTGGTATGTGTGGAGTATGCATGTGGATGTGGTGTTTGTATGTGTGTCCATGTGGTGTGTGTGTGTGTGTGTGTGTGTGTGTGTGTGTGTGCTGTATATATGTGGGGTGTACGTTAGTGTGGTGTATGTGTGTGTATGATCCATGTGATATGTGTGTGGGTAATATGATGTGTGTGTTTGGGGTTTGCTGCTACATATGCTTGTGTGTTGTTGCATGTATGTGTGTTTCTGCATATGCATGTGTGTGTGTTGTCTATTGAGTAACTGAGTTACTATGTACAGCTGTGTAAGTGTTCACATGCACATATGAAATAATAATACATCACCAGCCATTTATAATTCAGATTCTGCACGTCTCCTTACATAAAAGCATCAGTCAGTTATGTAAGGTGCTTTGTTTTCTTATCTGTATGTAAAGCGGCGATCAGGAAGATAATTAGATGGATAAACCTGCTGTGATGAACCTCTCCCATTTTTGATGAATCAGCAAATGCACCCCATCCGGGGGGAGCCATATTTTTAAACAATTAGTCCCCGCTTGTGCCTTGTTATACAATACAGATAGCAGCCCAACACATTTTAAATATTTACATATAAAAGGATCCCTTTTGATATATAACAGCAGATGCAAAAGTGACATAATGTGACCCCCAACATCTGGTTTAATACGCCAACCATATCGCTTCATGATGTCACCTTTAGGAGAGGCTGGTGAGCGGAGGGAGGGGGCAGGCTGCGGGGCTGACTGAGTGTATGTGGAGGGAAGGGATGGAGAGATGTAATGTGATCATTTGCAGCCCCATCCAGGATTCAGAGGAGACGGAGAGAACTCCCCTTCCAGCAGGGACTCATGCATCAAACTTCAATTTTCCGGACGATTGAATTAGTGATTTTTTTTTCTCCTGAACTAAAATACACTTAAGTCTTTGGGATTAATTACTACGTTCTGGTCCCTCAGACTGTAGTATTAGTTATCGTTGCTACGTTTGACATCCTCCCTGACACCTCATAAAATAAGGGACTGAAACCCACTGACTCAAGCAGCAGCACCCCTATTGGATCATTCCAAGCGGGTAACATGACTTTTGGGAGCTGTTGATAACAAAACAAGATAAAACATGGCTCTCTGATTGACTTCAGCTGTGAGACAAACTGTTGTTACTCTGTGGATGTCGGTCTGCTCAGAGATAGGCCTGCCCTAGCCTCACTCCAGCTTGATTTTCAATGACCTGCTATTAAGTTGCTCATATACTGTAACATACAATGTGATTGGACAGCCTTTGCACAGATTTACCACATCAATGTAGTATAGAAATCAATTCTATCACCTGACCATCATATTGCAATGTTTCTGGTATGGTTGCATAAAGATTGCAGAGTTATGCAGCATGTGGACATCTTTATGCAGATATGGGGCTTGTTTCTGAAAAGGGTGCTAAGTGTTAGCACGCCAGTGAAAAGCCACTTTGCATGTGCTAACATGCTTTGCACGTGCTAAGTAGTTAGCACATGCAAACTACTTAGCACCGTATTTAGCACATTTAAACTACTTAGCACCGTAGTTAGCACATGTAAACTACTTAGCACCCTCGTTTTTTAAAAAAAAATCAGTGTTTATTCAACAAAGAAAAGGAACATATGACAGAATATGCAGTGTAGCAGTGCGCCTCCTAACTTTTCCAACAGTAGCTTCAGCATCAATTATCACTGTGGAAGATGAGAGGTATTGTTAACAATAATATAATGATCGTCACATAATATATAGAGCTCAGATTAAATTTAAATTTCCAAATATTCTATCTTTTACAAGATCATAATTAGCAAGACCAGGGGTATCTAACCATGGAGCTTAGCACCCTAGTTAGCACGGTGTTAAGTAGTAGTTTGCATGTCCTAACTACGGTGCTAAGTAGTTTGCATGTGCTAACTACGGTGCTAAGTTTGCATGTGCTAACTACGGTGCTAAGTAGTTTGTATGTGCTAACTACTTAGCACCCTAGTTAGCACGCCCAAAGCCTTTAGGCGTGCTAACTGGGTTAGCACTGTTTACTGAATCGAGCCCATGGTCTTTTTCATATATTCATAGCATGCTGGTTCAACATTGGGTCAGTAGGTCACCCAGAACAATTTTGCGTATACATCATGCCTATTATCTTGTAATATGTGAATGATTTTGTGTCTCACCACAAAGATACCTATAGGCATTAGATCATGATAGCTCACCATGGCAATGGACAGAAGACCCAATCACAGATCAGCAGGTATAACTGGACACATTCTGCTTATTGCATAACTTGTATTACCCCAGCAACAGACAGAGGATGCAATCTGTACATTGTATGGACCGTATGGGGTGGATGGATCACTCCTTCCAATTCTATCTCCCAGGCAGGGACAATGTTAGGTAAATGGGGCCATGGGCAAAAATGAACCTGGGGCGCTTTACATTTTCATACTGTAATCAGGGGCATATCAATAGCCGCTATAGCAACTGCTATGGGGCACTGGAGAAGAGAGGGTCCCAGATGGTTCTAGATGTGTTCACTATTAACTTTGCTTTGTTGCTCCACCCTTTGCCTTTGTCTCAGTGCACATTGACTATTCACAAGGTGTTTTGCATGAGAATGTAATTTGACCAATCAACTCATATTCATAGGGTAGAGGCAGATAGCATTGCTCAAGAGTGCCTAGATACGATGGCCCTACAAAGATTTTGCTATGGGGCACCATAATGTCTAGCTAAGCCACAGTACTGTATTAACAGTAAATGTGTGACCTCTACAGACTTGTGTGGCCTCTAAGGAGCTTGGCCCTAGTCTATTGCCAAGTATAGGTGCACTGGCCCTGCTCCTAGTCCAACTGCTGGATGTTTCGAAGGCCATTCACAGATGAATGAAGTTTGTTTACCAACCTATACGACTATTTAAATTGAAATTCCACCTTTGTTGAAAAAAATGCCTGTGCTGTATCAATTTTACAGAAGTCAATTTATTGTTATTTATATGATTAATAATGATCTTTTCATTTCAGCTTTCAGCCAGCTATGAATGTGTAAAAGCACCTTTGGGTACGGTGACCAGACGTCTCGCTTTTTGCCGGGACGCGTCCTGGATTCGGGGTCCCCTGTCCCAGGATGCGCTATGTCCCGGGAAACGTCCCACTTTTAGCTACGGTACGTCCCGACCTCGGGACTCTGGCCACCATCCGATTGTAACTGGCCGCGGCGTCTAATAGATACCGCACCAGTTCATAGCCCGCAGCCCTGCTCCAGCCTGCATAGTCTTCCGGAAGGCAGAGCAGGGCTACAGGAAGATGGCGTCCGAAGCCCTGTACTGGAGACTATTTGTGTCTCCAGTACAGGGCTTCAGGCGCCATCTTCCCGTAGCCCTGCTCTGCCTGTCAGCGCGGGAGACTGCAGGAGGATTGTCCGGGGGAGATGCACACCAGAGGCCGGCCGGGAGAGGAGACTTTTGTCAGGTGAATAAATTATTTTTTTTGCAGGTGAAATGTTGCCCAAATTGTGTTTATTTTCTGCTGAAATGTTGCCCAAATGAAATGTTGCCCAAATTGCATTTATTTTCTGCTAAAATGTTGCCCAAATTGCGTTTGTTTTCTGCTGAAATGTGGCCCACATTACGTTTATTTTCTGCTGAAATGTTGCCCAAAATTGCGTTTGTTTTCTGCTGAAATTTTGCCCAAATTGCGTTTGTTTTCAGCTGAAATGTTGCCCAAATTGCGATTATTTTCTGCTGAAATGTTGCCCAAATTGCATTTAATTTCTGCTGAAATGTTGCCCACATTGCGTTTTTTTTCTGGTGTCTGGGGTAACTGTTGCTGCATTTATTATTTAATGGTCATAGTTGGCTATATTTGCTGCTTTTGTGTTACGGTTACACTCCGCCCATACAATGTCATGGCCACACCCATTTTTCAGTGCGGCTCTCTACGCGCACCGCAAACACCCAGCCTAAAGCCCCTGTGTGAGTAATTAGATGCACAGAGCTGAAAGCATTGCAACTTTACAATAATTACAGTTAATTACAGTAATTACCTGTAAGTAAGTAAATAAGTACCTGTAGTACTCCGCAAAATTACACACACAGTTTTCATCTGAGATAATCTTTGTGACATAAATGTGAACTGAAGGAATTACTTTATTATCACTCAGGCCTCATTCACAGTGGGATGTTGCGTTGTAATGCGACGTTAAAAGACAACTGTAACAAGAGCGATACAGAGGCTGCCATATTTATTTTATTTTAAACAATACCAGTTGCCTGGCTATCCTGCTGTTCCTCTGCCTCTAATACTTTCAGCCATAGACCCTGAACAAGCAAACAGCTGATCAGGTGTTTCTGACATTTTTGTCAGATCTGACAAGATTAGCTGCATGCTTGTTTCTGGTGTTATTCAAACACTACGGCAGCCAAATAGATCATCAGGGCTGCTAGGCAACTGGTATTATTTAAAAGGAAATAAAAATGGCAACCTCCATATTATTCTCACTACAGTTGTCCTTTAAATTGTCCCATACAGTAGGTACAGTAAAGCATACAGGCAATGAAAAGTATGCTTTGCTGTACCTGGCAATGTTGCCAACTCATCCCTTTAATTACTGACACATATGTATTATACAGGTTTTTTGGCTAGGTAGATGCAGTTAAGGCACTGATTATGTGTAAATAGCCCCAGAACCTGTATAACTTAGATGTGTCAGTAATTAAAGGGATGAGTTGGCAACACTGGTACCTGGTAACACGTGCGTTATGGTAATGCACTGCAAGCAGTGCGTTACTATAACGCTACACGTTACAATGCGACACTAACGTCACACTGTGAACAACCCATAGGATTAGCATTGCAGTGCGGTAAGCTGCATCATAAAAGTTTATAACGCAGCTCCGCAACGTACCACTGTGAATGAGGCCTCAAAGAGGAATATTACTTTGTTAAAATAAAAAAACAAACATTTATAAAAACCAACTATATGCATTTCAAATATTTTTTCAAACATTATTGTATTTTCTTACCTCTTTGTGATGTAAGGGCAGACAACTGTTATGGGAGATATGTGATCTGAGGAAACACTTGAGAAGAAACATTAAATCTAGCAATACACATACAGATTATGGGCTGGTGCACACCAAAACCCGCTAGCAGATCCGCAAAATGCTAGCAGATTTTTAAACGCTTTTTTTTATTTTTATGAGGCGTTTTGCTAGCGTTTTGCGGATTGCTGCTGCGGTTTTCAGTATAGTAGATTTCATATATTGTTACAGTAAAGCTGTTACTGAACAGCTTCTGTAACAAAAACGCCTGCAAAACCGCTCTGAAGTGCCGTTTTTCAGAGCGGTTTGCGTTTTTCCTATACTTAACATTGAGGCAGAAACGCATCCGAAATCCAAAAAATGCCTCACCCAGGCATTTTTCGTTTCTGCAAAACGCCTGCCGCTCTGGTGTGCACCACCCCATTGAGATACATTGACCAAGCAGATCCGCAGCCGCAAGCGGATCTGAAAACGCCCAAAAAGCCGCTCGGTGTGCACCAGCCCTTAGAGAGGAATCGATTCTATCCAAACATTGCAGAAAGTTTATCAGTAGATTCCAGCCGATCCACCACCGCTCCTGCCTTGCCCCAAATCAACCAAAAGCTACTATTTGGTCCGAACAATACTTTTGATAGATTGTAGGGCAAAGTTGATCAGAAATCAATCAATCTGACATTTTTGTGGCATCAATTCCTAGAATATTTGATCATAGTGGTTTGAATCTGCTAAGGATCGAACAGGAAAATTGATGTGTCTATGGCCTGCTTTGATTGATGTTTTGCAGATAACAGTTTGAGGCTTGTGGGCACACTAGGTAGTGCAGAAAACCATGCAGTTTCTGCAATGTGTTTTTAATTTTTGTGGTACGTTTTGTATGCATTTGCATTTGGGTTTTGCGTTATTCAAGTTTTTCATATGCGTTTGTGCTTTTTTCAGTATTTTCCCTGTGTGAATGGAGTAAAACACAGTGTCATATTTAAAGGGGAACTGAAGAGAGAGGTATATGGAGGCTGCCATGTTTATTTTCTTGTAAGCAATACCAGTTGTCTGGCAGCCCTGCTGATCCTCTGCCTCTAATACTATTAGCCATAGCCCCTGAACTGACTTTAAAGTCTGATCTGACAAGACTAGCTGCATGCTTGTTTCTGGTGTTATTCTGATACTACTGCAGAGAAATAGACCAGCAGGGCTGCCAGGCAACTGGTATTGATTAAAAGGAAATAAATATGGCAGCCTCCGTATACCTCTTACTTCAGTTCCCCTTTAAAAAAAAATCAAAAAAAAATTCATGTAAAAACGCATTCCTCTGGTTCTCCATTGAGCTACATTATGTACATTTTACACGCCTTTTTGAAAACTATGCCGCAAGTTTTGCAATTTCAAAAACGCACACTGCAAAACGCACATATATGCGTTTTTACATGGGGCCCATAGACTTTTAATAATGGCAAAAATGCTAGCGTTTTCTGCAACGCTAGCGTTTCTGCCTAGTGTGTTCCTAGCCTCAAGGCAGTGAATTGAGAAGTTAGTGCTAATGACCAAACCACATACTGTTGCCATGGTATCAAATACGTTTTCAATATCATGGCAAGTGTAGAACTTCACAGTGGGCGTCAGACTAAAAATGTCATTATCATAATATTAAATTACTAAATAGCTTTTGATACTGGAATTCATGTTTTATCAAAGCTTTATTACCCTTTCAGGAGGTATCCAAAAATTATTTGATGTCTGTAGGATCACCAAATCTCCTTTCCCCAACATGTTTCACCAGAAAAAGACACCAGCATGGTTGGAATTTACCATCCAATTCAGAGAATGCCAGTTCCCGAGGGCTATATCCATGTCAGTGTTTTAGTATGGAATAAGAAATGGAGTGATGAACCACACCTTTCCTAATTCAGTCCCATCAATTAATTTATGATATACCAAAAATGTGTGTGGACCTTGTCCCATGAGGATTGGAGTTTGGCATCCCAGAGCAGATTATTTTCCCTCCTCAATAGGGAGCTGTGGGAGGTCTCCCACTTCTCTACTCCTACTCCACTGTCCATGCATTGTCGTACACTGATGTTTCATCTGAAGAATTATTGGTGATAAGGTAATGTGTTGTGCATTAAAATGAAAACCTGTAGTTAGCTAGATGTCCAAATAGATACTGACTGGAAAAGCTGTGAAGCTGGTAGCACAAAGTTGACAGGAACAATCAGACCGTATTCAAATTGCCTCCTTCAGTACTGTAGGAAATCTACAGAAAGGAGTGCTTTCATCCGCACAATGCTCTCTTCAAGTTGTCTTCCAGACTGGTCAAAAATGGGGAATATCAAGAGTAATGTACGCATGCCAGATTTCAGAAAATTCTGTCTAAAATAACCTTTCTTCCACAAAACTTTCTATAATGTTTGAGTACTCTGAAAAAAATCCACTGGTGGTGAGTTTGATCTTCTTGAATTGAGTAAGGTCTCACATGTCTATATTTAGTTTTGAGGTTGGTATGGTGGTTCTACTAAACATAAATTATTATATGGTAATTTCAGAACTGACTTCTTTATTTTATTTATTTTTTAAAAATTGTCTGTCGTATGTATATTTTGGTGTATTTTCAGTTTTTGTGAAAATAAATACATTTGAAGCCATGGCCATGGCCCCAAGCACACATTTTACACTGCCCCCCAACACTGCGTGTATAATTGTATGATACAGACCACCAAAACTGGCTTCCCACTGTGTGAGACAGAGGTGACCATTGACTAATGCAGTGACTGCAGGCAGAGATAGCATTAGGTAAAATGGGGCCTTGAGCAAAATTGAATGTGGAGCCCCTATGGAGCTTGGGGCCCTGAGCAGTTGCCCTGTTGGACCCTATGGAATTACAAGCCCTGAATGGAGGAGAACCCTATGTTGGTCTTAGAGGTCCAGGGGATCTTGGTATGGTTGCAATCTCTGTATTTCCCATTGCTACACCATTGATAGAATGATGAATAGGCTCCTTGTATTACCAACAGTTTTACCATATGCAGATGCAAAAAAATAACAGGGACTGTGTGTCCATCGAACCATGACATAGCCATTGGTGGTTGTTGTAGGTGCTGAAGTAGCATACAGTACCTCTTTGTCCTTGACCTTGTTATGTACAATAGATATACAACAGTGAAAAACACAGACAGTGTGTTTATTTTGGTGAACTTCCAGCTGAAGCTCTAAATCTCCCCACCAACAACTATAATATTTAGAGAAATAAACACATCTACCATTAGGCTCTTTTCACAATGTGTCCATTGTGTTGCATTGCAATGGACAATATCACATCACAAATCGATGCAATGATATTCCTATGGAGCTATCGCATTTATTTCAGCGCGGCACATCCAGTCAAAATAACACACAGCATGCAGTGAGTTGCCAGTGCAATGGGCTCATTTATAGTAGCAGTGAGACATACTGAATTTTCATTGTACTGTGTGCCTCACTGTATGTTCGCACTGTAACACTACCACACAATGCAACTTTTTGGCTCTGTTGTGTTGCAATCTTATCACATCAACATTCACAGTGTGAATGTGAAAGGACCCAAAGGCTGGCTTCACACAAAATTAGTTACGTCACACAGTTACGTCATGCAATGTCTCTCAAAGGATTTCACAGTACCACGTGTTATTGTACTTAAGTGAGACCTATTCAATAAGGCAACGTATTAATGTAGTCACATGGTTACACTATTTTAAGATGCTCACATGCAAAAAGGGGGCTGGAGAAATTTGGGCACTGGAAATAGCCGCTAGTAGAATACTGGTCAAATTTCTGACATTCTACTAATGGGCAGTGGTAATCCTGACAGTAAAATATTGGTAGATGTTACCGATATTTTATGAATGCTAAACCTAACCCTATTCTCATTTGAGCCCTCCCTCTACAGATGCCTAACTGACCTCCCCACCAATGCCTAGCCCTAACTGACGACCCCTCATCAATGCCTAGCCCTAACTGATTCCCCCCCATTGATTCCAATCCCTAATCGACCATCCACCAATGCCTAACCCTAACTGATGACCCCTCATCAATGCCTAAACCTAACCGACCCTCCACCGATGCCTAACCCTAACTGATGATCTCTCATCAATGCCTAACCCTAACTGATTCCCCCCCATTGATTCCAAACCACCAATGGTTAACCCTAACTGATGACCCCGTCAATGCCTAACCCTAACCAATCCCCCCACCCCACTGATTTAAAACCCTAACCGACCCTCCACCAATGCCTAACCCCAACTGACGAACCCTCATCAATGCCTAACCCTAACTGATTTCCCTCCATTGATTCCAAACCCTAACCGACCCTCCACCAATGCCTAACCCTAACTAATGACCCCCATCAATGCCTAACCCTAACCGATCCCCCCCCCCCCCACTGATTTCAAACGCTAACCGACCCTTCACCAATGCCTAACCCTAACTGACGACTCCCATCAATGCCTAACCCTAACCGATCCCCCCCACTGATTCCATAACCGGCGCTCCACCCATGACTAACCCTTATCCCCCCCCCTCTGTTAAACACTTGCTGATATTCATGCCGCCTTCACCGATATGTACGCTAAATATCGAGCGGCATAGAAGTTTGGGCGCCCCATAAGCACTCATATTAATATTGGCAATAATCAGAAATTTTAAGCTATTTTAAACCTGCTTATGTGTAAGTACGCTAAGGCTGGTTTCACAGTGCGCACATTGCATAAGGCACAGACTAACCAGCAAGCTCATGGTGACCCAGAACTCATTGGAGTGTGTAAGGGACTACAATGGTCCTAAAAGCCCACTTACTAAGATGTTAAGAAAAACAAAAGTTTGCTTTCCTAAAACAGAAAGAATTTGCGATAATTCAGGTTGGAGTGAGCTCGAGATGTCTCCCAGAGCACCACATATTCAGCAGTGTTGCTCTGGGAGACATCTCGAGCTCACTCCAACCTGAATAATCGCAAATTATTTCTGTTTTAGGAAAGCAAACTTTTGTTTTTCTTAACACATTGCATAACGCATACATTATAATGTATGTGAACTGCTTTGGAGACGTTAATACAAAACCTGCATGCAGCAAGTTAGAATACCCCGATCAGTTACAACGCAGTACTATGAACAGGCCCATAGAATTATATGGGCAGTGAGCTGACATGCAGAATTGTTCTGCAATGCATCTGATGCAGTTTGAATGGAGCCTAACACATTAACACAGCCCTGAGCAATTCTGCAATATAGCAACAGTCAGATATGCACACAAACATAAACACTGGGCTCAACAAGCATTTGGGCTTATGTCAGTGGAAAGGAGAGATTGACAAGTGAAGATGGCTACTGGTTAATCGTTAAAGAAGATTTGATCACTTTGAATCTACCAATGGCCTTCTGATTCCAACATATCAGATTAAAAATCTTCCAACTTCTGACAATTTATTGGTTTAAAAGTTAAGTGGTGCAGCAGTAATTTGTCCTCTGATGGGCAGGGTAGCAGGATTAATACTGCTTTAGGGGATACAGATCACTACCCCAAAATCGATTTTTAATCAGTAAGTGATTGATCCAGATCAGACTGCTATCCACCTCGCTACGAGGATCAATGAAAAGGTTTACTAAGGCAAAGTACACACAAGCCAATAATCAGAAGTAAGTTATTCTACAGACCAATCACAAAGAGCCAATTACTGGGTATTTTTACCACCTGTTGAGCAACCAGACATGACAGTAAGTATTGATTGATTGTACACATGTTGTACTATGTGTATTGGTGAATGTTTTTAGGGACACTATGTAGCCAAAGACTAAAAGGAACAGCCATTGTAGATGTGTGTACTTTGATTTGGCATTAGCTTCTGATCAGGGAATCATCAGATCATTTAGCTGCCCAAAATGTTGGCCTATGGGTACCAGGCCTAAGGGCCCATTTATTCCCCAGAAGTAGCGGGTGGATGGGCATCTGCTCCACCTATGGTTGTGAGGCAACCATAAGACCTGTACAAAAATGACTGGGATGGCCGGTTCCTTTCTCATGTAAAAAGGCAGTGAAGGGCACACTGTAAGCAACAATCATTCCACTTACTGAAATTCTCAACCTTCTGACCTGCAACTTTAAAGGCTTTTATTTAAGTTTTCATCACAAATGTAATGCAATTGCTATTTTTTCTGTCTGAATTAAGCCATGTGGTTTTCAGTGTAATTTAGCGTGATTGTTCATTTTTATGGTGCAATTGCATTTGCATTTTTTTTCTACAATTCATCAGGGGAAAAACAAAACAGGAAAAGTGGAAGAAAACCATATACTGTAGTGTTTATTATGTGTTTGTTATGCAATTTTTCTTGCACTCCTATTGACTTTAACTGAAACGCAAACACAATAAAATGCAGAACACACTACGTTTGCAGTAAAAATCAAATCGCAGCAGTGGAAATGGGGCACTGCGATTCCAATGACAGCCACGGTGCCCTTGCATTTGTGAGCGATCTGCAAAACGCAGCAATGCGCATAGAGTGGAAAATGAGTCTAAATGTTTGGAAAAGAAGATAAATACAGTACTTGTACATGTTTGCTTTTTTCAGGTCTCTAAACCAGATATACTAATGGCTCAAAAACACCGTAGATAGGCTTGTGTATGTACGATGGGGCATTTGGCCACCTTGCACGTGTCACCTATCATTGTGTAGTGACCGAATGCCACTTCCTGTGTTTACTTTGTTTCCCTGCAACATTGGCGTGTAATGTAAGTCTCATCTGAGGTGCGGTAAATTTCGTGTTTTAATGCTGTGAAAACCTCCATGTAAACTAAGTTTTAAATGCATATTGGGCTTTTCTCATAATAAATGGTGATATGCTATAACCCATAACAACCAATCAGATTACACTTTAGGTACAGTAAAGCAGAAGGCTGGAAAATTGTATCTGACAGTTGCTCTGGGCTATGTACGGTGTTCTCTGGCTTGCCTCCTATAGCTCTACTCTGGTTCTGTGTGAAGGTACCGTGGAGTAGTAGATACAGGGGTGGGAAGCAGATAAAATGCAGACAAATGGGTGTTTGTGTGTGGGGTCTGCTGCCAGCACCAAAGAGTTGACTTGGCAAGACTCCCTAGACATCCCCTTAATGCCAGAGGAAATCTTATACATTTATGAGCCTCAAATCCCAATGCAAATGCTAAACATGCTACGCGCCAAGGATGAGTTAAGATGTGAAGCAGAGATATATTCACATCACTGAGCTTAGACACGGGAACACCTGCTTGTTACATCCACTGCACGTTTATCTGGGCTCCACAACTCAGCCCACAGCCCCACACACACCTCAGCTATTGCTCCAGACAGGCAGAAATTTAATTACAAGTGTGCTCTTGGGTCATCCACACGGGTAGACATTATGATCCACTAGAATAAATGCATGCCTGGCGCATTACAACTTTTTATACTGACATCGCTGGGATCGATAATGGCAAATCTTCGGATGTCTGGGTACACACACCGGCTCCCTCTTCTTCCAGCTCACTCCATTCAATGGAAATCGATAGTATATCAAGTGAGAAAGGCTTTCACAAAGAACGGCTGTGTGCATTGACTGGCCTGTCATCATCGGCCCGCTACTGCTAATGCCCAAATATCACAGTGACGCTGGGCGGAACCTCACTACTCATCACTACATGGGGACTGGGAGACACAGAACTACGGATCAGCATGATAGCTGCACCTAAATTATATATCATATTATGGTCTTATATTCACTTTGTAATAATTCTCTCTCCATGTAAACACATCATCACTACAACAGGAACACTGTTAGACATAGACAACTACAGATCAGCGTGAAATCTGTACCTGAATTATATATTATATTCCCTCTAGTCTTTCACATTATATTATTTCACATTATACTTTTGATGTATATATATATATATATATATATATATGTGTATGTATATATATATGTGTATGTATATATATATATATATATATATATATATATATATATATATATATATGTGTATGTATATATATATAAATATTATATAGAACATTTTGTCTGCCACATAAATATGATATATATATATATATATATATATATATATATATATATATATATAATATATATATATATATATATATATATATATATATATATATATATATATATATATATATATATATAATATATATATATACATATATATATATATATATATATATATATATATATATATTTTATTTTCTTTTTTTTTTCTTTTTAAGGAGATAGGCATCAATATACTTTACTAATTGTACAATAAATGTATCCATACGGACATGCAGGCCTTAAATACAACTCCAGTACATGGCAGAGATCTTATTAGCTGAGCTGCATTACAAAGCATATTCATAGCTATATATATATATATATTTATACGCATATATATGGAGTGTGTGTGCTCCATAGACACACACTGCAAGCTTTACATATATGTTTGTTAATATGTTATTGTTACTTGGTAGGAGAAAGCTTGCAGTGTGTGGCCATGGAGCATGCATGCACAGCATCCCTTGGAGCTAGTTAGCAGCCAGTGCACAGTAGTATTTTGTGCTGAATGGGTATATTAGCCGAGGCTTTGCCACGTGTGGTAAACTTGAGTGCCTTCATTGTATCAGTCGTTCATCCATCTAATTCCCCGCATATTCCAGACAAAAGCACTAACCCAAATTAACTCGACTCCTTTCTCTCTTTTCTCCTCTTTGACTCCATTGAATCTGAGTGTTTTCAGCCTCATTAAACCCCTCTAAAACAAAGGGATGAAAGCCAAAGAGGGGGGGAACAAAATAAAAGAAAAAGAAAACAAATAAAAAAGCCTTTAACTAGACCCCGGCATAAAAGTCACACTTTACACAGCATAAAACAACTGGGGGATTTAGGGCTATGTAGGGGGGAAATACACTTAAATCTGGACAAAAGTCAAATCTATCCTTCTTCCCACCCCCCAAAAAAGAAGGGGTAAAGCGGTTTTGTCCAAGCTACAGAGCTAATGCGGGAAAAGTGGATTTCATTGTCATTCATAGACTTGCTCAGAATGCCAGCAAACAGCACAGATGCCCCCGCTTAGGAGAGCCATGTATTCATTACCGCCTTTGTAAAGTGGAGTTAAACAGTCTCGAGCAGGGTTAACCCAATCCATCAAATTGTCTAAAAATTGTGAAGAAAATTCACAAACCATATGGCTTCCAAACGCTTTCCTCTTCTCCGCTGAAGGGCCACGCTTGTCTCAGCATTGAGAGCTGCAGGAGGCTGTACACGGGCCATTGTCACTTGTCACATCAGGGAAGGGGACTCATTTGTCCCCAGTTTCCATGCTTTACGCTAAAATTATAGCCCCATCCATTTTCAAAGAGGGAGAGAGATTTATATAGCCTCGGAGAAACTGGCCCAAAACTCACTTTTTCTCCCTTTTACATACAACCCCCCTCCCCACACACACATATACACTTGCATCACGCCAACAGATTTGAACTTCTCACATAAATTTTGCAAAGAAAAGCAAAACGTGCATTACTAGGTCAAAAAGGCAAGGCACACTTTGGAAGTAAAATAACTGTTCTCAGAGAAGTGGGGGGAATTAATAAAAAATAAAAAGTGATTACTAAAAACGAATTTATTTTTTTGAGAATATTATTTAAGGTGTGTTGAACTGTCACTTACACCATGACATATATTTTTCTCTTTCTGATAATGTCCTTTTTTCTACAGGAATGTATGTTTTAGATATCTATCTATCTATCTTGTTATGCATGCATGTATCCTCGATAACTGCAAAATTATTATCAAGAGAAGAGAGCATGAATACAATATAATGTATAATAGATTAGAAGTACTATTAAAATTTAATTTATTTTATTGGCTTTGAAAAAAAAGAATATCTGTACAATACCCAAATTAGGTAAACAAACCAGCACTTTTTCTGGTGCTGAGTCTTAAATAGCAGGCCTTTACAATTTTTAATGTTTTTTTCTTTACATTTCTAACAAACATTTTTCTGTACATTTAGAATTAATATAATTTATTTTTTCTGCCATCTTATTTCATTGTCTTGTCTGTATCATGCAAAACATTTCTAAAAACAAGTAAAAATAGTTATGTTTTGACCTTCTTCATATTAATATTAGGAAAGGTAGGATTGTTTTAAAAAAGCATATTGTAACAGAGAAAAAAATATATTCTAAATGGTATAAGGAGATAGAAATGGTCTCCCAAAAACGCATTTGATAATAGAAAATCAGGAAAATTAGCATACACATGAAATGGGGAAAAAAACTGAAAAGAAAAATAACCATAGGAAAATATTTCTTAAAGAAAAAAAATTGTGCTTACATGCAAGAAAAGTATGAAAAATAGATAAATAAAATTGTGCTAAAATATAACTGGTATTTCTTAATGTGTATGTTGTGTATATAATTTGAGAGGTTAAAAAAAGAGCTTAAAATGTTTAAATGTTTTTTTGTTTTTTTACAGAAGCCATCCACAATTGCACCATTCCAAAAAAATAATATTAATATTTGTAATAATAATAATAAAAAAAACACAAAAACTACCTGATTGGGCAGCCGTAGTAATTTAAGTCTTTGTTATATTACTTATTGCTTTGATTGAAAAGAAAAACTGCTCTTGGATGTAAGGTATGGTATTTGAGAACTGTTTTGTGAAACAAGCGCAGCATAAAAATACTGTCCAATCTTGTTCTCATTTTAGTCATTTTTGTTTATATGGTTTATAGTTTAAAAAAAAAAACAGAAGTCAGTCATCAACATCAATTTCCACGTCCTCTTCGTCCTCCGAGCATTCTTTGCTTGTGTGCTGATCTGTGAGTGGAGAGGAGGGTGATAGTTGGAGGTGTCTATGGGGTGATGTGGTCATGCTTTTGGTGCTGCTGCTCCTAGATTCGCTATCGTCCAGTTCTGAAATGGTCAGCACTGCTTCCACTGTAGTTGGGCTGAGTTTTTTGGCTGACTCTACATCTGCTTTCATTTCCTCCAAATCTCTTTTGAGCTTAGCTCGGCGGTTCTGGAACCAGGTGATCACCTGGGCATTGGTCAGTCCCAGTTGCTGGGCTATTTGGTCTCGGTCAGCGGGAGACAGGTACTTTTGGTATAAAAATCTTTTCTCCAACTCATAAATTTGGTGGTTTGTAAAAGCTGTTCTGGACTTCCTCCTCTTTTTAGGGGTCTGTCTCTGGCCAAAAATGGTCATCCCATCTCGTCCTGAAAAGACATTATTTTATCATTAATTTATAAAAAAAAATATCTAAACAATTCTACCTAACATTTTCATTGGTAAAAAATAAACACATTTTTTATTCTATTTTTTTGTATCTCTATTTTACTTTGAAGTTGTAATAATAAAGAACTCTGCATATAAAACAAAACTTTCATTTCAACTTTAATATTTTTTTAGCTAAAATATACTGGACATAAAAAAGAAAAAAATAACTAAGATAGGCTGTGAAAAAATATTACAACTTAATGTGATATTGGGCTGTTTTAATACAGAAAAAGACCTGGTTCTTACCTTCAGCAGCTTGTAGGACACTGACTTCCAGACCTTTGAAGGTCTTGCTGGCCAATTCCTCCAGTGCACATAGAGGTGAGGTCTGGGACAGCAAGGCTCTGCTGGACAGAGGTAGCCCTGCGGGAGGAGGCTTTTCAGAAGAAGACAGTAGGTGAGTTGTCCCACAGATGGTGTAACTTCTCCTCACTGACGGCTTGTTCAGGATGTCCTCAATGCTAAAGGGAGTCAGAGGCTTGTTGGAGTTAGCAGGAGGTGGCAAGTGGTCCAGAGCATTTCTCCTTCTCTCCTCCACAGACGATGTCTTTGCCTCTTCTTTGGATGTCATTTTAAGCCTCACAAAGGCGAGAGTTTGTAAAAGAAAAAAAAAAAGTTCTCTGCAGAACTCCAAGGTCTCTTCTCCTTGCTGTCTTCTTGAAAGCGTGCAAGGCTCACTGTGCAAGGTTAAAAGGAATTTAAAAAGGGGGGAGGGAGGTGTGACTGAGCATTAAGGTTTCCACCACCGTGATTCGAAGATGACTTTTTTGCACTATTGTCCAGGAACCTTCAGTTACAGCTTGAAAGAAATCTCCCTTCTTGCTTCTCCACTCAGACTACTTCCAACTTGCACTCATCCTTCAATCGGGGAGAGAGAGTGAAAAAACTGAGAGGCTGATACATTGACTATGGCTAACAAGTTATTGTTGATTGGGATGTAATCAATTATCTCCAATGGCATGTCTCTCGCTCTCTCGTTGCCTCTCCCTGCCTTATGCAGGCGTTTTCAGGCTGGGAGCTCCATTAATTACCAGGCACTGCTGGTAGGTGGAGCCCAGCTGAATTATAATGCCTAATGCACTTGTCACTTTCTCCCCCCTATCATTTGTTTGGCCATATATATTTTTAAATTACATTACACACACACAACAGTCAGCCTTTATTGAATCAGGATAATGCAAGGTACGAAAGCAAAAACTAAAATAACAGCAAATACAGGTTTTTTTTGTCATGTTGTGGCTTTTGTTTTGATTTTCTCCCGTCTAACAATATCGAGGTGCTGGTGTGTTTGTCACAAAAAAAGAGAAAGAAAAGAAATGAATTGTGGATGACAGGTAAGAAAAAAAGGATGAGCGTGCATATATATATGTAGTGTATATATATATATTATACATAGTTTTATATATATATATATATATATATATATATATATATATATATATATATATATATATATATATATGCCCTTTTTTATCTTTTTGCTTTTGTCATATTCTGCATGTTTCTTTATTTTTCTAGTTTTCTTTTTTGCATTTCTCCTTCTTTCTAGTGATTTAGTTGTGAATGTTATTTTGTATCATTCTGCTGTGGCAAGCTTTCACTGATGATTGGTCACGATATTAAAACCTGAGGGTCCCTCAGAAGCATATTCACTTTAACTAGCTTTTTATTTTATTTTTTATGTATTTTTTTTTTTGCTATCCTATTGTTATTGTTTGATTCTGTGATTTATCCTTATTTTAAATGTGTTTTATTTTATCTTTTCGTTGAAGATGGTCATTTTGGGGTACCAGGTGTATTTATGAAGCATAGAAACATTCAGGGTTTTAATATAAATGTTGATATCACTATATATTTAGTATTTGACTTCATTTACATCTACCACAATGTTCCATTTATTTTATTTTTGAGAAGAGACAGATGCTTTTGATATAATTATCTCAATAGAGTGTGATGAAATTCTGGGCTGTTTGTGTGTCACTCTGGACTGTGAAATGGGATGGGGCCAGTGGACTATGATGGACAGACAGACGGACTGCCAGACGGGGAGACAGATAGGCGAGACTCTGCTATATAATCCCAGTGATGCTCTCCTAACACCTAGAGACACATAGAAACTCACCTCTATTCCAGAGGCCACTGAATAACAGCTCATCTTATAGAAAATATGAGACATCATTAAAGCCACCGTATATCTTGGAAAACACACACTCAGGATGCAGAACAGAACCAATAACAAAGGCCTGACTAGACGAGAATAAACAGCTCCTGCTGCCTGCGTCGCTTTATTGCAGGACGAAAAATACACTGATAGATAAAATTGGCCTTTAAGTTATTTGAAATCATATTAGTATTATTTTTTTTTGGGGGGGGGGTTATTTTAGATTTTAATAGCCAGGCATGTCCATTCCATCCTGCGTGTATTTCAGTTGGCGTTATTTTATTATTATTATTGTTATTATTATTATTATTATTATTGATGTTGTTACTATTATAATATAAATTATTTGATATTAATATGTACAAAACAATTGAAATATTTTACAAAACAAAACTAGAAATATTTTAAATTAAGGATATATGTGTGTGTGTGTATTTCTCACACATTTCTGTTCTACTTTAGTGTAATTTTATTTAATTTTTGTTATTCTGGTCGTCAATTCCCTCAATTGTGGGCACAAAATAGAGGAAATGCCAACAGAGACATCTAGCTTCATCTCTTAAAGGGGCCTTCCCCATCTTATTATTCCACTTTATCTGATTACCTGAGGGATTTTGGTTGCTGTGCAATTAATGCATAAAAATAGCATAATTTGCTTTATCGAGTATTTGTAACAATCTGTAATGGTATCAATTGCAGTAGATTTAATTCATTCATTCTTCTTCATGCTTACTGCATAAAGGATGGTAGGATTATATTTTCTATTGAACGTGTTTGGTCTTATTAGTATATAAGGAGCAATGGGATGTAATGCTGGCAGCAGGCACTGTCATTATTGTAGGAAAATACATTATTATTGTTATTATTATTATTACTATTATTAATGACATTATTACAAAATATATCCCATACAGCTATGTTTAATACCTTGTAATTAAGGGAGCATCTCTGTAGTGTAACTTTATGAACTGGAGACTATTCCGTAAGCTTAGCCTTTGGGTTGTTTTGTTTCAATGTATATAAATACCAGTAAGAATTGAGTTTCTAAAGCTGAATGCATTGGAAGCTGCTGAAAGTGTAAATCTGATTGGTTGTTGAGGTTTTGATGCTATTGATGTCATTCATTCTAATGTTTGAATCACGGCAATCCTATGATGCTATGAGAGAGAGAGAGAGTGGAGGAGAGAAAAGGGGCTGGCATAGAAGAAGGAGGTGAGAAATCTAAAGACCAGCAAGCATGAGAGAGGGAATAGAGGGAGAAACAGGGGTGAAATATGGGTGATAGGTAAAACTCAGAGTGAGAATTAGTGTGATAAAGGAAGCAGAAAAATAGACAGAGAGAGAGAGATAGAGATTAAAACGTAAAAGGGGTGCAAATAAAAGGTTTAAATAAAAGATTGAAAATGGAGCACAGAGACCAGAAAGGGGGAATAGAGGGAAAGACATGGAGAAAGTGTAAGAGTGAGATGGACGGTATAGGTAAAAGTGAGATGGGGGGGGGGGGGGGGGTAGAGGTGCATAGAATAAATGTGGGTGGGAATATGAGAAAGAGGGGGTGCAGGGGATACGAATAAGGTAGGGTTATACAGAGGTATTAGAGGGTGCATGGTGTGCAAATAACAGAAAAGGAGGAACACGGGGATAAAGACCAGAGAGAGTAGAGAGACATAGAAGCGTGCAGAAAATACTAATGAATTAGGAAAGGAAAGAGAGAGAAATAGTAATTAAATGGTGTAAGTGTGCAAATAATAAATAAGAGAGAGGAGACCCGGCAGAGAGAGATGAAATAGTAGAGAAGGAGACAGAGAAAGAGGGAGAGAGAGAGAAACCTGGGGTATATATAAACACAAGAGGGGGAGGGGGATGAGGGGGGGTAAAAGGCATTGATAAATACCAACTACAGAGATACGGGGAATAGTAAGGAGGGAGAGGAGGAGAAAGGAGGGAGAAATTATGGAATAGAGATGGAGGGAGAGAGAGAGTAGCTAAATAGGTAAATGTCAGAAAGGGAGGGGTGATATGTGATATATATATATATATATATATATATATATATATATATATATATATATATATATGTATATATATATATATATATATATATATATATATATGTATGAGACTGCATCCAGTGTTGCCAACCTTTCAATTTCCTTTGTATTGGCCTAAGATCTAAGAAATTACAAAGACATTTTTTACTGACATCTTGATGAAAAAACACATTAGTACAGTATATTTTAGTTGGAAGTACATTTTAATTAATGATTAATGATTACAATTTTAACTACGGAAGAGGCACTGTAATAGTACAGATGTAACACCCATATAGTGTAGTCTTTCACTGTACATCATCAAGAGGTTAATGCATAAAGCTTAATTATTTTTACCTTTAACTGTAAGGAGAGCAAATGCAGGAGATAAATAAGGAGAGCTCATTCATGAATTAAACAAATAAGGAGAGATAATTCATGAGATAAACAGATAAAGTGAGATAAATCATGAAATAAGAAGAGGTAAACCAAAACAATACGTGAAGTCAGTCAAGGAGAGAGAAATCATGAGTTAAGTCATCAAAGGAGCGATAAATTGTGAGTTAATAAGTGACGTAAAATAATTCAACAGAAAAGCTTTTTGAATCAGCCCCCAAGACATTAACAGTGTACTACTAGTACTAGATATCATTTTTAAAGTAATGAAGCATGGAGATCCTCTGTTAACTTTGCAACAAAGACCCCAAAAGCCAAACCAAGGAGTGCCTGTACTCTGAGGGGGGTTGTAAGCTAAGGAGTGTCTGTACTCTAAGGGGGGTTGTAAGTTACGGAGTGCCTGTACTCTGAGGGAGGTTGTAAACTAAGAAGTGTCTGTACTCTGAGGGGAGTTGTAAACTAAGGAGTTCCTGTACTCTGAGGGGGGTTGTAAGCTAAGGAGTGCCTGTACTCTGAGGGAGGTTGTAAACTAAGGAGTGCCTGTACTCTGAGGGGAGTTGTAAACTAAGGAGTGCCTGTACTGGGGGGGGGGGGGGGGAGGTAAACTAAGGAGTGCCTGTACTCTGAGGGGGGTTGTAAGCTAAGGAGTGCCTGTACTCTGAGGGGGGTTGTAAACTAAGGAGTGCCTGTACTGTGAGGGGGGTTGTAAACTAAGGAGTGCCTGTACTGTTGGGGGGGGGGGGGGTAAACTAAGGAGTTCCTGTACTCTGAGGGGGGTTGTAAGCTAAGGAGTGCCTGTACTCTGAGGGGGGTTGTAAACTAAGGAGTGCCTGTACTGTGAGGGGGGTTGTAAACTAAGGAGTGCCTGTACTGTGTGTGTGTGTGTGTGTGTGGGGGGGGGGGTAAACTAAGGAGTGCCTGTACTCTGGTGGGGGGGTTGTAAACTAAGGATAAGGAGTGCCTGTACTCTGAGGGGGGTTGTAAACTAAGGGCTCCTTCACACCAGAGCCCTCTTTCGGCGTTTTACCGCAAAGTCTATACTTTGCGTTAACCAAGGTAAAAGGAAAGTCCATAGACTTTCATTTTACCTTTCACACCCGACGCTGCATTTCGATGCGTTGCGGTACGACGCATCCCGGCGCATTTTATCGTCGGTAATCGCCGCTTCCCCTTCGGGTAAATTAACTACTACCGCCGCTACTCAGCGTCGCACCGCAGATTCCCGACGACATGCCGCAACGCCTGCAGGAGCCGTTCTCCTGCACGTTTTGAGTGTGTAACCGGCCTAAGGAGTGCCTGTACTCTGAGGGGGGTAGTAAACCAAGGAGTGCCTGTACTTTGAGGGGGAGAGGGGTTTAAACCATGGAGTGCTTGTACTTTTAAAGGTGTGTTGTAAACCTAGGAGTGCCTGTACTGGGGGGGGAGGCTGTAACCCACATCAGCCATAATATTGTGTACATCTAAAGGTTCTGCATGTTAATAACCTAACCTTTCCTGCATCTATATCTAACACCAACCTATCCCCTACCTACACCTAACACTAACAACGCCACTAACCTGTGTCCCTGCTGCTACCATTGTCACTATAGGGCTCTGCTCCAAAGCAGCACAACTCCATCACCGCTATTGTGCTGTCCTCGGTGATGCTAAGTTTGGGCTCCTTAGGTGCCCAAACTATGGCGGCACTCTACTTCAAGAATCTTTCCCTTTGTATATGCACTAGTTTCGTATATATATATTTCTCACATATATTCTTGGAAAGTTTCTAGGATCATCCAATACAGCCCAGGGCCTTTTCCATTCCATGCGTTTCAATGCAGTTTTCAGAATGCAGCGTTTGGAAAATTGCAAGATCAGGACGCTTCCGATACAATGTCCCATTCCCAGTAGTGTGATCCTATCCTATGCACTTGCAAATTCCACTTGCTGCATTGGAGCGTATTTCCACTTAGTCTAACTGAATGGGATCTGAAAACGCGCTACAAAATTGTATAGAAAAATGCACAAGAAAAAGGCATGTTTGTGCTTTATAGCAAAAGAAGGCTCAGTCAGCATACAAGTGTAATTCAGTTCATCTCAGTATTTAGAAGGTAATCCATTTTGGTGAGCTTAATCCCTATGGGGGAGGTATGACAGTTCACATATTTTACATATTACAACACCCCCTAAATGCACAGGTACTTCTTGGTTTGGCTTTGGGGGTCCTGTTGGAGTGTTTACACAGGTGCCCTATGAGGCATTTTTTATGCCTTTGTTTTTATTTAAGGAATGCTATCCAGATATCAAGAAGAGCTCCTAATTCTATGGAGCATGAATGGAATATTTTTATGTTGTACAGACTCTCATTTGGGGATTTGAGATGAGACTCTTGATTCTCTGTCAATTTAGCGTGGCTATTTAGGGCAGTGTTTCTCAAGCCTGTCCTTGTGACTCCCCAGCGGTGCAGGTTTTTCAGGCAGCCTCAGCTATGCACAGGTGGGGTAATTAGTATCTCGGCTACATGGAATCCACCCACCTGAGACACTAATTACCCCACCTGTGCATAGGTGAGGCTGCCTGCAAAACATGCACCGTTAGGGAGTCACAAGGACAGGTTTGAGAAACACTGATTTAAGGGGCCCATAACCTAACGAATTTCAGATTCAATCACTGATCGAATCTGCTGTGAAATCGTTGCGCAAACGCTGACAGAACGATCAATTTCCGTCCAAAATCAATCGTTCCCGTCGATCCATCCGTGGGGAAGATTTTGCTCGATCGCCGGCGGGTCAGGAGTGCGTCGATAGCGGCGTTCGAATGCCCGATGACCGACGCAATACAGCGGCAATACATTACCTGCTACGGCCGGCGTGAGTCCCCCCGGTCTCCGCTGTCTTCTTCTCCGCTGGGCTCCGAGTCCGGCAGGCTTCATTGAACTTCCTGTCCCGGCAGGAAGTTTAAACAGTAGAGCGCCCTCTACTGTTTAAACTTTCCCGGACGTGAAGTGAAGCCAGCTGGTCCGGAACCCAGCGGAGAAGAAGACAGTGGAGACCAGTGGACTCGCGCTGGCCGGATCAGGTAATGTGTGCGGAAGGGGGGGGGGAGGGTTAGCGGCAGCTTCACAGATTGTGATTGGTTTCATGCTGAAATCGATTCACAATCTGTTTGCAGTAAAGGCAGCCATACGATCCCTCTCTGTTCAGATTCGATCACAGAGGGATCTATCTGTTGGTCAATCTGATGGCAAATCGACTAGTGTATGGCCACCTTTAGGGCATAGTGAGATATATCAACAACTAGCTCAGTGTCATGATTTAATTATAAATAAATGCAGTTTTATTGTTATGATGAAGGGTACATTCACAGGGACACGTTGCAGTGCGTAGCCTGTAAAAGCAGACCACAGCGGAGGTGCAAAGCATACAGGTCATATAACGCAGGCTTCGTTGCAACTGTTAACACATGTTTAATGCGATACTGCACTGCATGCATCACTTTATGCTGACAGATACCACCTCACTGCTAGAGTTGGGCCGAACGGTTCGCCGGCGAACGTGGTTCGCGCGAACGTAGGTGGTTCGCGTGCGGGTACCGCACGCGAACCTTTTGCGGAAGAAGTTCGGTTCGCCCCATAATGCACTGAGGGTCAACTTTGACCCTCTACATCACAGTCAGCAGGCCCAGTGTAGCCAATTAGGCTACACTAGCCCCTGGAGCCCCACCCCCCCTTATATAAGGCAGGCAGCGGCGGCCATTACGGCCACTCGTGTGCCTGCATTAGTGAGAGTAGGGCGAGCTGCTGCAGTCTCTCATATAGGGAAAGATTAGTTAGGCTTAACTTCTTCCTGGCTGCATACCTGTTCTGTTCAGTGAGCCCTCAGCCCACTGCATACCTGTACTGTGATCCTGCCACTGCATACCTGTACTGTGATCCTGCCACTGCATACCTGTTCAGTGATCCTGCCACTGCATACCTGTTCAGTGATCCTGCCACTGCATACCTATTCTGTTCAGTGAGCCCTCAGCCCACTGCATACCTGTACTGTGATCCTGCCACTCCATACCTGTTCAGTGATCCTGCCACTGCATACCTGTTCAGTGATCCTGCCACTGCATACCTGTTCTGTTCAGTGAGCCCTCAGCCCACTGCATACCTGTACTGTGATCCTGCCACTCCATACCTGTTCAGTGATCCTGCCACTGCATACCTGTTCTGTTCAGTGAGCCCTCAGCCCACTGCATACCTGTACTGTGATCCTGCCACTCCATACCTGTTCAGTGATCCTGCCACTGCATACCTGTTCAGTGATCCTGCCACTGCATACCTGTTCTGTGGACCCGCCACTGTATACCTGTTCTGTTCAGTGGACCCGCCACTGTATACCTGTTCTGTGAACCCGCCACTGTATACCTGTTCTGTTCAGTGGACCCGCCACTGTATACCTGTTCTGTTCAGTGGACCCGCCACTGTATACCTGTTCTGTTCAGTGGACCCGCCACTGTATACCTGTTCAGTGAACCCGCCACTGCATACCTGTTGTGTTCAGTGAACCTGCCACTGCATACCTGTTGTGTTCAGTGAACCTGCCACTGCATACCTGTTCTGTGAACCCGCCACTGTATACCTGTTCTGTTCAGTGGACCCGCCACTGTATACCTGTTCAGTGAACCCGCCACTGTATACCTGTTCTGTTCAGTGGACCCGCCACTGTATACCTGTTTAGTGAACACGCCACTGCATACCTATTGTGTTCAGTGATCCTGCCACTGCATACCTGTTCTGTGAACCCGCCACTGTATACCTGTTCTGTTCAGTGGACCCGCCACTGTATACCTGTTCTGTGAACCCGCCACTGTATACCTGTTCTGTTCAGTGGACCCGCCACTGTATACCTGTTCTGTTCAGTGGACCCGCCACTGTATACCTGTTCTGTTCAGTGGACCCGCCACTG
Source organism: Hyperolius riggenbachi (assembly GCF_040937935.1). Classification (NCBI taxonomy): domain Eukaryota; kingdom Metazoa; phylum Chordata; class Amphibia; order Anura; family Hyperoliidae; genus Hyperolius; species Hyperolius riggenbachi. The sequence continues at coordinate 106,197,537 of NC_090655.1, forward strand.
TATACCTGTTTAGTGAACACGCCACTGCATACCTATTGTGTTCAGTGATCCTGCCACTGCATACCTGTTCTGTGAACCCGCCACTGTATACCTGTTCTGTTCAGTGGACCCGCCACTGTATACCTGTTCTATGAACCCGCCACTGTATACCTGTTCTGTTCAGTGGACCCGCCACTGTATACCTGTTCTGTTCAGTGGACCCGCCACTGTATACCTGTTTAGTGAACACGCCACTGCATACCTATTGTGTTCAGTGATCCTGCCACTGCATACCTGTTCTGTGAACCCGCCACTGTATACCTGTTCTGTTCAGTGGACCCGCCACTGTATACCTGTTCTGTGAACCCGCCACTGTATACCTGTTCTGTTCAGTGGACCCGCCACTGTATACCTGTTCTGTTCAGTGGACCCGCCACTGTATACCTGTTCTGTTCAGTGGACCCGCCACTGTATACCTGTTTAGTGAACACGCCACTGCATACCTATTGTGTTCAGTGATCCTGCCACTGCATACCTGTTCTGTGAACCCGCCACTGTATACCTGTTCTGTTCAGTGGACCCGCCACTGTATACCTGTTCTGTGAACCCGCCACTGTATACCTGTTCTGTTCAGTGGACCCGCCACTGTATACCTGTTCTGTTCAGTGGACCCGCCACTGTATACCTGTTCTGTTCAGTGGACCCGCCACTGTATACCTGTTTAGTGAACACGCCACTGCATACCTATTGTGTTCAGTGATCCTGCCACTGCATACCTGTTCTGTGAACCCGCCACTGTATACCTGTTCTGTTCAGTGGACCCGCCACTGTATACCTGTTCTGTGAACCCGCCACTGTATACCTGTTCTGTTCAGTGAACCCACCGCATCAGTGCGCATACCTGTGCAGTTAAGTGAACCCACCTACCTACGTGAGTGCACGCAGTGTGATATACCACTCCGTGCATACCCAATATGGACAAAACAGGTAGAGGAAGAGGAAGAGGTAGTGGCAGAGGCAGAGGAAGGCCACCCGGCAGGTCTGCGCGAGGTCGTGTAAATGTAATTTCGTGTGGATCTGGCCCACAGTACAGTGCTCGGAAGAAGGCACGTCCCATCACCTCCCAAGATTGTCAGGACGTGGTTGAGTATTTAGCGACACAGAACACCTCATCTTGCTCAGCCACCAGCGCTACTACTAGCACCACTTCCGCTGCATTTGACACTTCGCAAGAATTATTTAGTGTTGAAATCACTGATGCACAGCCATTGTTGTTACAGCCAGATGAATTTTCACCAGCTAATATGTCTGAGTTACGCGGCAACACTATGGATGTAACGTGTCAGGAGGATGAAGGACCTACTGATGGTGCAAGTTTGGATTTGTCTGAGGCAAGCGAAGCTGGGCAGGATGACTACGATGATGACGGTAATAGGGATCCTCTGTATGTTCCCAATAGAGGAGATGAAGAGGGGGACAGTTCAGAGGGGGAGTCAGAGAGTAGTAGGAGGAGAGAAGTTGCTGAAAGAAGCTGGGGCAGCTCTTCGTCAGAAACAGCTGGTGGCAGAGTCCGGCACCATGTTTCGCCACCTATGTACAGCCAGCCAACTTGCCCTTCAGCATCAGCTGCTGAGGTCCCCATAGTGCCCACATCCCAGGGTGGCTCAGCGGTGTGGAAATTTTTTAATGTGTGTGCCTCAGATCGGACCAAAGCCATCTGTTCGCTCTGCCAACAAAAATTGAGCCGTGGAAAGGCCAACACTCACGTAGGGACAAGTGCCTTACGAAGGCACCTGGAGAAAAGGCACAAACAGCAATGGGATGGCCACCTGAGCAAAAGCAGCAGCAGCACACAAAAGAAAAGTCACCCTCCTTCTCCTCTTCCTCCTTCAGGTGCATCATCTGCATCTGCCGCTTTCTCCTTTGCACCTTCACAGGCACCCTCCTCCACTCCGCCTCTGCCCTTGAGCGGTTCCTGCTCCTCTGCCCACAGCAGCAGTCAGGTGTCCGTGAAGGAAATGTTTGAGCGGAAGAAGCCACTTTTGGCCAGTCACCCCCTTGCCCGGCGTCTGACAGCTGGCGTGGCGGAACTGTTAGCTCGCCAGCTGTTACCATACCGGCTGGTGGACTCTGAGGCCTTCCGTAAATTTGTGGCCATCGGAACACCGCAGTGGAAGATGCCAGGCCGCACTTATTTTTCGAGAAAGGCCATACCCCAACTGCACCGTGAAGTTGAGAGGCAAGTGGTGTCATCTCTTGCGAAGAGCGTTGGGTCAAGGGTACACCTGACCACGGATGGCTGGTCTGCCAAGCACGGGCAGGGCCGCTACATTACCTACACAGCCCATTGGGTGAACCTGGTGGTGAACGATGGCAAGCAGAAAGCGGCGGACCAAATTGTGACACCTCCACGGCTTGCAGGCAGGCCTCCTGCCACCTCCTCTCCTCCTGCTACATGCTCTTCGCTGTCCTCCTCCTCCTCCTTGGCTGAGTGGCAGTTCTCCTCTCCAGCTACACAGCCCCAGCTCCGCAGGGCCTATGCTGCATGCCAGGTACGACGGTGTCACGCCATCTTAGACATGGCTTGTCTCAAAGCGGAGAGTCACACTGGAGCAGCTCTCCTGGCTGCTCTTAAGAAACAGGTGGATGAGTGGCTGACCCCGCACCACCTGGAGATAGGCAACGTGGTGTGCGACAACGGCAGCAATCTGCTTGCCGCTTTGCATATGGGGAAGCTGACACACATACCCTGCATGGCACATGTCATGAATCTAGTGGTTCAAAGATTTGTGGCAAAGTACCCTGGCTTAGCGGATGTCCTGAAGCAGGCCAGGAAGTTCTGTGGGCATTTGAGGCGCTCTTACACAGCCATGGCACGATTTGCAGAAATTCAGCGTAAAAACAACATGCCGGTGAGACGCCTCATTTGCGATAGCCCCACTCGATGGAACTCGACCCTGCTCATGTTCTCCCGCCTGCTAGAACAGAAGAAAGCCGTCACCCAGTACCTCTACAACTGGAGTAGAACGAAACAGTCTGGGAAGATGGGGATGTTCTGGCCCGACAACTGGACACTGATGAAAAATGCATGCAGGCTCATGCGGCCGTTTGAGGAGGTGACCAACCTGGTGAGCCGCAGTGAGGGCACCATCAGCGACTTAATTCCCTACGCGTACTTCTTGGAGCGTGCTGTGCGTAGAGTGGCGGATGAAGCTGCGAATGAGCGTGACCAGGAACCGTTACGGCAGGAACAGGCATGGGACCAATTTTCATCAGACCCAGCTGTTTCCTCAACACCTGCGGCAGCACAGAGGGGGGAGGAGGAGGAAGAAGAGAGGTCGTGTGCAGAAGACGAGTCAGACTCAGAGGATGATGAGCAAGGTGTTTCTTTGGGGGAGGAGGAGGAGGAGGAGGAGGGGACAGCGGCAGGACAACAACCGCAGCAGGCGTCGCAGGGGGCTTGTGCTGCTCAACCTTCCCGTGGTATTGTTCGCGGCTGGGGGGAGGAGGTTGACTTACCTGACGTCACTGAGGAAGAGCAAGAGGAGATGGAGGGTACTGGATCCGACTTTGTGCAGATGTCGTCTTTTATGCTGTCCTGCCTGTTGAGGGACCCCCGTATAAAAAACCTCAAGGGGAATGAGCTGTACTGGGTGGCCACACTACTAGACCCTCGGTACAGGCACAAAGTGGCGGACCTGTTACCAACTCACCGGAAGGTGGAAAGGATGCAGCATATGCAGAACCAGCTGTCAACTATGCTTTACAATGCCTTTAAGGGTGATGTGACGGCACAACGCCAGCAAGGTACCACTGCCACTAATCCTCCTCCCGTGTCCACGCAGTCAAAGACAGGACGCTCCAGCGATCTCATGGTGATGTCGGACATGCGGACGTTCTTTAGTCCAACGCCTCGCCGTAGCCCTTCCGGATCCACCCTCCACCAACGCCTCGACCGGCAGGTAGCCGACTACCTGGCCTTAAGTGTGGATGTAGACACTGCTGTGAACAGCGATGAGGAACCCTTGAACTACTGGGTGCGCAGGCTTGACCTGTGGCCAGAGCTGTCCCAATTTGCCATCCAACTTCTCTCCTGCCCTGCCGCAAGCGTCCTGTCAGAGAGGACCTTCAGCGCAGCTGGAGGCATTGTCACAGAGAAGAGAAGTCGCCTAAGTCACAAAAGTGTTAAGTACCTCACCTTTATCAAAATGAATGAGGCATGGATCCCGGAGGGCTGCTGCCCGCCCCAAGACTAAGTCAGTCCCCGCACACACAGCATCTCTGCCTGCACGCCGTGTGACTGGCTGCCTGGCCTGCCCCAAAAAGACTAAGTCGCTCCCAGTCCCTCCACACAGCATGTCTGCCTGCAGGCCGCTTCACTACCTTCTCCGCCACCACCAACAGGGTCCGGGACTCCAGGCGGATTGCTGAATTTTTTAGGCCGCTGCTAGCAGCGGCCGCTGTAATAATTTTTATGGTGCGTGTACATGACTGCCTAATTTTTCTGGCTGCACTGAGGGCAGCTGCAACAACAAAAGAAAAGGCATGTACATGCGCCCATTCCCCTTCGTGATCATTACCTTGCCGTGGTGAAGGGGCTTGCGTATCACAATGAAGCAATGACCGGCGCCTAGATGAGTGTCTCGGGGGGCACACAAAAGATAATAAGGTCGTTGCTTCATTGTGGTCAGACCAAATTTGATCAGCTGGACAGTCACTGTTCTGTCATTCAGCTACATCAGCCAGGCCGACCATATGGGCTGTAAAGCCACAAAAACCTGCACTCTCGCCATGGTGCGCACCAGTCCAGCACGGCCGTCACTAGTACAAACAGCTGTTTGCGGTGCGTTACACGGTGAGTTTGGTGTGTCAGTGTGAAGCAGTACCTTAATTACACTACCTGATTGATGTATACACATGCAAGATGTTTTAAAGCACTTTAGGCCTGTCATTTAGCATTCAATGTGATTTCTGCCCTTAAAACGCTGCTTTGCGTCAAATCCAGATTTTTCCCGGGGACTTTTGGCGTGTATCCCACTCCGCCATGCCCCCCTCCAGGTGTTAGACCCCTTGAAACATCTTTTCCATCACTTTTGTGGCCAGCATAATTATTTTTTTTTTCAAAGTTCGCATCCCCATTGAAGTCTATTGCGGTTCGCGAACTTTAACGCGAACCGAACGTTCCGCGAAAGTTCGCGAACCCGGTTCGCGAACCTAAAATCGGAGGTTCGGCCCAACTCTACTCACTGCATTGCACTGCTAATGCGCCAATATGAATGTATCATTACCATAAATGTATTGTGTTAGCGACGCGGTGATATTGCCTGACACAATGCAGCACAATGTGTCCCTGTGAGCAAAGCCTACAGGTTTTTCATTTTCAAAACTTCTCAAATGGAAAATAGTAAAACATTCTAGTGGTAGTGGTTAGTGCTCTCGCCTTGCAGCGCTGGGTCCCTGGTTCGTATCCCAGCCAGGTCAACATCTGCAAGGGGTTTGCATGTTCTCCCCGTGTCTGTGTGAGTTTCATCCGGGCACTCCGGTTTCCTCCTACATCCTAAAAAACATACAGATAAGTTAATTGGCTCCCCCTTAAAATTGACCCTAGACTACAATACATACACTACACGATACATACGTAGACATAGGACTCTGATAGGGATTAGATTGTGAGCTCCTTTGAGGGACAGTTAGTTACTAAACTATATACTATGTACAGCGCTGCGGAAGATGTCGGCGCTATATAAATACTAAATAATAATAAGATGTTGGAGACAATAAGTAAAGTTCACTTCAACACCATACAGGAGTAGACAGCTGAGGGAATTGTGGTTTTGGGAGTCCAGCTCTGTAACAGAGATTTAATAAGTCAAAAAGTCTAATTGATCGCAAGTCCAAGGGAGATTTTTAAACACTGCGATCAATAAATCACATCTTTCAATAGAGAAAGATTGATTGGTTATGTTGGATCGTAAAATAATCGTGCTAAAGGTAGAAATACACTAAACATTTTTTTTGCTTAATTAGACAATTAATTAGACAAAATATATAATTGACTGTAAATCTATCCCATAGAATTATATCAGTCCATACCATGCACTGATGAGGGTCAATAAGTCAGAAACAGGCTGTATGTATGTTTGAGTGATGTGGTTCCATAAAATTTATTAGCTACAGGCTCACTATACACCTGCAGTTCTGTATGTGCAGCCTTGCTTTCATGGGCATAAAGAAACAATTTTCATATTCAGGAGCGAAGCATCATGGGAAGCCAACCTTACTCACTTAAAGGGATACTGTAGGGGGGTCAGGGGAAAATGAGTTGAACTTACCCGGGGCTTCTAACGGTCCCCCGCAGACATCCTGTGTTGGCGCAGCCACTCACCGATGCTCTGGCCCCGCCTCCGGTTCACTTCTGGAATTTCAGACTTTAAAGTCTGAAAACTACTGCGCCTGCATTGCCGTGTCCTCGATCCCGCTGATGTCATCAAGAGCGCACAGCGCAGGCCCAGTATGGTCTGTGTCTGCGCAGTACACTCCTGGTGACATCAGCGGGAGCGAGGACACGGGCGTGCAGGCACAGTGGTTTTCTGACTTTAAAGTCAGAAATTCCAGAAGTGAACTGGAGGCGGGGCCGGAGCATCGGTGAGTGGCTGCGCCAACACAGGATGTCTGCGGGGGACCATTAGAAGCCCCGGGTAAGTTCAGCTCATTTTCCCCCGACCCCCCTACAGTATCCCTTTAAAGGACAACTAAAGTGAGAGGGCTTTGGAGGCTGCCATATTTTTTTCCTTATAAGCAATACCAATTGCCTTGCTGATCCTCTGTCTCCAATACTTTAACCCATAGAACAAGCAAATGCAGATCAGGTGTTTCTGAGTCAGACATCTGTTTGGGTTTGTTCACACTACAAGAGCTTCTCTAAGGTGACACTCACAGTGCCACATTGTGGAGCTGCGTTATAAAGTCTTATAACGCAGCTTACCGCACTGCAATGTTAATCCTATGGGCCGTTTACAGTGTGACATTAAAGTTGCGTTGAAAATGTTGCGTTTTGGCAACTCACTGCTTGCAGTGCGTTACCTCTCAACGCAGACACATTGCGACTTTAACGTCGCATTAAAACGCACTGTCCCACTGTGATTGCAACCTAAGTGCTTTGTGATCTTAAAAGCTCTTGCTAATGTTATCCTATGTGTGTGTTCACACTGTGAGCGACGTGATTTGTTAAAATCCCCCATAGCATTGCATTAGCAAGAGCTTTTCAAAATCACTAGCGTTTAAAAAGCTGTTGAGGTGTGAACAAGCCCTTTGTCAGATCGGACAAGATTAGCTGCATGCTTGTTTCTGGTGTTATTCAGACACTACTGCATCTAAGTAGATCAGCAGGGCTGCCAGGCAACTAGTATTGTCTAAAAGGAAATAAATATGTCAGCCTCCATATTATTCTCAATTCAGTTTTCCTTTAAGGCTGAATACATTCTGTTTTCAGAAGGTGAAATCACATTTGATTGTAAATCAAGGTAGTATTTTAAAAATTGAGATTACCGGTAATAATTCATGACTTTCTATCAAAATTAAGGGCTAAAATCCTTCCAAATATTAGCAATGTTGGTTCAATAGTAAAATGATTCATGCATCGGTAGGGTGGGATTTAGCGATCTTAGATCAATCACTGTACGAATGTGTACACAAAACAACATTTGATTGACCCATTAACTTTCTTGTTGTCGCCTAAGCCCACCACATGGCAAACTTGACTGCCAGGTTGGTGAGGATCTCGCTAATGGTGGCCATACACAATACAATCAAATAAATGTCCCCATTTTTTTCAATAAAAATGATCTTATATGTAAGAAATTGAAAATAAATAGGGAAGATAAAACTGTATTTAAAAAAAAAAAAAAATTCCATAAAAATCTAATCGAATTTTTTTTTGAGATTTTCTGAAAAATTGATCATAAGTGTATGGTAAATTGGTCCAATTTTCCAAATTATTGGATCAAGCGAAAAACAAGATCAGATTTTTCTGGTCAAAAAGGAAACAAAAAATTTGGATCGTATATGGCTACCTTAAAGGTAGCCTGTTACGTGGATCGAGGGGGTTGGACCTAGAGCTGCGCAGCCGCAGTAGCTAGCGGCTATGCGGACTGCGCAGCCGTGGCCAGCTCTGGCGGCCATCTTTATGCAGGCTGCAGATACCGACCCGGACCGTGGGGTCGCATCCTTTCGGGGGGCTATTGAGCAGAGGGGACGAGGCGGAACGGCTCTGTGCCTTACAAAGTCATGCAGGTAGTTAATTTTTTTTTACGTTTTGGGGGCAGATTTTGGCCTCGGAAGTCCTTTAAGCAAGATTGGGGCTGATTTGCTGCGAGACCAAACTGAAACCATCAATTTCAGTTGATCGTCCTTACCAGCCAAACACAGATCAATTATGGCACAATACAGCTAACTTATCGATTGCTATTCAATTAGAATTCAATTGTATAGTGATCGACTCCCATCATGCCAAGCTCATTATTGATAATTTTTAAACACTTCAGTCAAACTTCAAGTGCTGTACTGCAGCACAAAGCTATTGCCCATCGATCCCACACCGCTCCTGTCCTGTCCCGATCTCACAGAGATTTTTCAGACTTTCCATTGATAAATAGCACAAAATTGAAAGTTAATCGATTGCATATATTAGTTCAGCAATGACAGGAATCTAAACATCAGAAACAGAACTCCAAGGCTTTTGAACTGAGCAAATGATGGTCCTATCAAGGAAAAAAAACGATAACTACAGATGTACCAGGCTGGCATGCTTTAAACCTCATGCCTGGTCCACACAATGCAATCTTCCTGTCAGATTAACAGCAAATGTGTTGTCGTTTGAGCATCTATCAACATGTCCGATCTGTTAACTCAAAATCGATCCCTTTCTCGATCGGTTGCAGATCCAACATGTTACAAATTATGGGAAATTCCTCATTGATCTAACATGAAAATTGTATCGTGTGTACCCAGCCAAAAGCCTGGTATACATCTTGAATTTTGATTTTACCAATTTTACCACCTCCATGTAGCATGAAAGTCAACAGATTTTCAATACTAAAAGCAGATTATGTAGGTAAACTCTCATACTAAATAGAGGTGGTAAAATTGGCCACTGATTGGTCAATCAAAATTCAATGTATGTACCAGGCTTTACTTGCTAGCAAGCTGTTCCTGTGTGCACAGATCAGACTAGTCATTCCAGCCCCAGCCTGTGTGTGTGAGGGCTCTACAGAAGCTGAGCTGAGGGGAGGGGGAGGAGGCAGGAGGGAGAGAAACACTCTGTGTGTGTGTGTGTGTGTGTATGTGCTTGTGTGTGTCATTCCTTTTATTGACGGACAGTCTGTAAATTTACTGACGATTGGCAACTCTTATGTCAGTGTAGTGCATGGTGCTGTGCTGGTCACATGGATCCCTCTGCCCAATAGAATTCCCCTCTCCTCTTTAGCAGTATATGGATAAACACACAAACATACGTGGAAACTTTGAACTTAATAACAAATAGTGAGCAGAAAGCGTTACCAGCAGGAGTAGCCCTGCACTGAACTGCTCCCAGCGCAGCCTCTTGGGAAAGGTCATTATTAATGTGTGTGTCTCCTCTTTAATTGCTTACACAGGTATTGGTTGGGCAAGGAAGATGGAGGCAATGTTACTGGAGACGGGAGCCAGAGGGATGCATGAGAGGAGGTAACCGGCTATAACAAGAAAGGCTTTGCAATTTAGTTACATAAGTATATAAGCTGTGTGTTTTAACATCTTGTTAATATACAGGAAAAAAAGTCTGACGAAGGCTTATTAGCCAAAAGCTTACTACTTGTTTTCCTCTAAGTTAGCCAATAAATGGTATCCTGATTCAAACTTCTTTCTATGTAGGTACAACTGTTGAAGCCAGAGGTTTTATTTTTATTATATTTTATCTTACCTCATATTTATCCTTGGCGTTTTTTTCCCCTTCAAACAGGCAACTAAAACTCTTGGCCCTGATTTATAGTATTACATTTGTATTTAAAATTTAACCTACATATGTACAGATAGGGCATGCTAGGTGTATTGTAGTGTAAATCAGAGACACAAAAACACAAATTCAGAATATTTACTATTTTACTATGCCTGTGTGTGTGTGTGCGTGTGTACGTGTATATACAGTGTATATATATATATATATATATATATATATATATATATATATATACTGCATGTGTGTGATAAAAAAAAATTGCAATATCGCGCAAGAGTCCATTTGTTTCAGTAATTCAACTTGAATGGTGAAACTAATATATGAAGTAGGTACCTTTGCAGGTGTTTTGGATTAATTAGCTGATTAGAGTCTGACACTTTGAGCCTAGCATATTGAACATTTTCACAATATTGTAATGGTCTGAGATTTTGATTTGGGGGTTCTCATAAGCAGTAAGCCATAATCATCACAATTATAACAAATAAAGGCTTCAAATATCTCACCTTGCATGTAATTAATCTATTTCACATATTAGTTTCACCTTTTTAAAGTGATACTGAAACGGGAAAAAATGTTTATGTGTAGTACAGCTAAGAAATAAAACACTAGGAGCAGAGACATAAGTCTAATATTGCTTCCAGTACAGTTAGAGTTAAGAAACTCCAGTTGTTATCTATGCAAAAGAGCCACTGAGCTACACGTCTTTCAAAGTGGCAGAGAGCTCTGTCATCTGAGGGCCCGTTTCCACTATAGCGTTACGAAATCGCCGGCGAATCACCGCAGGCAAATCGCATGCGGGTGCGATTCCGCATGCGTTTTTTGCCGCGATTTCGCATGCGATTTCGCATAGGTAAGGCTGTATGCGATTTAAACCATGTCACTGCCTGTGTGAATTAACATGGGTACCTATGCGAAATCGCATGCGAAATCGCGGCAAAAAACGCATGGGGAAAACGCATGCGATTTTTCTATTAAATACATTGCGTGCGATTCGCCTGCATTCCACACGCAGGCAAATTCTGAGGCCCCTACCCTGCAGATTTTTTCTGCACAGAAAAACGTGCGGGGAAACGCACAAGTGGAAACAGTCCCATCCAGTTGTACTGACTGTGCGAATCCGCATGCGGGCAACGCATGCGGATTCGCGATAGTGGAAACGGGCCCTGAAGCTTATTATCTCACGTGTCAGTCACTGTATTGTTTTTGTTTTTTTTAGTAGAGGACAGTTCAAAAGTTCACTAGCCTGCTCTGTAAAATCTTTCAGAGTGCTGAGTAGTGTGTAAACTGCAAATATTAGAGAATGATGCAAGGTTATAAAAAAAAACCTTTATAACTAAAAATAAAAATATGAGAATATTTTTTTTGCTACTAATGTTCTAGTAATTATCCGTACTACACAACCAATTCATTAGATCATAATTTTTTTTCGCTTAACTGACTCTTTAAGTTGAATCTGAAGAAATAACAACAAAAGTTGTAATACTTCCGGGTCGCTATGACCCGGAATAGTACGGCTGCACTGGGCCGGCGGTGCGCGTCTTTGATCGCGCACCTGTTACCGGGCACTTTCTGCGCATGTGCGTGATGTCATCACGCTCATGCGCAGAGCGTGCCCGACAACAGGCGTGCGATCAAAGACGCGCACCGCCGGCCCAGCGCAGCCATACTACTATAGGTCATAGCGACCTGGAAGTAGTAGCGGCCCATAGAGATTCGCTGGCGAATGGTTCGCCAGCATCTCTATTTAGGTGATACCTTTCATGACTAACTGTACAACATTTCTTTGCAAGCTTGCAAAGCTTTACGTTTCTTCTTCAGGTAGGATCTGATACAGTTCTGAAACATGCCTGAAGAAGAAACTTACATTTTTGAAAGCTTGCAAAGAAATCTTGTACAGTTAGTCATTAAGGCATCACCTAAACTACTCTTGTTGTTATGTCTTCGGATTCTCTCCATGACTAATTCTGGACCCCACGCAACTGACTTTTCAGTTGAATTACTGAAATAAATGGAAATTTGCATGATATTTTTTTTTTTTTTTAGTTTCACCTGTATATGTAAACTCAGAAACAGGGGTAGTTCCCTACTTACAAACGGCTCAAGTTACACCGGTTCATACATGCAAGTTGTCTCCATGTACAAAATATGCATTACTGTAATTGTTATTACATATTTTTGGTATAAAAGTTATAGCTTTGTATAAATCTTGTATTAGTTGAAATCAAATTAAAAGAACATTGTAAATAGCCAAATAACATTGTTTATACTTTAACCTCCTGAGCGGTATGGACGAGCTCAGCTCGTCCATCACCGCCGGAGGCTGCCGCTCAGGCCCTGCTGGGCCGATTTTTATCAAATAAAGTGCAGCACACGCAGCCGGCACTTTGCCAGCCGCGTGTGCTGCCGGATCGCCGCCGCTCTGCGGCGATTCGCCGCGAGCAGCGGCGAAAGAGGGCCCCCCTAGCCGCCTGAGCCCTGCGCAGCCGGAACAAAAAGTTCCGGCCAGCGCTAAGGGCTGGATCGGAGGCGGCTGACGTCAGGACGTCGGCTGACGTCCATGACGTCACTCCGCTCGTCGCCATGGCGACGATCTAAGCAAAACAAGGAAGGCCGCTCATTGCGGCCTTCCTTGTTTATTATGGGCGCCGGAGGCGATCGGAAGAACGCCTCCGGAGCGCCCTCTAGTGGGCTTTCATGCAGCCAACTTTCAGTTGGCTGCATGAAATAGTTTTTTTTTAATTAAAAAAAAACCCTCCCGCAGCCTCCCTGGCGATCTCAATAGAACGCCGAGGAGGTTAAAGTATGTACAAATCCAGAGTTAACCAAAAGTAAATCATTTATCGACCTATCACTATTAATATCCCATGGCTCAACTTGCAAACACATTCAACTTACAAACAACCTCTATGTAAGTACTGTAGTAGACTGCATACCGGTATATTGTGTGTATGTATATATATATATATATATATATATATATATATATATATATATATTGTACATAATAAAACCCCTTTGTCTCTGCGTCCGTGTGTGTCCGTGTGTCTGTGTGTCCCTGCGTTTGCGCTACTGTGCATGTGCAGCAGTGACACCCTTTGGACGGAGCAGGACAGCCAGGGGGTGGCCGGCCCGGGATGCGGGTGCGCGCACGGCGGGTACGCACGCTGGCCGCGGTGACAGACCTAGCCCGTTTTTAAACGGGCTAAGTCACTAGTATATAAATATATATATATTGGTAGCAGGAAAAAATGGAGCCATAGACTCTAATGCATTTATCCTTAATATGGCGCCTAAAGCAGAAAAAACGGCGCCCGATAAACATCATTAACAACATTAGAACATTCAAGTTTTTGAAATGTGTTATTGTTTTAAAAACTTGTAACGTTATCGTTTTTGTCATATTACTTTGTTTGTATGTACAAATTTTATGGTATCAGATATATTATCGTTTCTATATGTGTAAGGGTGTTTGTGCAGGGGCAGTGGTTAGGGTTAGGCAACACTTGGGAGGGGTGGTTAGGTTTAGGCACCACCAGGGGAGTGGATAGGTTTAGGCACCACCAGGGGAGGATTCTGTGTGAGAGTAGGGATAGGTTAAGCTGGATTGTTGAGTTATGTAACGATTTTTAAAGTTAATACCTTTTCGTTTTCATCTCTTGTCTGTTTTAACCACTTTAGGACCACAGTGCTAAACCCCCCTAAAAACCAGGCTATTTTTTTGTTTAATTGGCCACTGCAGCTTTAAGGACAAGCTGCAGGACCGCACAACACAGCATACTAGAGATTCCCCCCCCCCCTCTTTTCCCCCCACCAACAGAGCTCTCTGTTGGTGGGGTCTGATTGCCCCCCCCCCCACCCCCCCAGTGTTTATTTTTTTATATAAATATTTGTGGGTTTTTTTAATATATTTTTTACTATTTATTTTTTTAAACCCCTCCCTCCCCCAGCCAGCCAATCATGGCAATTAGCTCTCATAGGCTTCACCTTATGAGAGCCGTTCACTCTCTTGTGCCTCAGTACAGCGCTGTTGCAGATCGCAGCGCTGTACTTAGTAGAAAGATGGAGGTTTCGCCGTCTAACAGTCTCCCGAGCGGCGATCGCCGCTCGGAGACTGAAGGCGGGATGGAGCTCCGCCCCCCCAAGCAGGAGAGGCGCGCGCAGCCTGCGCGCGATCTCCTGCAGTAGCCGGCCCCAGGACTTGACGCCCGTTGACCAGGGCCGGATTTGTACTTTTTACCGCCCAAGGCCAACTATACCGTCTGTTTGGTTGTTATCTCTGTGTGCCCCAATGAGAATTCTACTTACTTTACATCATTGGATGTCAGTTGTCACAGACAATAACTATTTTAGTAATACGCATATAGATTATAAGTTATGCTTTCCTTAAGAAGTTTTATGCTATGTTTGCTATTTCATTAATGATGGAGCCATTGTGTTACCATGAGAGTTAGGCTGAAGTGTACCTGCAGGATAGAACTTACAGGTCTTAAAGGGACGACACAAGTACAGGAAAGGGAGTTCAAAGGTTAAATCTGTCCTTGTAGATAGATAGAATAACTTTACTGACCCTCACTGAGCCGCCCCTAAATTTCTGGTGCCCTAGGCCATGGCCTATGTGGCCTTGCCAGAAATCCGGCCCTGCCGTTGACTTGATGCGGTCGTTAGGTATTTAAACAGTATTCATCGTTAACAAATTTCAATAACAATGTTTATCGTTTATCGTTTTTTCCTGGGGCCCTTTTTTCATGCGCTATATATACTGTATATTAAGAGATAAAGGAATAAAACTGCAAAGAACAACAATAACAGTGTTTTTGGTGTAACTTGACCTATGGTTCAGTGATCTCTCAGTGGAGGAGACTGGAGTCTGTCAAGGTTTGTACAACCACTTTTGTATTTGTTACTGTATAATAAATACAAAACTAGCGTTGACCCTTGAAGATTTTGGTACTGTATCTGATAAGTTCTGATGAAGGTCAGTAGAATGCCACATTGAACCTGATGGCATGATTAGATTGTGAGCTCCTCTGAGGGACAGCTAAGTGACAAGACAATATATTATATACTCTGTACAGCACTGCGGATGATATCAGCATTATATAAATACTTAATAATAATAATAATAATATCTAATCTTTTTGACCTGTATGAGATCCTGTCTGTTACTTTATGCTCCCATTTGTCACTTAGTATTTTTTCCTGCACTGTATTACTATACATGAGCTTGCTGGTTAGTCTGTGCCTCTCGGATTCACAAGCCCTACTCCATAGAGCCAAATTAATCCATGCCATGCACTGATGAGGATCAAACAATCCGAAAAAAGTCTGTATGCATGTTGGATTATTATGGCTCTGTACAAATTAACAAGCTGACACATCATTGCATTCCAGCGGTTCTGGAGGTGTGTTTAGCTTCTAAGGGTACAATGGTTAATTTGCATATATTCAGCAGTGTTGCTCTGGAGACATCTCAAGCTCACTCCAACCTGAATTATCGCAAATTCTTTCTGTTTTAGGAAAGCAAACTTTTGTTTTTCTTAACATCTTAGTAAGGGGGCCTTTAGGACCATTGTAGTCCCTTACACACTCCAATGAGTTCTGGGTCACCATGAGCCCGCTGGTTAGTCTGTACCTCTCGGATTTACAAGCCCTACTCCATAGAGCCAAATTAATCCATGCCATGCACTGATGAGGATCAAACAATCCGAAACAGTCTGTATGCATGTTGGATTATTATGGCTCTGTACAAATTAACAAGCTGACACATCATTGCATTTCAGCGGTTCTGGAGGTGTGTTTAGCTTATAAGGGTACAATAGTTAATTTGCATATATTCAGCAGTGTTGCTCTGGAGACATCTCAAGCTCACTCCAACCTGAATTATCGCAAATTCTTTCTGTTTTAGGAAAGCAAACTTTTGTTTTTCTGTATTACTATAAACTACATTTTAGATCCACTACGCTTTAATTGTTGATCTCAGAGGCTGAGCTTGCAATCCCCCACAAAGTTTTGCCCCGAGGACTTGTAAATTCACATGCATAAAAATAATGTTTTGGCTAAAATACACCACAAATCCCCGGATTAATGACCAGATAGTTTCAGCTCTGCTACAAAACGTAAAATTTATCATGTGACCAGCTGTGCAGACAGTCAGGGCTTTGCCAATTACATATCACTCCTATCTAGTATCAACTATAAAGCTGTGTACACACATGAGATAAACATCTTTTGACACGAACGATCAACAACCAATCCGCAGATAATCTCTGTAAAAAATTTAAATAATGACCTGAAAAGATAACAACTAAAGATGTTTGCCTCTAAATCTGTCAAATTCATCCTGACACATTTTTTCTGATGACAATCATCCTTTCTACAAGCTGTGTATGAGATCGTCAGATATTTCTTAAAGGGAACCCAAGCTGAAAGGGTTATGGGGGCTGCCTATTTATCTTCTTTTAAAGTAGACCTGAACTCTTGCACAGGACAGAAGGAAAACATAGGGAAATGCACCCTGTGTGTATTTCAAGAGTTAAATCTGTGTAATTCCACCTCATTTGTGTCTAATCACAAGTTGTAATTTGATCTCTCCCTGAGTCAGCTGACTGCTATGGCAGATAATCTCATTGGAAAGCACAGGATGTTCATAATATGTCTACTTCCAAGAAAGCAGGAAGTAGACACACTGCACATTTATTGCAGGATTTGTATCAGCTGTAACAAAGAAATGTTTTTATTGAAAGGTTATGTTGTTGCGTATCTTTTAGGGCAGAGAGGAAGTTCTGTGTTCAGGTCCGCTTTAAACAATGCAAGTTGCCTGGTTGTCCTCCTGATCCTGTGTCTCTAATTCTTTTCGCCATAGACCCTGAACAAGCATGCAGAGATGCGGCTCTCTGAATTGTCTGACTAGATTAGCTTGCATGCTTGTTTCAGGGTTGTGACTCACACTACTGACACCAGAAGATCAACAGGACTGTTGGGCAACTGGTATTTTCTAAAAGGAAATAAATATGGCAGCCTCCATATCACTCTCACCTTGAGGTCCCTTTAAGTCCTGTGTGCACAACGCATGTGTGAAGAAGGAAGTAAATGGACTACAGAAGCATTTCTTGGGTCTCTTGCATGAACTGATTGTTTGCATGTGTACACCATCATTAGGCTTTGTTCACATTAGCAAACGCAGACGGCCGTGCGTACGCAACGCGTACGAACGCACGCCATCCGCGTTAGTATGCGTTGCGTGGCTGATCCACGCGTTTTGGTAAAAAATGCGTGCAGTATGCGTTCCCGGACCGCATGCAGTGTGAACATCAGACAGTGCAGTCTATGCACTGTCTGATGCCGTGCGTGTCGGCCTCCTGCACGCGTTCCCGAAACGCGGATGGGAACGCGTGCAGTGTGAAAGGTGCGTACCCACTCACTGCTATAAGGAACGACTGGTCCGTCAGACCCTCCCGCTGGGCGGGCGTTCCAGCGATAGTAGAGCGTGTGTACAGTCTGTCAGCAGGCTGACGGACCCGTCGTTCCTTATAGTAGTGCGTGTGTACGCACCTTCAGAGCGATCCATTGTTCAATCCTTCCTGGAAATCTTATGCAGCAGATTGATTGCTTGTTTTCCAAAGACGTTTATCTGACGTGTGTGTACAGCTAAAGGACACAATTAATGTCGGTAATGCAGGGGGGACTCTTCATTGAGTTACATGGGCTGCTTTGGCATATCACTTCCGCCAAAAGTATTAGCAGATTTACAAATAACAAAAGTAATTTGAAACATGACTTTTACACTAGACATACTAGACATACTAGCCGAGACACAGATTAGCAATAGTTTGCTTCGCTGTTTTGTGCCAAAGTTGTAAATATTTAGGAGTGGGTTTGGATGAGAGGAGAGAGCTTTATCTTTCAGATACTGATGAAAACGGTGTTAGTTAATTCTTCTTATTTTTACTATTTTTGCATAAGATGTTAGTAACCTTTCTGCATCTTAAATAACATAGGGCTTGATGCACAAACTACAGTAAAACATGCATATCTGTTATGAAGTATGTTTTATCACTGCAGTGGATGTGGGATTACCTTCCATGTCTCTTTTTCTGCCCTTGCCCCCCGCTCACGCATACACGAACGCACACACACACACACGAGCACACTCACAAACTGACACACTGACACACACACACACACACACAGACACACACACACGCACTCACACACTGACACACACACACACACACACACACACGCACTCACACACTGAAACACACACACACACACACACAAACGAGCACACTGACACACACACACACTTACACACTCCATGGGTTTGATGCACGAGCTTGAGGTAATCTTGCCATGCACAGAAATCGCACAACATTACTACTCTTATTATCGGCACTGTGTACCGTAAGTTACGCTGTTAGTGTGACCCACGGTATTCTTGAATAGGGTGACCATGCTATGGTAATGCACGGTACTAATGGTAACGCTTGTTAGTAACGAGCATTACCATAGCAACGGTCGTGCTGGTCGAGTACAGTGGGTCGCACTAATAGCTTAACTCCTAGTAAACAACGCCAGTACTAAGGGTAATATTGGCATGCGATGTCTGTGCATGGCAATATTACCTTAAAGAGAATCTGTACTCTGAAATTCTTACAATAAAAAGCATACCATTCTATTCATTATGTGCTCCTGGTCCCCTCTGTGCTGTTTCTGCCATTCTCTGCTGCAAACCTGGCTTGTAATTGCCAGTTTTAGGCAGTGTTTACAAACAAACTAACCAGCTTCTAATAGGCTCAGCTAAGCAGAGTGTGTTAGTCACACAGAGCCTGCAGGGGGTGTGTACAGCTTCTAGCTAATCACAAGCAGCCCTGCACATTCCAGTCTGACTGCCTCAGCCTGACTGTGCCGACTATAGAGAGAAGATTAGATCATATAACAGAGATAACACAGCTACTGTGCAATTAGGAAAAGCTGCAGTAAGCCAGACCACATTAGAAAAGGCATAGGAACTTATAGCATAGAAGAAATAAAGATAAACAATTTGTTACAGAGTCTCTTTAAAGGGAACCTGAAGCGAGTAAAATTATTTAAAATAAACACATGATGTAGCTGCAAATTAATATTACATACTAACCTCACCATCAGTTCCTCTCAGAAGCTCGCCATTTTCTTCTTATAGTGATCCCTTCCAGTTCTGACAATATTTTGTCAGGACTGAAATTATACCAGTTGCTTTCAGTTATATATCAGCAGCTGTCAGTTACAACTGAATGTGCAAGGTAATGTCCATGTTTCCCTATAGCTCAAGTGGGTGATATTACAGTTTAACAGTGTGCTAACCAGGAGACTGTTATGGGGTAATGGCGGACAAATGGTGGACAAATGGGACGCAGGAGAGAAGAAAGAGATTGAGGAGTAGACTACGCAGAAGGGAAGTATGACCTGTGTATGGTTACTTTGAATTTTTATTTTCAGTTCAGGTTCTCTTTAA
The DNA here is from genome assembly GCF_040937935.1 of Hyperolius riggenbachi. Classification (NCBI taxonomy): domain Eukaryota; kingdom Metazoa; phylum Chordata; class Amphibia; order Anura; family Hyperoliidae; genus Hyperolius; species Hyperolius riggenbachi. The sequence continues at coordinate 106,217,003 of NC_090655.1, forward strand.
GTTCGAGCATCCACTCCATGAGGTGTGTGCATGCGTTCATGCATGCGTGCGCAGGGGGCAAGGGCAGAAGAACATGGAAGGGTAACCCCACATTCACTGCAGTGATATAACATCGTTTATAAGTGATACACAGGTTTTACTGTAGTTCTATAAAATATTTTAATATTGGTTTGTAGTAAGCAATCATTTTCTGTACAGGTTAAACGATTACTCTTATGCATTTTTACAACCATGGCGACAGTCTTTCATTTGGTGTTATATAACAGTCCTAAATTTTAATTTCTCTACTTGGCTGCAGCTCAACACAGTAGCACACTGGCTGGTTGTGAGTCTGTGACAAACGAACTGCTCTACCTCAGCAACTCCATTCCTCCTCAGGAAGGTACACACAGTACAAACATGCTGCCTCTGACATCTCTGCGCCTGATGTAAATGTTTCACCTTGCTTCATGATAGACCCGACCCTGCCTACCTGGGTATTTTATTTTCATGGGGTGGAGAGCATGCACATCTGAGGTGATGCAAGAGATGCCCGATTTATGTTTAATCCCAGGCTGGTCCTGTGCAGACACAATCCCTTACCACATCCTGTCAGTAGCTGTGAGCGGACATCTTTCTTGCAGCTGAGAAAGAGAGTGAGAACAGCACACTGTCAGGACCCTTGAATAACGTCTGAAAAAGTTAGCAATTTTTTAAATGAAGCTGAGTACACACATGAGATCAAAATCTTTGGAAAACAAAAGATCAACAATTGATCGGCAGATAATCTTGATGAAAAAGTTTACAAAAGACCTCCAAAGATGGCAATAAAATAAATTTGACCCTCAATCTTTGTAATCCCTTCCCGCTGATTTGGCAGATGATTGTTTGTTAAACAAGGTATGTATAAGATCGCCAGATATGTCTTAAAGCGGTATTGTCACCATAAAAATCAAATTTCAACAGCAACTGGTCTGAGTGTATTAAGTGATAAAGATGCTAATCCTGCATTCAAAACTTTATTCTGCTGTTATGGTTTGGAGTTATTACATACTATAGGAGCACTGGCCCTAGTGCCAAACAGTGCCAAAAAGTTGAATGCTGAGAGTTCTTTTGAATGCTGGGAGTTCTTTTTATCTATAATTTATTCATCCTCTTCCATTTATTTCCCTGCCTAGCTGATCACTTGTGTTTACAGGCAAGGCTGAGGATGTGTAAATAAACAAAAAGACTCTGGGAGGAGGGCAGCTAATGAATACACAATGAGCAAGAGAAGGGAGGGGGGGAAACAAGAGTCAGGGAGGATACGATGTCAGCATTAGCTTGGCAAGATGGTCACTGCCTTGAAAAGGATTTTCTGCTTTTCCTGTGTAAAATTCACAGGAATCATTACGTGGATAGCACAATACATCTATTATGTAAGTAGAGGTAGTATTTATTTACTTATATACAGGATCTTCTCAAAAAATTCAACTCTCAACTTTCTCTTCACAATATCCCACAGATTCTATATGGGGTTCAAGTCAGGAGAGTTGGCAGGCCAATTGAGCACAGTAATACCATGGTCAGTAAACGATTTACCAGTGGTTTTGGCACTGTGAGCAGGTGCCAGGTCGTGCTAAAAATGAAATCTTCATCTCCATAAAGCTTTTCAGCAGATGGAAGCATGAAGTGCTCCAAAATCTCCTGATAGCTAGCTGCATTGACCCTGCCCTTGATAAAACACAGGACCAACACCAGCAGCTGACATGGCACCCCAGACCATCACCGACTGTGGGTACTTGACACTGGACTTCAGGCATTTTGGCATTTCCCTCTCCCCAGTCTTCCTCCAGACTCTGGAACCTTGATTTCCGAATGGCATGCAAAAGTTGCTTTCATCTGAAAAAAGTACTTTAGACCACTGAGCAACAGTCCAGTGCTGCTTCTCTGTAGCCCAGGTCAGGCGCTACTGCCGCTGTTTCTGGTTCAAAAGTGTGTTCATGCTTCCACCTGCTGAAAAGCTCTATGGAGATGAAGATTTAATTTTTCAGCACGACCTGGCACCTGCGCACAGTGCCAAAACCACTGGTAAATGGTTTACTGACCATGGTATTACTGTGCTCAATTGGCCTGCCAACTCTCCTGACCTGAACCCCATATAGAATCTGTGGGATATTGTGAAGAGAAAGTTGAGAGATGCAAGACCCAACACTCTGGATGAGCTTAAGGCCGCTATCGAAGCATCCTGGGCCTCCATAACACCTGAGCAGTGCCACAGGCTGATTGCCTCCATGCCACGCCGCATTGAAGCAGTAATTTCTGCAAAAGCATTCCCGACCAAGTATTGAGTGCAAAACTGAACATAATTATTTGAAGGTTGACTTTTTTCGTTTTAAAAACTATTTTCTTTTATTAGTCGGATGAAATATGCAAATTTTTTGAGATAAGAAATTTGGGTTTTCATGAGCTGTATGCCAAAATCATCAATATTAAAACAATAAAAGGCTTGAACTACTTCAGTTGTGTGTATTTGAATCTAAAATATATGAAAGTCTAATGTTTATCAGTACATTACAGAAAATAACGAACTTTATCACAATATGCTAATTTTTTGAGAAGATCCTGTATGTGGTTTTTATTTCTACGTTAGCATGGGTGTCGCTTGTTGTTTAACTCTTGTGTGCAAAGCATGTGTGAAAAAAGAGGATGTAAATAGACTACAAAATCATTTCTGCATGAACTGATCTTTTGCATGTGTACAGCATCAGTAAGCTGCATACTCACGTGAGATAAATATCTTTGGAAAACGAAAGCTCAAAGACCAATCAGCAGTTTACTAAAGATCTCTAAAGATAGATAGATCCTACAAAGGTCCATTTATTTCAGTAAATGTTTTGGATTAATTAGCTGATTAGAGTCTGATACTTTGAGCCTAGAATATTGAACATTTTTCCACTATTCTAATGGTCTGAGTTTTAGATTTGGGGGTTTTCATAAGCTGTAAGCCATAATCATCAAAATTATACATGTAGGTGCATTATGCTCCTGGCTACTTGGGACAACTGGCAAATTTACCAGACCAGCCGGTGAAGGAGCGGATCAACCCAGGAGGATGGTGAGGGAGCCCACAGTATGGTAGGTTTAAATGCACAGGTCTTCTTTAAGTTTCTCTTTAAAGAACAACTGTTTGTTACATACAATGCATTAATAAAAAAACACATAAGCAAGTAGATAATTACTTGCTCTACTTACTTAACAGATATATTGCGTTGTCCATGGTTTAATTCAGATTTTACAACGTTTGTAAAATCCAGTGATTTCTGGTTCTGGTGGTGGCAATCTTGGATCGCATATGCTTAAGTATTCCCCCTGGCATCCCCTCTCCTCCCTGCACTATTACAGAGCAGAGCGGGGAGGGATAAAGGCAGCGCAGACTGACTCACCTACTAATAGTTCCAAGCGCTGAAGTTCCCATCCATTATCTCTGCACTAACACTGGAGGCAGTGCAGAGAGTATAGACGGGAACTCCAGCGCGTGGAACCATAAGGAGGTGAGTCTGTGTGTGCTGGCTTTATCTGTCCCCGCTCTGCTCTGTAATAGTGGTGGGAGGAGAAGGGATGCCGAGGGAGCATACAGGGGGGGAAAGATGCGGGGGAAGTGCGGACATGGCACACTGCAGGAGGGGGGCTGAGGACAGTGTCAGGGGACAGCCCCCCTTCCTGCACCCTAGCAGCTGGCAGTGACGAGAGTGACAGAGTCTTCAGCCAATCAAGGCTGAATTTGCATGTGACATCACTTCTCTTTTGCGGCTGCTACTCTGCGTACCACATTAAAGCCAGGGGGCATGAGGAATAAAAATCAATTAGTAAAAAGGTGAGATTGATTTTAGACTTTTATATTGCCTCTTTAGCATTCATTTTACTTGTTTTACAGCTACTTATAGAGAATTGATTTTAGATTTTATGCCTAACAGTTACTCTTTAACCTTTTATTCCTCATTTCAGTACAGTGGACAGGTCCACTCAGATTATTCCTTTATACCATTGTGACCACAACAGCTGGTTGCCTCAGTTGCTACAGCCTCAAATACTCATGGACATGGACCCCAACCTGTATACAGCTGCTCCAGTTATTTTGCCATAATTATTACAAAGTTTTACAGGATTAGTGTGGTAGGCCAAAGGTTCCGAAAAACTTCCCCTGAATGCATTGTTCTTTGTTATAACCAGGTACTAGATCACTGCATGTCTATCTGGCAATAGGGCTGCACACCAGACAAGTTCGATACCTGAGGAATGCCGGCTACTGTGTTACAAGTAACTTTATTAAGCCTTGGTGAGTCTGATAATCAAAAGAAAATTTAGCTAAAGCCTCTGTTACCAGCTACTAGTGATCAGGGCCAGTTTAAGGGGCTCCCGGGCCCTGGGGAAAACAGAATAGGGGCCCCCCTGCCCAAACACCTCCCCTCCCCCGTGGCAATGACTTCTCCCCCCTGCTCCCCGGGGCGGGGCCCTTGTTTGTCAAGCCGCAGCAGTAATTAACCTGTCCCGGTGGCTACACAGTCCAGACACTCTTTCTACGCTGTCCTCTTCCTTCTCTAAGACCTGGCGCGTGTAATGCGTAAATGCGTGTTGGGTCATAGAGAAGGAGGAGGACTGCATGGAAAGAGTGCCAGGACTGTGTAGCCGCCGCCACCCGCCGAAACAGGTTAATTACTGCTGCGGTTTTTCACGCAAGGGCCCCGTGGAGCAGTGCGAGCGGAGGGAGCAGGCAGAATTTAGCAGGGTCAGCAGAGGTCGGGGGCCCTGGGGCAATTGCCCCCTTTGTCTCTATTGCAGCGCCAGCCTTGCTAGTGATGATCTTAATCATTATTTACAATTACGTGACATTTCTTGCCCACTCTTGGTGACTCTCGTAGCCTTTGGGCCCATCTTGCAAAGGCCATAAAACAAGTGTGGCCTTTAGGTTCTTAAAACCCATAACAAGTGTATCCACAAAACCACCTGATCTGGGGTATAAAAGGGAGGAGAAATTAGTCGTTGGACCCCCCATACCTCTGCCCCCCCCCCGGCAGGTGCAGGGCCTGCTCCCCTATAGTTGCGCCTCTGCATCCAGATGTATGGCACTGACTGTACCGGAGTTGATGCTGTCTGTTAACTTGATCTGTTTTACTATTATGGAGTATTCCCTGGTGTCCCACCCCATGCAGATTTGACCAACATCATTCCATAGCTTGGCACGGATGCAGTGACCACATTCAACCCTCTACAGCCATGTTATAACTGCTTTTCGGACTTTCCCTCACCAACATAAAGGTGTGGAGTAATGTCACCATGTGAGTTAGAAGGGGTGGAGGTGGTCAGTGCATCCAGGCCAAGCTCTGTATTACCCTGCTGCTGATTGCATTTACATGGAACTTGACACTGGGCATGCTCTATAGATGACTGCACAGTGCAGATAGTTCTCTAGGAGTTGATGTATTTATTTACTTTAGTGGTGCTACATGTGCTGTTTGGGATGTCTCAGGTAGCAACAGAAAGTGGATGGGGTGTGTGAGCACCCTGGAGCAAAAGAGAGAAAATGGGAGCAATGTGTCAAAGTAACACAATTTTTGGAACGAGTTAAGCAAAAGGTGGGTTGCTAGGGGCAACGACCACTGGCAGCAGGTGAAGACAATGAACCCAACTCCACTCGGAGTGGTCCGTCAGGTAACACGTTTCACGGGTCTGAGCCTGCTTCCCCAGGCCAATAAAAGTGCCAGGGAGCCCCTTAGGCTCCCTAAGTTAGCGGTCTAGAGACTGTTGGCACTTTTATTGGCCTGGGGAAGCAGGCTCAGATCCATGAAACGCGTTGCCTGTGCTTTGTTATTAAAAATTCTATGTCTAAGAATTTCGTCTCTGAGGTAAGCCACCTCACTTGTTTCTTTTTAGTTGTTTTTAACGTATTTTATACAACCAGGGTGCCTCTTTATCCCCTATATATCAGGTAGCAACAGGTAAAGATTATCAATGATATTCTAATTTTGCTCCAATCTGGAGGCAGCTCGGAAATGAGGCAAACAAATGTAGGAGCTGCCAGTCTGCAAAGGCTTACTTCCAAACCGTATGCAATTTGCAACATAATTGCAGAAACCTCAGAAAATTTGCATCTCGCTGATCATCTCCAGGCACAGGGATGTAAGGGAATGATTTGCATGGCTGTCCAGAAGGGAGACATTCAGGGTCCACTCCTTAACACTGAAAATCTCGGTCGGCATTGCAATGCAATTGTGGTTTACTTGCTTGGCTTGTGTGAGCTGCGACTATCGTGCGATCAGGTTTCACTGTGTGATTGCGACTGGCTAACAGTAAAAAATATAAATAAATAAGAAAAGTGTTACAGTGGGAGTTCTCAGGGAAATAGTAATGTACCGCATTGCAATGCTATTTTCCTGCCCTTCTATTAACCTAACCCAACCACAGGAAAATGCTGCATGCTCTATGGTTGCATTTGGGTGAAAATTGAACTGCTGCTATTATGTTAATCAGGGTTACGTTGCAATTGCCAAATTTCTTCTGATCGGAAAATCAGATTAAAACGCTTTTGATGTGAAAAAGTCCTAAAGGGAAATTCAGGTTTTGTTGTGCAGAACAAAATGTTTACAGTTTTAGTTTGTAAGTATTTTTAGTAAACATTTTCCCAGCTTCGCTACTTGTTTTTTATGGCTATATAAAACTTAAGCTTTCCATAGCGCTTATAACACAAACTGGTGGACGTATCGAGGTTTGGAGCCAGTAGGTGGATTAGTGCAGGTGTTAAAAATTAGTAACAAAGCATCCTGCCTTGTGCAGCTATTTACTCGTGCAGCAACATAGGCATTTCTGAATAGTGTAAAGCTACGTTCACAGTCGTGTACTGCAGTATGGTTTAACCTCCTTGGTGGTAATCCCGTGCTGAGCTCGGGCTATGCCGCGCTAGCTGCGTGAACTCAACGATCGCCGCCACTCACCGTCGATTCGCCGCCGCTTGCCGCGTTAGGGGGTGCCCCCCCCCCCCGAGACCCCTGCGCAGCCTGGCCAATCAGTGCTAGGCAGCGCTGAGGGGTGGATCGGGACTCCCTCTGACGTCGATGACGTCATCGCGCCCATCGCCATGGCGACGGGGGAAGCCCTAATGGAAATCCCATTCAGAACGGGATTTCCTGAAGGGGAGGGGGGATGCCGCTGCGCAGCGGCTATCATGTAGCTAACGCTAGGCTAGCTACATGATTTAAAAAAAAAAAAACTGCTGCGCTGCCTTCCCTGACGGTTTTAATTGACGCCAGGGAGGTTAAGGCCACTTTGTAATGTGGCTTGCCACACTGCAATGCACCACATATGTGATGTTCACAGTGCGGCGGCTGCGCTGCGGTATAACAGACTGCGGTAAGGTAACACACTGCGTGCAGTGCATTACCGGTAAACACGAGTGTAAACAGCAGGTGTGAAGCATGCTTTTCATTGACTGCATTTTTCACTATACCAGACGTAACACAAGCATAATGTGCGGTGCCCCTTTTACGATCCATTGCGTTCCTTTTGTCACAGGGAATGTAATGCAATGCCCTCTGTTAACCTAGCAGTTTGAAACAGAATTTCTAACAGAGTACATGGAGTATAGTTGCCAAGGCTGCAACTAGCAAGTTTATCGTTAGTTTTCAAAACTAGCTGGCAACAGGTTGAAATGAAAAGATAAGTTTTAATAACAATAAACTGCAAACAGGTTTGTGCGGCAAGGTTTATGTTTATGCCAATTGTTTTTATATATCCTTTAGTAAAAGTGTATTTCCCTGTATTTGTGCAGGAAGTGATGATGACATATAAATTCCTTCTGTATTTTTTTAAAGGGACTCCGAGCAGTGCAGAAACTATGGAAAGATGCCTATCATTTTAAAGCTCTCTTTCTCCTCTTTCCAATGATATATAAACCACCACCCTACGTCTTTTAGTTTTCACTATTTTCGCGATTGAAATTGCCGCGACCGCGATTTCGATCGCGAAAATAGAGAAAAGGCGTAGGGCAACGATTTAGGCGTCGTCAGAAAGAGGAGAAAGAGAGCTTTAAAATGATATCCATCAAGCCATAGTTATATTGTATTACACAGGACGACACTTTCCCCAGTGTCAGCAGCTCCATTCTGCTGACTTTGACAAAAAGTCGCCCTGTGTAATACAATATAACTATGGCTTGATGGATATCATTTTAAAGCTCTCTTTCTCCTCTTTCTGACGACACCTACATCGTTGCCCTACGCCTTTTGGTTTTCTCTATTTTCGCGATCGAAATCGCGGCCGCGGCAATTTCAATCGCGAAAATAGCGAAAACTAAAAGACGTAGGGTGGTGGTTTATATATCATTGGAAAGAGGAGAAAGAGAGCTTTAAAATGATATGCATCTTTCCATAGTTTCTGCACTGCTCGGAGTCCCTTTAAGCATTTCTGTACTTTGCATAACTAAACAAACTAATCAGATTATGGATTTCTGCCATAAGGCTTCTCAGTGTCACACGTTCATCTCCAAGCAACTTCCCCTCATGAAGATAAATGTATGCAGAGATTGCAGATCAATAAAGCCAAACATGACACTTTTATTTGCTGTAACTTCAGTCTGGAAGGTGCACACATTTCCCATTATACGTCCCTATCCTATTATAGAGCACTTTGTGAATGTCAGTGGGAGTTATAGGAGCCAGAAGGTCTCTTAATTGACAATTTGCATAGTTCATACGTAGTGCATTGTTCACTGCGAGCTCTTATTGCATTATCACACATGTATCCATTCACTTATGACATGCGTGGAAACTCCATTCAGGTTATCCAGGCAGCTGTTACAATTAACAAGTATGAGGCACAAAATCTCTCACTCAAGCTTTTATTGAAAGAGATGGAAAACTAATCACATCACTGCTGCCTATACATATATCAATAAGAGGCTATATGGACTGAGACAGCTGGATTAGGTGAGAAACCCCCACTAGCATGCGGCTATGTTTTCAAATTATTACTACTATTTGTAAGTTATAACTGAAGGAATGGCTTATTATTATTTTTACATATCAATACAGTGTGTGTGTGTGTGGGGGGGGGGGGGGGGGGATGGGAAGAGATAGGCGGTTTACTTTGTAATAAAATGTATTGCAGGGATGAAGGCTAGTAGACAGTTCTTTGGAGGAGATTTTAATGTGTTAAAGGTAGGGGTAAGTCTCACAGGATAAAGGAGGGGTTTTCAGAGATTGGGAGAAGCTCTAGAAAAGTCTTGGAACTGTTCATATGAAGTAGAGAAGGATGTATAAAAGGCAGTGGTGAAGAATGCATGTTTGTGGGGGATTTGTATTTTTTAAAACATAGCTAGGAAGATTGAAAACAGATAAAAAAAAAAAAATTAAAGGACCACTATCATGGAAAAAAATTAAAATACATGCAAATGCACTTGTATAAAATGTGCATTTGTTTCAGACTAAGATGCACTATAAATGTATTTTTCCTTTGTCGCTGTCGCTTACAATAAGTTGTAAAACTATGATTTTGGACTAGTCCATCTCCTCTTGGGGGATTCTGCGTAGTCTTTATTTTCAAAAGCATCTACTGAATGGCGATTATGCACTTCAACTGTCAAAATAGTGTGCAAGTGAGCAGTGAAGCTAGCCAGAATCCTTAGATCCATAGAATACTTGTATAAAGAAAAAAGGAAATACTAAGAATCCCCCTGTGAGGAGATGGACTAGTCCAAAACCTGACAGATCAGTCACATTTTTACTGTTTACAGTAAGCGACAGCAACATAGGAGAAAAGTAATTTATAGCGCATTTTACTCTGGGAGAAATGTACATTTTATGCATGTGCATTTTACAATATTTTGCAATAGTGGTGCTTTAAGGCAAAATATCTGTTATTGTCTATACTGTCCAGTTAAAATTAAGAGAGTAATTTTATTAGTAGGTATGGGTTCTCTTTACTTATTTATGCTAAATCTACCTGCAGTAAGTCACTGCCTAGCCTGATTGTATATGGTCAGACAAAAAATGGTGAATGTAGGTGTAGTCTCCTTGGATCATCTCTCTTGATTTCCCATGAGACAATCCAAGGAAGCCTGCTTACCCCTCTCTCCTGTAAAACAATAATCATGCTTGGTTCATCTGAGCATGTATACTCATGGCTCATTTGTAGATTCAGAAGCTGACGTGTCCCAAAAGATATTAGTCTGTGCCTGTACATTTTACAGTCCATGCTCAAGTACTGTACTTAAGGATACCTTTAGTCATTAGAGAATGCTCAGATGCAGTGGTGTGATCCAGCTAACCTCTTAGGTGCCCATGCAATGAACAGAAGCACTCACCTTGCATGAAAATTGCGCAAAAGGTGGATCACCGCATCACCAGGCCGCCTCCGAATGGCCTACAATCAGAGGTGCGCTGAGCCCCCCCAGAAACTGCAAACGCACTTTGAACCCATGCATAGGTTAGGATTTAGTTAGTGTTAGGTCCCCTCCCATAGGGGGATGACTTCTCCGCAGTGGAAGGGACGAGTACTTAACAAGTTGCATGCAAGCTGTTACAGGAAACCAACATCCTCCAGTGGTAGACAGGTTATGTGTATGCTAGGTGTGTATTTTATCCCACAAGTGGGGCTTGCACTCTCTTGCAGGTAGGCACTTATCTGTTTTTAAGTAGCGCTGTTCATTTCTTTGCTATGTACTAATTTAATTAATTTTTGGCCAGCTGCTCCCACTTAGCAGTGTTGCTTTTGGTGTATATGCAGAGCTTCTGTTTGGGTTCAAGGTGCGTTTGCAGTTTCTAGGGGGGCTCAGCGCATCTCTGATTGTAGGCCATTCAGAGGCAGTCTGGTGATGCGCTGATCCACCTTTTGCGCAATTTTCAATTTTCGATTTTACTTGGTAGCGCACCCAGGCTATGCAAATGCATAGGTTAGGATTTAGTTAGTGATAGGTCCCCTCCCATATGAGGATGACTTCTCCGCAGTGGGAGGGACGAGTACTTAACAAGTTGCATGCAAGCTGTTACAGGAAACAAACATCCTCCAGTGGTAGACAGGTTATATGTATGCTAGGTGTGTATTTTATCCCACAAGTGGGGCTTGCACTCTCTTGCAGGTAGGCACTTATCTGTTTTTAAGTAGCGCTGTTCATTTCTTTGCTATGTACTCACCTTGCTTGGGCAAGCACCCCTACTCCTGATAAGGAGAGAAGAGAAATGGACTGTCACACACTTAGGCAACAGGTACCATTAGGAGGCCAATCATGCAAGGCTTTTATAATGGGTTTCATCATTTTTTGTCTCTAGTTGACCTGAACTACTGTTGTCAACTGTACGTATGGTCATATAATGTTGCCAGGGAAAAGTCCAGCTCTGCACCATGCTAGAATTAACTCAGAGGCACAACAACAACCCCCCCCCCCCCAAGCAAAATTGTCATTGAACCCCCCCCCCCCCCCCCTCCTCCTCCTTGCTGCTCATGACCTGTCACACACACTTTACCCCCATCACACTTTACCCACTTTGGAGAGAAGCCACAGTAGAGCACAGTTTACCTGCTCCAGCGCTGCATTCCTGTTTCCTGATCATGACACATGCATAAGGAGCTGGAGATTTGCAGCATAGAGCGAGCAGTTGCCAGGAAGAAAAGAAGATGTGACGCAGGCTGAAGAAGGTACATTTTACACTGCTCTGTTGTCTGTTCCCTTTGAGCGTTAGGCCCCATTTACACTTAATCAGTTGGTACGCCTTTTTTTTTCTTCTCCATAGCAATGCATTATGAAAAATCTTTCAGTTAAAACATGTATAGTGTGAACTGAGCAATTGGGAAACATGGGCATTACTTTGAAAATCAGCTGTCCTTTCAGTTATAATTATAACTGAGAGCAACTGATTAAAGGGATCACTATGGAGAAATATTGTAAAATGTAAAATATGTGCAAACATAAAGAAGTACGTTTTTTCCAGAGTAAAATGAGCCATAAATTACTTTTCTCCTATGTTGCTATCACTTACAGTAGGTAGTAGAAATCTGACAGAAGCGACAGGTTTTGGACTAGTCCGAGATGGGGGGATTCTCAGGGATTTATCAGGGATTTATTTATTTTGAAAAGCAATTAGTGAATGGCAGTTGCTCTGCCCAACTTCCAAAAGACTGTGTAGCGAGCAGGGAATCTAGTCAGCATCATTGTTTAAATCCTTTTCAGGGAATGTCTTTACAAAGAATAAAAGCCTTGCTGAGAATCCCCTATGAAGAAGACGGACTATTCCAAAACTTGTCACTTTTGTCAGATTTCTACTACCTACTGTATGTGACAGCAACATAGGAGAAAAGTAATTTATGGCCCATTTTACTTTGGAAAAAATGTACTTATTTGTCTATGTTTGCTCATATTTAAAATTTTACAATTTTTCTCCATAGTGCCCCTTTAAGTGTACATGGGGCCTTGGTCTCCCTTTCTCTAATACATCTATAACAGAGTCCTTTGAGCAAGACTAGTTACATAGAGATTTGACAAAAGATAAGTTGACTGGCATAGGTATCTTGAAATATACTCACATGGTTTTTTGTTTATAGTTGCACTGGATAACTTCCCTTGTTATATCTTTTAGTTTGAATTTTCAATACAATTGTGTTGTTTGCTTTTGTTGTTACCTTTTGAAAAAAATCTTTTGAAAACAATCTTTAAAACAGAATTCCGCTGCACCACTGTGCTTACATGGTAGAAGGAGAAAGAAGTCCAGGGCCCCATAGACCGCATGAGACCGCGGGGGTTGCAAGAGCTATCATTATGCCACTAGATTAACGTCAAACATTATTTAAACTAGCTTACAAAATGTTTATGTGTATAAATACTCAGCCACTCAAAAGTATGAGTAGCAAAACCTGCTAAAATTGTGTTGCAGTCTGAAGCAAATTGATCTATTCTCTATGGCGTGCCAAGAGACGCAGGGCCGGCCCTAGACTTTTTGCCGCCTGAGGCAAATTTTGAAAAAATTGTTGCTGCCGCCGCCCCCCCGTGGGGGAGGGGGGGCCGCCGCCGCCGAGCTGGAGGGGTAGCGGGCAGGGCGGGGGTATTGGGCCTAGCGGCGGGGAGGGGGGTCGGAACCCCCCCTCCCTCGCCTGGGTCCCCCATCCTCCGCTCCCCTCCAGCCTTAAATCCACCAGAAGCGCAACTCTCGTAAGAGGCAGTGGGTGGGGAAGACTCACCTCTTCCTCGCTCGATCCAGCGTGCGCTCCACTGACGTCCCTTCCTGCAGCGCCGTCCATTTACAATACAGTGGGCGGCGTTGCAGGAAGTGACGTCAGTGGAGCGCACGCTGGATCGAGCGAGGAAGAGGTGAGTCTTCCCCGCCCACTGCCTCTTACGAGAGTTGCGCTTCTGATGGATTTAAGGCTGGAGGGGAGCGGAGGACGGGGGACCCAGGCGAGGGAGGGGGGGTCCGACCCCCCTCCCCGCCGCTAGGCCCAATACCCCCATCCTGCCCGCTACCCCTCCAGCTGGGCGGCCGGCTCCTCACACCCTCCGACGGGCGGATGCCGCCCCTAGAATTTTGCCGCCTGAGGCAAAAGTTTCACCCCGCCTCATGAGCGGGCCGGCCCTGCAAGAGAGTAACAAGACTCCTGCTGTGTGCAGCCAGTGGGAATGTCTGGGCAACCTGTGTTCCTCCAAAGCACTGTTGCAAAGAAATGCTGTTTGCAACGTTTGAGAGTGCGTTCACACTATGGGATCTATTCACCTTACTTCTTCACCTAAATGTAAAGTGTAATGTTTTACTGCAGGATGAGTAGAGCAGAATGTGATACATTACATGCAATGCATTATGCTTTACTCATCATGCATAAGACTTTATGCACGTTATTTTGTTTACCACAGTTTCGTGAATCTACGCCAATGCTTGTTGCACTATAACCTAAGTTATAATTACAAAGCAACGGTCCGCCATGGTCCCACAACAAGCCCTTTTGCATCTTCTTGTTGCCTCCGTGGAGCGTTGTGCTGACTACTAGTAAATTAAACTTGTGTTTCAAATGGAGTACAATGTGATGCGCATGGTACTGGAAGATGCTAATTTTGAAAATATTTGCGATTTGCCGCATGCGCATTGCAACTGATCGAATGTGAACTTAAAGACTTCTGAGTTTTGGTAATGGAAAGATCATTTTTAAAAACATTGATCTAAAAAAAGGACTTGGAGCACTAACCTAAATTTGTACAAGTCACAGAACATTTATATTGCGCTTTTTTTCTCCTGGTGGACTCAAAGCACCAGAGCTCCAGCCTCTAGGGTGTGCTCTTTAGGCAGTAGCAGCAGTGTTAGAGAGTCTTGCCCAAGGTCTTCTTACTGAACACTGGCTTACTGAACAAAAACGCTGAGATTTTAAACCCTAATCTCCTATAGGCGTACTATCTACAGGGGTACAGGCATGGCATGCGCCATGGGTGCTCCGTACTGGGGGCACCGCTCCATAGCATCCTTACTGTTCTCCATACAGATACTAGTTTTAATGTGGGGGACATTTTGCTGCATGGCAAAATCTTTTAGATAAACAAGCCGCCTAACCATTATTTGGGGGATGTTTATTGGCTGACTGACCTATTATGATACTCCATTCTTACAGGCCATGCTTTACTTTACTTGTTAATATATTTGGAGGGTGCATCCCCTCACCCTTCCCTGGGGGATGATTTCAGTTTCCATAGGCACAGTTTTCCCTAGAGACGTGAGCCCGAGGTGTGTGAGTGATATGGAGGCTGCCATATGTATTTCCTTTTAAGTAATACCAGTTGCCTGGCTGCCCTGCTGATCCTCTGCCTTGAAAACTTTTAGCCATAGAGCCTGAACAAGCATGCGGCGGATCAGGTGTTTCTGACATTATTGTCATATCTGACAGGATTAGATGCATGCTTGTTTCTGGTGTGATTCAGGCACTACTGCAGCCAAATAGATCAGCAGGGCAGCCAGGCAACTGGTATTGTCTAAAAGAAAATAAATATGACAGCCTACATATCACTCTCTCCTCAGATTCACTTTAACCAGCCACTTGTATCAATTGTTAATAAAAATGTAATCCCCCTTTAAGATCACTGGATTTTTCTGATCAATTTTTACATTCTATGTATGTCAACAAATGCTAAAAAGGCTCCAGCGTAAATGTCTCCATGTATGTTGCCATGGTTTCTATAGTTGTGTGTTAATAATGTATTGCTGCCTGCCAGTAAGTCATTCTGTAAGCCGTTCCTATAGAAATGTTGATGTAGGATTGGCACCCGCGGAACAGGAATAGCGATATTCACTCATTTAGAAAATCTGTTGAGTTAAACCAATGTTCTTTCTCCCTCTCAACATTTTCCAGCACAAAAGAAAGTCACAAAAATGCACAGTGATTTATGGCTGTGTTTTATGTACTGTGCTGTATGACGGCTTCCGTGCCAAATTCAGGGCACTTAGATTTAGCAGCTGTTTAATTGCCTCTGATTCTGTCTTTGAGCTCATTGACTAAAATGTCAGTTTTCATACGGTTTTGCTACACCACTTCACTGTTTTTTTAACCCTACGCTTGCTGTAAGGGAATAAGGTTCAAGTTCACCAGCAGCTGGGCTGAATGCTTATGAGATAAGGCAAAATGGCTATTTACAGTATATGTTGTATGTTATATGCAGACACCACAATCATGCCAAGTATGCGGTAAGGCTTTGGCAGGGGTTTGGGATAACTGTGCCTCTCTGTTAATGTTTGATTACCAATATGGAGGGCACAAAAAAAAAAACAGAGTAAAAATGGATGAAAAGTAAAATAAATACTGTATATAACTTAAATATTATAAGCGTCAGCCAGTACAAAGTCCAATATTGCATCATCCATATATTTTTATTTAACTTGTTGGTAAGTTAAAGTGAGACTCCAACTCTGGTGGGTGTAAATCTAAACAACTCGTCCGGTAATTTTGGGTGATAGGTAATTTTGATAGTAGACTCTCGGTGAAATTACCAATATTCTACTATTGCCTTCACTAACCTATCTCTCACACTAATCCTCTGCTATACGGCTACTACTAACCCCCTACCTCTGACTAACCAGAGCCGGATCATCCACAAGGCAACCCCCATGGCAGTGGCCTAGGGCCTGGAGAAAGTCTAGGGGCCTGGTGGATGCTAACCCCCATTAAAGAGACTCTGAAGCGTGTCTAAATCGACGTTTTTAACTTCTATTAATGTTAAGCACTATAGCTAGGGCTAAAACGCTGCATCCCCACGGCAAAACAAGGGGTTTATACCCCCCAAATCCCCTGTGCTAAGTGCGGGGAGCGCTTACTGCTTGAAACAGCGCTTAGAGCTGTAGCTCTGCCTCTTCGCGTGTCAATCCACACTGATCGCCGCCTCTCCCATTTCCTCTTAATCTTTCTTCACTGAGAGAGGCGGGGAGAGGCGGAGATACGTGAGCAGATTGATGTGCATGTAGGCAGAGCTGCAGCTCAAAGCTCTGCCTCCATGGAAAGCAAAATCCACGACCTAGAAAATCATGGATTTTGCACAGGGGATTTTGGGGGTATAAACCCCTCGTTTTGCCGCGGGTGTTATAATTTAAGTAGGCCTCAGTTACTTGGCCTGAGTTTTATGTAAAAGGCTTGTCCGCAGTGTATGTCTTTAAAATAAATAGAGGTTTTGTGATGCAGGCAGAGGCATCTCAGGGTCTGCGTGTAGCAGAGGATACACGCAGATACTGAGAACATGTTCCTAAAAGAAGGCCATCGGCCACTCTGACCTCAACAGGAACAGAAAACATTGGCCATGTTTACTAAACATCCACGGTCCTGCATATAGGCCAAACGCCTCATTGATTATTAATCAAGTAGGTGTGTATGATGACACCACGAGTGGGTCCACCAATAGACTGATATAGGGGGTGGCGAAGATGATGTCATATTTAACTCTTTCCTAGTCGGTATTAAATCTGGAGCGAGCGATGGAGAACTCACTTCTGCTTCTTCCTTCCGCACTAGCTCGCAATACTGACTGGAACCCAATTATTTCTTTAAGCATGTTCTTCCTTTATGTAATCTGATATAATGTCTGCTGTACATAGGTAGTTTAGTGGAACGTAGGTTAGCAAGAAGTGCCTGAGTGACTTCAGTAGGGAGTCTAATCATGAGCTTGTAACGCAACATGAAGATTGGCATGGCTAGGATATGATGAATGTATCTATCTGTATTTCTGTAGTCCTGAATAAATAACGTAAACATTGAAGAAGCCTGAGAAAGTCTATCTACTGTTTGCTGTGTGGAGAGTCAAGTGATCTCACAGTCTGTGAGACGATGGTGTCGAAGCAAGGTGATAAGAACAGTTTATAACAGCGGGGATGCGGCGGTTTAGCACTAGCTATAGTGCTTAACATAAATAAAAGTAAAAACTGTGGATTTAGACTCGCTTCAGAGTCTCTTTAAGTCTCACTAAAATAGCCAGGTGATCAGGGCCGGCCCGCTCATGAGGCGGGGTGAAACTTTTGCCTCAGGCGGCAAATTTCCAGGGGCGGCACCCGCCCGTCCGTGGGTGCGGGGAGCCGGCCGCCGAGCTGGAGGGGTAGCTGGCAGGACAGGGGTATTGGGCCAGCGGCGGGGAGGGGGTCGGACCCCCCCCTCCCTCGCCTGGGTCCCCCGTCCTCCGCTCCTCTCCAGCCTTAAATAGAAGCAGCCGCTATGTGTAAGAGGCACGGGCGGGGAGGACTCACCTCTTCCTCGTTCCAGCGTGCGCTCCACTGACGTCACTTCCTGCAACGCTGCAGGAAGTGACGTCAGTGGAGCGCACGCTGGGAAGAGGTGAGTGTCCTCCCCGCCCGTGCCTCTTACACACATACGGCTGCTTCTATTTAAGGCTGGAGGGGAGCGGAGGACGGGGGACCCAGGCGAGGGAGGGGGGGGGGGTCCGACCCCCCTCCCTGCCGCTGGCCCAATACCCCCGTCCTGCCAGCTACCCCTCCAGCTCGGCGGCCCCCAGAAGGGGGGGGGGGGGCGGCGGTGGCAATTTTTAAAAAATTTAGGGCAAAAAGTCTAGGGCCGGCCCTGCAGGTGATCATCAATGGTGGGCAAAAACTGCTATCTTGCCTAGGGCTCCATTTTATCTCAGTCCTTTTCTGTGCCTGAAACTAAGCTAGGCATCCAGTTACTTACCCCTGTTACTGCCAGTATCCGCCTAGTATCTGGAGTTCGGCTACATGATAGCCAAACACCATGCATCGGTTACTGAACCCCTCTGCCGATATCTGAGGTTTGGCTACATGGCACCGCTTACAGATCTCTGCCACTATTTGGAGTTCGGCTACATAAAAGTGCACCACCGCACTAGGGTCCCCCTGAGTCTGGCTGAACAGCTGAATAGCTCTTAAACTGGGCACTAATCGAGCAACATTACTTTCTAATAACATTTAGACCTAGTTTACAAAGTTCAATTGTGTTACAGAATAATTTTGCATGTCAGCTTACTGCCTGCACTATTCTATTGGGATGTTCACAGTACTGCATTGGAACAGATCATGTTATACAAACTCGCTGCATGTAGGCTTCGCATTATAGTCTATATCCAGCCTCCATTGCAGTTCACACTCATTATAATAACACATGCGTTATGCAACTGGCCACTGTGAATCCAGCCTAAATGCAATAGGTCTTCTGGAACAGTGATCCATATTTGTAGTCATTGTACCAATTTTCAGTGAAGTTGAAGTCTCAATTGAAGACCAAAACCATTCAATAATGCAAAAAAACAACAAAAACAAGTAGGTGGTGTGACTGATGTTGACCATATTGAAATCATCCTTTTGGTGTAGTTGATCTTTCTTAAAGTGTAGGACAGGACTGATCCCTCGTGTGCTTATTGGTCTTTTAGTGTGACAAATAAATCCACTGACTGACAGGGAAACCCAGATGGCTTTATTAACTTCCACTTTGACTTACTACATTTGCTTAGATCTCTGGAACTACTGAAAACATAGACATGTTGTTTTACTGTAATTGTTTACTGAGGTAAGCTCAGTTTGTGGTGCTCAGGCTTACTTTAAGGTCACCAGGTCAAATGTCACGGTTGTCAGGATGTCAGGGCCTGCTGTGTGTGCTTACTATTGTTAGAGCAGAGTAGTTACCACACAGGTTAGCCCCTAAACAAGAAAATGATCCTCCACACACACAATTGCTGCACATACAGCCTAGTGTCAGTGTCCACATGGGCATCTCGGTCAGTGGTTGCTGATCAGTGATCCATGTGTATACCGAGGGCAAGGGGTGTAGCACTGCCGCATGTTCCACCTGGAAAGTACAATGCCTTCTACAAAAAAGAGGTGACTGTCAAAAATGTAATTGAAAACAGAATGAGCTGATCTGCAAATCATTTAATTATTATATTCAGTTACAAAAATACCACAAAGACAGCATGTTGGAGTTGGAAAGTAAAAATGTCATTGTTTTATGAAAAAGACAAACATATTCTAATAATAACAGCAAATGTATACATTATATACTAGTCCTAGTGGTTTTGGGTCACCCTGAGCTGCTTGGTTACTAAATTATATAAAGAAATTGTTATTTCACAAAATAAGTCTACAAAGATACATAGATTATTACCAGGATAGATGTACCTCACCAACCCATACTCATTGAACTGACATACAAACCATTCCTGTAATTATTATGAGGGTCTGTAACCACTTTATAAAGGCATTATACTGTTTATATACAGCCTGGGTCTTTATAGGTCAGAACTGTAAAAAACAATACAGACTTAGGGCCTGTACACACTGCTGCGCTTGCGTTGCGTTTTTAAAAACGCATGCGTTTTTAAAAACGCAAGGTCTTTTGAAAAAGAATGAAAATCATGATGACTTGTACACACTGGTGCGATGCGTTTTAAAAAAAACGCAAACGCAGTGCCTGCTGCGCTTTTTTAAGCGCAGCGCATGAAAAACGCATTAAAAACGCATGCGCTTGCGTTTTTGCCTGCGTTTTTCAGAAGTCAGTATCCCAGAAGACTCTGCAATGTCCTGATTCCTGTTGAAATGTAAACTAGAAAAAAAACAAAGGATTCTTTAGCCAATCAGCAATTACAAGAAAAACGCAAACGCACAAAAAACGCAGGCAAAAGCGCATGCGTTTTTAAAACTACAGGCACTTTAAAAACGCATGCGCTTGCGTTTTTGCCTGCGTTTTTCAGTGTGTACAGGCCCTAAACCTGAAATAATTACTGCTTAATTAGATCTGACAGTAAATCTGCCAGAAAATCTCACTGTGTGTGCTAACATGCAGTGCCAATTTATGTGTTAGAATTACCATTCATAACCTTCATAATTCCATTTATACCCTTCATGTGCTAAGGATAGCTCTGTGGTGACCTCTCCCATAGGTCTCTATGCCTAAAAATAGCCCTGAAGCTGCGTACTCACCGCTCGACGATCGCTAGCAACGTCTCTATCTGTCGGCGGGTTAAAACACGAGGTCTTGCGACGTACACGGCGGTACTTTGCATGGTCTCAAAGATCCGATCCACCATGTTGGTCCATTGTCATCCGCGAGATGCTAGGTGACGTTTGCAATAGTGTGCTTGTACCCACCTCGCGACGTCTTTTAAAAATCACTGGTCATCGGGAACATTTTTAGGTGGGTACGCAGCCTGAGTTGGTAAACTTATAAATCAACTAAGTGTCACCCCTAAATATTGTCTGCAACCTAAACTAATGTCCAGCGCTGCGTAATATGTTGGCGCTTTATAAATACAATAAATAAACCCCAAATTGCATCCCTGATCAATAATGCAGTTATATTGCTATAGGTGGAGCACAGTGGTGCGGCAGATAGCACTCGCCTCCCACATCCCAAAAACTTGCAGATAAGTTAATTTGTTCCCCCTAAAATTGGCCCTAGACTACGTTGAACATACGACTATGGAAGGGATTAGATTGTGAGCTCCTCTAATGCTGGGGATACACGGTACGTTTCTGTACCGTGTATCGACCAGCTGATCCGGCCAGCTGATAATATTCAGCTGGCCCGATTATGCCTCTCGACCCGAGCGGTAATCGATCTGCGCGCATGCGCGGACAAGCGGGGACACGGCTGGGGTCGATCCGGCGGCTAATCGGCCGCTAGATCGACCCGTGTATTCCCAGCATAAGGGACAGTTAGTGACAAAACTATATTTACTCTGTACAGTGCTACAGAAGATGTCGGTGCTATGTAAATACTACTAACAATGATAATGATCATCTTTTAGTCTGTTCATGTATACCAGCATTGCTATGACTACTCCTTACTCGTCTGCCATCTTCCCTTTCTTGCAAGCTACCCTCAGCTGCCAAACTATGTGTGAAGGACTTGTCTTAGGATTCATGTTAATTTGTAATAAGTCTTCTGCCACCATTTGGACCAAGCCAAATAGAAGCTGACTTATTGGTTCACACCGACAGCCTATCAGAATCCACCATATGACCACGCATATGCTACAGAATGAGTGAATTTTTTTAATGAATTGAAGTAGTAGAGCAGAAACCACCTACAACATCTAGAGCTGGGCTCAGTAGGTTGGTGGCACTTCAAGAAGATTTTTTTATATTCATTATGAAGAGCAAAGGTGGGCACCTTGCATATCTTTAGAAGAAAGATGACACGCAATATTTTATTGTATGCTGGTCACACATGTCACAGTGCAGCACTAGCTACGTGTAAGATCATTATTACACACATATCTGAGATCTGTTATCTTCACATCAAGTCTTATTAGTGATCTATAAACAAACAGGAAGGGGCTGAATTACAGAAAACCCTATTCTAGTGCGAAGATAAAAGTTCACAGACATATGACTAATGCTCTGGAGCTTAACGCTCCACAGGAGCCTTCCAGGAAGCAATGCTTTTAGCTTGGCAGTTCCTTCCCCAGACAGCTAATGTTGTCCTCACCATCTCTCTATCCATTCATATACCCATTCACTTACAAACTGTCACATGTCCCCAGCGTTTAGTGGAGTGAGAAATGCAGTTCACAGATAGACAAGTGCATCATGTACATTATGTACAAATGTTGGGTGATCAATTTACATATTTACATCTGATCGGGAAATGTATTAATGTCTGCATGACCTGGCCAATAATACCATCCTGAATTAGCTTGGAGAAGCAATACTAGGATGGGGTTGGGTTGTTCAATCTGATTGTTATTGTTGATCTTCTAAGATAAGTTCACTGCTGTTACATCTTCTGCTCCTATATGGGAATGAATATGCAAGTTCACCCACAGTTTGCTTATGAGTAAAATTGATTGGCAGTTTACTGTTGGTTGGCGGTCTGGTACATTTTGCATGTCTGACTGCTATCTGCATTGTATACAACACTAACTCGTTGTTGTTTCCTACATATTGGCTGAAAGGGGTAGACAGCGTAGTAACGTCATATTGTCTCAGTGCAGCCATAAACAGCTCGCCCCATTGGCAGTTGCTCTACAACTATCAATAAGTCTACTCCTTTTATATTTGTGTACATATGTTGTTTATGGTTAGCTCTCTGTGACACTTGAAGAAAGTTTGAAAGTGAAATGAAGAACTTCATATGTCAAGTCAAGTGGGGAAGAACTCTGTCAGGGGCTGATAGGCTGATGGGCTGATGATGACAGTCACTGTGTTGGTGGGGTTTTTGTTATTTTTCTTGGCACTTTCTCTGTACATTATTGCACTCCTGATGAAGCCCACAAGGGTGAAACATGTCGAGTTTTGTGTATTAGGAGGTCTTCAGCTTTCTCGCCTGTACTGTCAGTGAGGTGTGCAATCTAGGAGGAACATGCCTCTCAGGTGTGGCTAGGTTTATTGTTTCAGGGTATGGAGCACTCCTATCTCCCAGTGTATGCATAAGTCATCCACACTTGCTATAGCCATATGACTGTTCCTACTGAGATATAACTGTTCCCCCTATTTACAACTATTGTGTTCTGCACACCTCATCTGTGTCCTGATCCTATGAACACAGTCCAAGTTACACAGTCACGCAAGCTGGTGACAGCGTTTGGAGAAAAAACAGCGCGCACCAGTGGGAAATGAGCTGTTCGATTTACATTGCGAAGCTCTACAGATTGGCAAAACAGCTGCGATCCGCTTTTTGAAGTAGATTGCAGCTAGTGAAAAAGGCCCCCAAAATAGAAAAATCGCAGTGCTTTTCATCACGACTTTCAGTGAAAAGGGGCCCTTACTGTCATTTACATGTCTCATGTCTCCATCAGACTCGTACAATAGCAGTACTGCCTGGCTGAAGCACACTTTGACAACAACTGCTGTAATCAGTAGCTAATTAGTCGTGCTCTCTTCATGCCCCTAACACTGTACAAACATTTCTGAAGTGCGAACTTGCTGTCTGTAATTAACATGTTTACTGAATTAGTTATTTGCTGTTTTACTAAGCTCAGTTAATGGTGGTGGATATGATCTCAGCCAAAGGCTGTTGAGATTCCATTCTTCTGCTTCTTATCTGCAAGAAGAGTGTAATTCTTCCTTCTGATTGAAATAATATTTGCTGAGATCCATCTGTCACTTGTAATCTGGTGAATGTGTATGCCATTACGTCATATTAGCTCATCCAATCTCTACGGTAATTCATGTAGAACAAATCTGCCTGTTGGTCTTCTGCTATCTGTTACTATAGAATGTGGCTGAATAAAGACATACAAAAAGCAGCCTTTCAGCCAAAGATAGGGATAGTGGTTATATTTTCAAGTCATCACAGATTACTAATGTATACTGTCAGGGGTCCAAGCATAATTCAACGGTTTCTAATCATGTTTGTTTTGTTGATGACGTGATATTTTAGGCTAGGTTCACAGTGGTGCATTGCGGTGCGGTGTAATGGCTGCTGTGCAATGCAGCTTATGCAACATTTACAGTGCATCGAGTGCGTTGTAGTATAAGGACGTGCGGCATCATAATGCACTGCAAGCAGCGCATTATAGCAAATCACGTGTGTTAAGTTTTATTAACTGTATGCGACACAAAACGTGGATAACGTGTTGCACCGCTTTCTGATTCCGTTGCGTTACTGCTGTTAGAGAGAACAAAACGCCCACTGTTAACCTAGCCCTATGCTTGGGAGATCCAAGTAGGAGTAAGGAAGGAGAATAGTTTTCTGCTCTACTCTAGGTTTAGGACACACTCAAGAAGACGCTGCCCCGTGCTTTCAACTTAAAGAGGAACGCCAGTGAAAATAATGTAATAAAAGTGCTAAATTTTTACAATAATTATGTATAAATGATTTAGTCAGTGTTTGCCCATTGTAAAATCTTTCCTCTCCCTGACTTACATTCTGACATTTACCATATGGTGACATTTTTACTGCTGGCAGATGATGTAAGTGGAAGGAGATGCTGCTTGCTTTTTTGGCAGTTGGAAACAGCTTGGTTTCCCACAATGCAACAAGGTTCCTACAGTGTGATTTCAGTACCTCAGTGCTGTGAGGCGCTGACATCACACTGTGGGAGGGGTTTCACCATAAAATCAGCCATACAGAGCCCCCTGCTGATCCGTTTGTGAAAAGGAAAAGATTTTCATGGGAAAGGGGGTATCCGCTACTGATTGGGATGAAGTTCAATTCTTGGTTATAGTTTAATCGCCAGATTTATACTTTTTTCTCCCGTTAGCCAATTTTTTGTTTTGACCCTTTCATGCGTGAAGCCCCATTTAATATAAACCAGTATAGCAACCCTCCCCCCAGTTTGTGCAGCACCCCATTTTCTGTGGACAGTCCCCTCTTACATGTGTGACATCCATATGTTGCTCCCCATTTGCAACCCCCCTAATGTATTTACAATCTATTTTTCAATATGCTTTAACCCCCTCTTACATGTTCCTTTTGCAGCAGCAGCAGCCCTTAGTC
Source organism: Hyperolius riggenbachi (assembly GCF_040937935.1). NCBI lineage: Eukaryota > Metazoa > Chordata > Amphibia > Anura > Hyperoliidae > Hyperolius > Hyperolius riggenbachi. Next base: position 106,241,867 of record NC_090655.1, read on the forward strand.
ACAGCCTATGTGGCCTCTGCAAAAATGCCTGCTTAAAGTTTTAGTTTATCTATACTTGAAGCCTAACAAAATACGTTTCAGTTTTAAATACAGTGGGAAATGGTTGGAACCACTGTGAGTTTGTTATAACCATCTATGTCCCCTTTGGGGACAATCATGAGTAGGTAAAAAGAATGAGGTTAACTAATCCTCTTAGAAACATTTTTTTGAATTATTGTTGTATGTGTCCCTGTTAAAAAAGTATATTTTCTCGCACTTGTCCTTTGAGACACGCCTGAGAGGTGTGTGAGTGAGTGAAATTCTCCTCATCATGGGTCCAAACAGCAATAAAAACCTAGAAGGGGTTTGAACCCTCTTTGTTTGCTTCCAATCACTTCAAAATGTTTGGGCTTTAGTTAGGTTTTAAAGCCTATATAAAGCTACCGCAAAATGCATTTACACATCACCATATGTTAGGTTATTGAAGCCCAGGCCAAAAAATCATCACCTTGAGAGTTAACTTGAAGGGACCTTGTAATGACCTCAGTAGTAGTAAACTAGAGGTGTTCCTAGATGGATTGGAGAGGGCAATGTATTTACAATCTTAGACAACCACCCCTGTAGTATTGTGGTGGTGGTCTTCTCTCTAGTTCACACCTATGTATATGACAGGCTGAAAGGAGTTGACCAGGGTAAGGTGTCTCCTCCTCTAAAGCAATATTATTCATTCCACCTTGATTACTACACAATGTTGCATCCCATCCAGGAGAAGATGGGTGGGAAAGATGTTACTCTGAGTCTGAGAGAGGAGACTGGCACTGCATCTGCATACCACTGCAAATGAAATGAGGATTGGGAAAGGTGAATGGCGAAGGGACAGGAAGGGTGTTGGGGGGGGGGTTGTAGAACTTTAAAATTGTTATTGACTTACTCCTCTTGCCCGATGTAACCTGGTGTAACCTGTAATTTACCATTCTTGTGGTCACTACAGGTTCATTTACAGGTTACATTAATCTTGATGCTGACAGAAACAAGCAATGAAATTATCAAATGAACTTCTGCACATCCAAATACACTTGAATAGATTCACTTCAAATTAAGAATGTTTTTGTTGTTTCAATTTGAATAGTGTTGGAAAAGAATTAGAAACATTCAGGTTATATAGTTTCCCCACTAGCAAAATTTTCTTTGGGGGTTTAACATTACAATGGATAATAATAAGTCAAGGCAAGTCATTCTTGTGGAGATTTGCCAGCTTAGACCAATGGCAAGCCTTGATGTGAAAAGGCCTACAATAAGCCCCCCCCCCCGCATTCCTCCACAAAAGTGCCACTATCCAACTCAGACACTATTCCTTCTCTAGCCTGAATCCAGAATTGACATAATGTGGCTTCCTGCAGCCAGGTAACAATTCCACATATGGGGCTTGATTCACAAAGCGGTGCAAAGTGTTTGCACGCCTGTGAAAAGCCCTTTATCACGCCTAAACTCAGTTTAGGCGTGATAAGAAGAAACTCGCGCGATCTCCCGCGCGCAAAGTTTTGCGCACGTAGCACACCGCGCTGCACGCGCAGTGTACCGTGCTTCGCGCGCAGCGCCCATTAAACCCTATGGGACTTTGCGCGCGGGAGCTTTGCGCGAAGAGCAGCACAAATCGGTGATAACTCAGTGGTGCACAGGTTATCACGCCTAAAGTCTTTTAGGCGTGATAACTGATTTATCACCGCTTTGTGAATCAAGCCCATGGAGTTGCAAACCCTGCCATTCATCTGCATTACATTGCATCTGGTAGGTGCTGGTCAGCAGATGGGAGGGTGAACTGCCGAATGAATCATGCATTTCAGCTTCCTGTTTGAGGCCTTAATGTTGCTTGAACATGACTTTTTCTCCGAATAGGTCAAATCTGGATTTGAATTACCTTAAATCTAAAAATCATTATAGTCATGTGTATGGTCAGGAGTTGTAGTCTCAAAATTCAACAAAATAAAACAGGAAGACCACCAACCATGGGATAGCCAACTGAGCCCAATAAACTCACACATCCCACCCTCTGAATCCTAGCATTAAATCGATAAAGGAGCCCAAAATATTCAACCAGTGAAAAAGACGAGCAATTAAATCCGAGGCAACAATAAAAACAGAAGCTAGAGACAAACCCACCTAGTACTAAAATAAAGAGGTTTGATATTATACAAGTTGCTGATGGGTAATCTTAGTGCCTGATGTCTGTACAAAGTAAGTGATCTTGTACCATTCACTACTGATCTAGTGTTGTTTCAATACTGATCCAGCATTATTTACTTCTGATCTGGTGCTGTTCACTATTAATCTGGCACTGATAGCTACTGATCTTGAGCTGTTCAATGCTGATCTGGTGCTGTTCACTACTAATTTGGTTCTGTTCACCACCAATCTAGAGCAGTTCCTTAAAGGGGAGCTGAAGAGAGAGGTATATGGAGGCTGCCATGTTTATTTCCTTTTAAGCAATACCAGTTGCCTGGCAGCCCTGTTGATCCTCTTCCTCTAATACTATTAGCCATAGCCCCTGAACAAGCATGCAGCAGATTAGGTGTTTCAGACTTTAAAGTCAGATCTGACAAGACTAGCTGCATGCTTGTTTCTGGTGTTATTCAGATACTACTGCAGAGAAACAGACCTGCAGGGCTGCCAGGCAACTGGTATTGATTAAAAGGAAATAAATATGGCAGCCTCCGTATACCTCTTACTTCAGTTCCCCTTTAACCTCCTTAGCGGTAACCCCGTGTGTGACACGGGGTAAGCCGCCGGAGGGTGCCGCTCAGGCCCTGCTGGGCCGATTTGCTTAATTTTTTTTTTGCTGGACGCAGCTAGCACTTTGCTAGCTGCGCCAGCACCCCGATCGCCGCCGCCGCGCGCCCGATCGCCGCTATCCGGTGCGGCGCGCGGCCCCCCCCCCCCAGACCCCGAGCGCTGCCTGGCCAATCAGTGCCAGGCAGCGCCGAGGGGTGGATCGGGTCTCCCAATGACGTCCCGGCGTCGCTGACGTCGGTGACGTCATCCCGCCCCGTCGCCATGGCGACGGGGGAAGCCCTCCAGGAAATCCCGTTCTTTGAACGGGATTTCCTGATCGCCTATCGCCGGAGGCGATCGGCGGGGCTGGGGGGATGCCGCTGAGCAGCGGCTATCATGTAGCGAGCCCTCGGCTCGCTACATGATAAAAAAAAAAAAAAAACTGTTGCGCTATCCCCTGGCGGTATTTTTCATACCGCCAAGGGGGTTAATGATCGGGTTCTGCTCATTACTAAATTAGCATGGTACGGTATGACTGATCTTTTACTGCTGATCTGTTGCCATTCACTACTGATCTGGTGCTCTTCAGTACTGATCTAGAAAAGTTTACTACTAATCTGGTGCTATTTACTACTAATAGGACATTGTCCACAGCCCACTGATCTAGAGCTGTTAAGTACTCATTTGGTTCTGCTTACACTCACACTCCAAAGTGAGAAGGGTTGTATCGAGTGATGCAAGAATCCAACTTAGTTTATCAGCCTTTTGGCCATACTGTCACAATTTTATGCTAGTCAAGCAGTCCTATTTTTATGTGTAGCACCCAATGTGAGTTTTACCAAGGTTAATTTATCACAGTTTAGCTGAATACCTACTTGTCAATGGTAGCTATGGATGCTTCTATAATGATCTCCTTGTACAAAAAAGAGTATTTCGCTGGCAGGAGTGCTCCAGATAAATCACTCACCTGGAGCAAGCATTCAGATCAGGTGTTCTGACTTACCTCTGACTTTTCTAACCTGCTTACTTGTTCCACGGGATTGAAAGTGATCATTATTACAGCAAAAAAACAAAACCAAAACTAGAATGAAGCTTCATCGGCTAGCACTCGTCTAGTAGCTAGGGTTTCAGGTTTAAATGAATCTCAGTCAATACACTATCTGCATGGAGTTCTATCCATTTTTGTGTGGGTTTCTTCCACATCATAAAAGCATGCTGCTAGCTTAACGAACATTCTCGGACACTGTCCTTGCCTAGACCGTGGTAGAAATATTAGGCACTTGATCCATTGGGTGACAAATCGGACCCTAGTGCCGTACAAATGAGTCATGAAACTACAATCCCACAATGCATTTTGTTGCTGTGGAGGAGGGAGCATGATGAGTGTCTTCCAACAGGATGGACGAGGAGGGGAACAATGGAATAGGGCATCAGTCGGGTATTGCTTTTGCTAAAGATCCAGAGCATGGGTGCATCCAAATTATGTGTTGTGTTGCGCTGTGTTGCTGCATACTAATGCATTTTCTATATAATTGTATTGACATGGTCATATCCCTACATTTTAACGGATCACATTATCCTACTGCGCTGTCTACAATGTGTTTCTGTATAATTTGTGTGAAAACACACGTTTAATAGTGATTGACTATGCAGTGAAATAATGCCCGCAATTTTCATGGGCAGTGTGAGTTTATTATGCCCACATGTAGTACAGGCATTATGCAATAGACATAGTGTGAACTTAGCCTAAATACAAGAATGTCTAACTGCACAGTTGATCATCACCCTGACCACCATCTCAAGCCACTAAATGACTTTATTTGGTTGTCAAAAAAGTAACCAATTAAGTCCATAATTGATGGGTGGCTATGATGCATGGTTCACCTACCTATATGAACTAGAACTAAAGCCCTATTTACACAAGCAGCCAGGTGTTCATTTTCTTGGTGGTTTCCCCACTGAGAAGTCATTGCCTGGCCACTAGCAGAATGTGTGTCATTGTGCTCCATGCGACTATTAGACAGAGAGAGGCAGGAAATAGGGCGCCCTAGAAGCCCCCATACAAATGATCATTTATAGTGTGGAATTTGGGTGCTGGGGTCGTACGCTATGAAATCTGCAGCTACAAATAGCGGGCATATTTTTTGTGACAGTTAATGTTAGCCAATGGGGGGGAGATGGTTTGAAGGGTTAGCCTTGGGAGGTGGTTAAGTTTAGCCTCAAGGGGTGGTTTAGGTTTGCTTTGAGGGATGGTTTAGGTTAGCCATAGGGAGTGGTTAAGGTTAGCCATGGGGGGGGGGGGGGGGTTAAAGTTAGCTGTGGGGGGGGGTTTAGAGGGATTGTTAAGGTTAGCCAACAGGGGTGGTTAAGGTTAGCAGGGGGGTGGTTTAGGTTAGCCATGGGGGGTTAAGGTTAACCGTGTGGGGTTGGTTAAGGTTAGCCATGGGGGTGGTGGTTAAGGTTATGCATTGGTAGTAGGAGGGCTCAGTGTAAGAATAGGGTTGGGTTTTGTAGTAAAATGTAGAAAAATATTGGTATTATTTACCAATATATTACTATTGTAATATATGCTGTCAAAACATCGAATATCGATACATTTACCTATATTCTACTTGATAAAATTGGGCACCCAAATTTCCACACCCTTTTCATGTACATGAGTGGCGTCATTAGCATTTGTATGGCTTTGTGGTCTCTGAGAGAGTCAAAATGGTCACATCCAGTGTCTCAGATGCAGCAAATGTTTTCTGGTGCTCTAAGAGAACTCTTCACTTAGGTGACTGCACTGCACTCTTCACCAGATAACTGTCTGAATAAAAACAAGAAAAAAGATGAGCAGTTAGTGGCACTTGTGATGACACAGTGAGAGGTGGTGGTGCAGGCAGCTGATAAAGAGGACTATAAGATGCCTCTAGGATGCTGCAGAAACTCATAACAGTACTAACTTTGATATGCCTAATTTCTGAAAGAAGTGATTGAAATCCTTTCATCCTCTCTCACATTCTGAAAGTGATTTCATGGAAGTGCACTGAGGAGACGTCACTCTGTGTTCCCTTCAAACATCCAATCAGTGAGGTAATTTCTGATTGATTAAAATCCTATGCACAACTGTCCAGAACACAAATCCAGAAGTCTGCTTACCAGGGAATATTGTGCTTCTTTCTGGTACATTGCGCCCTGTTTTACTCTCCATTCTTTCATGAAAATACAAACACACAGTGAAAGTGTAATGTGTGAGATAATCACTTGTCTGTCTCATTGCCAAGGTATTTGCCTGCTAGGTAGCATATAATAACAACAATAACAATAATAATATTATTCGCAAAGATCAACCTAGTGCCAATAGCCAAGACAAAAAGATTGTGGTTCCTTTCAGCCATATTTTTGTCCCGCCTTATACTTAGTGTAAACTTGTTTTTGTGACAACCACTCAACTACTGAGCCACATTTAAAGGCTTGATGTCATCTTCAATGTCGTCATCGTCATCATCCTCTCGGTATGCACAAGATTAATGTTTTCAGCTTACACAAGAAAACGTGATTATAACAGAAGGAATAAAAGAAATGGTTTCTGTACTCTGTATGAAACAGTCATTTCAGTCACACTTAACAACAAATGCAGACCTGTAACAATATTAGTAATCAATATGAATAATAATCATGAATAATAAAACTACTCATCTACATCATGAATAATAATAGTAATAATAATATTATTAATGAATGATAATAACATTATGGTCTATCAAATAGTAGTCTTCTTTTTAGCATAGCGATAAACCAGGAAAAGGTACCTGTCAGTCTTAGGGTAGGAACACACTAGGCAGAATCGCATATGCGTTTTCCACTATGTGCTATGGAAAACGCATATGTGAGTCTGCCTAGTATGTTCCTACCCTTACAAATGATGGATAACACAATGTTTTGGCAATGATGTCATACTACGGAGCACCAATTCATCATAAACTTATGCAGACTTTCTTCAGGTTCAAGTGCTTCTCCTGTACCTACGCAGCAAGTCTAGAATCATCTGTGTCATCACAGCTCAGGATCAAACCCTGTATGCAGACATACCTTTTCCTTGTCCTTCTAAAGGGTGAGTTCACACCATGTGCTGTGTAGCTGCATGTAAACCTGCTGCCCATACAATTGAATCTTCACATCTCTGCATTCTCCATGCCCTATCTACGCACTGCTTCTGGACAACATGGATAATAATGTGCATGTTTCATAGTCATTTTTCATGCTGTGAAAATAACAGGCAGGTTTTAAGTTACATAGTGTTACATAGTGTGAGTTGTATTGTAGCATGGGTGTTACGCAAACCAAGTGCTAAAAAAAAGCAAGCAAAACAGTGCTTTGTAAAAGTCTCAGAATAGTAATAACATCAAAAACAATAAGAACAGAAACCACTACATGCCTGATTTTTGGGTATATTGAAGCCTGTCACTGCTTACAGTTTATTACACTAATTATGACCTGAGCACACTGTCGCTGAAATTGGGTAAAAATGCCAAAACAGGAAAGCATTTATGCCGTTTTATGCAATTAGATAAAATTTTTAGTGCATTTATATATGATTCATTATTAATAAAAGTATTATTATTATTATTTTTGATTTATAAAGTGCCAACATATTCCCTGGCACTGTACAAAGTAAGAAAGAAATGTGGTACATAGTAATACATTTATAAATGATAATTACTACATTAGTTTATACTGTATGTGTTTTTGCCTGTGGAACTTAGATACACATGGAATCAATAATATGATCTTAAACGATAATATAATTGACTAATTACATCCATGTAAATAAATTGATTTGGTTGGATGAACTTTATACTGTATATAAAACAGAAATGGAACTTTCGGATGGTGTGGGTTGTGGAGAGGGTTTTTTTTTGTGGTGCTTTTTTTTGTAAGATGTGTGCTGAAGTAGCTATTTCTATATGGCTCATAGAAGCCATAGTAAATGTTAAAAGAAGACAAAGGAGGAGACATTGGGTCCATCAACTGGTAAGAGATCCCGAAGAGAAGGGTCAGCTTTGAACTTTATAAGAAGCCATCCTGACAAGTTTTTGAGTTTAAGATATATATATGTCATTATAATACAGTATATTAATAATTATTGATGTTGCTAAAATAGTTATTATTATTTCAACCTTATTAACGTATTGACTTTTGGGTGTTTTTTTTTTTACTATTCTTAACAAATTGTATTTAGTATAACTTCTCCCCTTACTAAATGACCTACAGCAGGAAAACACCTACTTTAGAAAAAGTGTTTCATGTAAAGAAATGATGCTTTTACATTTAAGGTAAGTGATGTTTGAAAGATGGCATGGAGTGTTGTGGGATGATATTTAATCACTTCTTCTTATGTAATTGTTTGAAATGTACCAGAACTAATATGATTAGAGAAATCACACTACATACAGTGCTAATCCTAATTGGAACTTTCATGTTGCCACTTTACGGTTTTTAAATATGTTTGATTTGAATGGATAAAAAGGACATTTGTTTATATATATATATATATATATATAAATAAAATACCCTAAAAGCATTTTAATGCAGCTGTGGCTCTTCTAAAAAGTAAGCTGCAGCCTTTGTTGGTAAAAGATAAAAAAAAAGAAAGTTGAAGAGCTAGTTGCTTATTTGTTGGTAGCTGAATTGACCAAAATGTTCAGATGTAACCCATGAAGTCCCAAATAATAATATGAGACCGAACAAAAATTAGCATCTGTGTAGTGAAAATAAAATTAAAAATCTCTTGATTTTACTTTTAACTTACTGGTATATTTATTTTCAATATGGCCAGTTAGCGTAGTGAAAGAATAAATTGTCCTTTATTTTTGTTAATATAAACTTTGAGTAAATTATATTTACTGTCACGTCATTTAGGAGTAAATTCAACTGACAAATGCTAAGCAAACAATTAATTGTTGAAGTGAATGTTGTATGGGGAATAGAGAATGCGCACAGACTGGTTGAAATTCTAGAAGTGAATTCAGTTTGGTTGGTAGTAGGGATAGAGATGTTCCAGATGGAAAATATGTGAAAACTGCTGTATAGTCAGTAATATGCAAATAGTTCAGTATTGAGGCACATTGTATGTTTAACGTATGAGAGGTTATGTAGTTTGAGAATAAAACAATCAAATGTTGTTTTGGCACTTTTTACACATCTCAATTTGTAAACTTTATAATTTAGGCTTAAAGTAACCAAAAATTTTCATCATTAAGAGTTATTTTCAAATTATTCACCATCTTTAATTATTTGCATATTGTTCACTATCCTTGCTTTTATAAAAGACAAACATGGTTGTTAATTTGCTCTGTGCACTGTATATGAATTAAAAATGAATGCGTTTCAGTGGTGGATGTGCAGTAAGTGTATGTGTATGATTGTTGAAAGCGTAAACAACTAACGTATTTGGCTACAACTCCTTTAACACCGCCAATGTAATTTATGTTATAAACTCTTGTATAAATGTATATATGTATAAATTATTATGTAATGGAATTGTTCAATATGTTTTTGAATATATGTAACCAATAAATACTCACCATCTTTTACAGTATGTGCTGCAATAGACTTTTTAAAATGTTTATGCATATAAGTTACCAATAAATACTTACCATCTGTTTTCACATGTACCATGCTATCAAATGTTTGACATGCTTGTACATTCTATGTTAGCAATAAATACTTCATATTGTTTCATCATCTGTTGGGATCAATTATTTAAAAATGTGCGAAATATGTATATGTAAGTACTGTTGTATGTATGTATGTATATATATATATATATATATATATATATGTATGTGTATATATATATATATATATATATATATATATGTATATATATATATATATATGTATGTATGTATGTATGTATATATATATATATATATATATATATATATATATATATATATATATATATATATATATATATGTATATATATATATATATATGTATGTGTATATATATATATGTGTATATATATATATATGTGTGTATATATATATATATATGTATATATATATATATATATATATATATATATATATATATATATATATATATATATATATATATATACACATGTGTGTGTGTGTGACTGTATAGTTTGTTCAAACACTGAAACTTTATTAAAAGTTTAAGATTAATAACATTTCACCTCAATATGTGGTTGATACTACACTATATTTTGTAACAAAATCACATTTTTTCCACATTATGTACGATATATGATCTTATATTACACCATTACAATATTAACCATTACAATGGTTAATTTGCATATATTCAGCAGTGGTGCCTGGGAGACATCTCAAGCTCACTCCAACCTGAATTATCGCAAATTCTTTCTGTTTTAGGAAAGCAAACTTTTGTTTATCTTATATTACAAATATATATTTGAATCCAACATATAAGCATATACTGTAGGTTGTGCTAATTGTGTACAGTGGCTGCACTATATGAAAACATTTTTACTGTACTTTTTTATGTAATCTGTCATCTACGGTTGTACAGCAGTCAATTGCATTAAACAGTCAGTACTTCATATAAAGATTAATGGCAGTTTTTATATTAATCTTTTCCTAACATATCCTAATAGGTTAATTAAAAATATGTGGTCTGTTCTGTATCTCCTTGGTGAATTAGCAATATATATTTATTTTATTAAAATGATACCTTAAGGCAAAGGCATACAGTACTGTAAAGAATATTGTCTGGTAATTAGATATCACAGCCATGATATTTGTAGAAGTTATGTCAATAGAGTGCTTAGCAAATCGGAACTTCAATACGTTTTGAAAAGTCAGTGAGAGACTGATATATAACATGTAATAATGTAAACGGAAGCACTTATTCCTTCTCATGGTTTCTTCTTTGCTTTAGTTTGTAGGTTTCCAGACCTCGTATGAGTCTTATTTGCAAGTCCTCCTGGTATCTAATCTGACAAAAAAGTATGGAATGGAATAGCTTGGGTACAGTTGAAAGACTATATGTGGTTCTTAAAAATACTTCATTAATGTATAAATGATGCTTTATGTAACTGATTTTTTTGGTTGAAAATACTTTTAAAAGCCTTGCCAAGCTAAAACTTAAGGATATAAGAATGCAAAGTAAACACCAAGATTCCATGTACATAGAATATATCCGATTATTTTAGTATTACAAAAATGTAAAATTTAAGGTTATGGTTTAACAAGCACTAACTTATTAACTATTAATAATGTGTGCTATACAGTAATAAGATCAGTGTTCCTGACCCGTAATTAAACTTATAAATGATAAAAAAGGTTATACTATAAATATACACATGCATTCTCAGTGTGTGTGTCTGTAGGTGTGCACACATGACATAATAATACATTTTGATAACATATAAACTTTTTATTTTTTTAGAGAGATGGGATGAATCCCAAATTTCCTCAAATCCAAATCCAAAAAGATTCTCGATTTTCTTGAATCCTTCCAATCTAATGATTCCTGTACATAAGAATTGTGTGATCTGTATACTGTAAGAATAGTAGTTAGACTTAGAATAGTATATTGTAATCTTTTCGGATTCTAGAAATTTTGGAAAATCATCCCATCTCTATTTTTTTTCATCAATAACCCAATAAGATTTTAATGTAAACAAACAATAAAATTGATCCATTTTAAGTTAAGCGCACATTTTAATTGTAGGGCTCCATAGAAATTAAAGGGACTCTTTCTAATGCATTGCTGCTATTGTTTCAGATCCCCAGGCGCCATCTATTGGTTTTCTGTGTTAAAAGCTGTATCTACACCTGGTGCACCTCCATGAAGAGATACACTTACTACTCTAGAAGTAGTAGTACTAGTAAAAAAAACACGTGAAAGAATATTGCAATAATATCTTCAGTATTAGGAACACTGAAAAATATTTAATTTTGGTACAAATTACTATAAGACAACATTATAGCTTGTATAAAAAATATATATCGGAAATGTAACAGTATTTCATCAAATTGGTGTAATTACAAATGCTCATTAACAAAAGGAAAAAACGGGATATCTGAAACCATGCATATGGTGCCCGTCTCACCCGTGGATAATCTTGAGAGCAAAAAGTGGATTTGGGGAGCACTAGAGCAATATAATTCGAATTGGCTTTATTAAAGACTCAGTAGCAAAAAAGAACATACATATATAACACATATCATATAAAAACCCCCCATTAAAAATGACAGAAGCACCTGTTTAAATGGCCATATTAGTCCTAATTGGAGTGCACTCCTTTTGTTAAGAACCAATTTGTGTACACATTAATCTTCAGGCCCATATATAGGTATGCTTCAGTTGTAACAACCAGGAATCCAGTGCGCAGTAATCACCTCTGTCACCCCGTTTGCAAAGTATAGCAAGCCTCTATGACACATGCATATACGCATCCATTACAGGCCCTTTTGGGTCTAACCTCAATCCTAATGCTGGCTTAATCAAGTGTAACTCACGTAACCTCAGGTGAACCTTCTGCTGGAAAGCATCGTGGTGGGGTACCCTGGAGTTGGGTTTCTCAACCACCACTGGCGATTGTATGATGTCCGCTCGGATCACTTTGGTTATCGGCTATAAGGTAGAGCTCATCGGGTTCCGTATCTGTATATGACTGGTCGGTAGGAGAGGAAGGATGCGGAGGCACGGGGGACGCTGTAAGGCAGCTTCCTGGATCGGCGTCACACAGCACGTGACGCGTTTCGTCACTCTGGACTTCCTCAGACGTACTGCGCATGTGCGGAGCTTTCTTTTATAGCCACGCTGGGACGCATAGAGATACGCTTATACGCATGTCTTTACTTGAGTGACATCTTGTGGGCAAACTTGGAACTGCAGCTCAAGGGACAAAAAGTTCAGTATAGACTATAAGAATGATTTTATATTCAAATCCTTGTTCAGGCCGTTTGGATATAGGCTTCCACATTGGTAGATCCACATGGATGTATATCTATTGGAGCTTAGAGGGGGCATGTAGTTTGATTTTGGGCGCAGTTTGGTATGTATCATTTTTGGCTGTGACTGGTCAGTTTGTTCAAACAGTGTTTCCAAATCGTAATCATCTACATCTATTGGAGATTTGGGGGTATTGGCTACCGGGGACGTGCCGGGGGCATCCGGGGCGTACATGCGCCTCAGCAGTACTCTGCGGAGAAATAGTTGTATATCTTTGAAAGTTTTTTTTTTCAAAAGGGGAGCCACCAATAAAACCAACACTCCAGCCAATCAACAGGACCCAATTTGTCGTGTGGTGACTACCTATGGGGCTCATTATAACGAAATAAGGGGGATTCTCCAAAATCATTGGCACTTACTTCAACGTGACCCAATTATATCTAAAATTGTGGGAGACTACCCGCACATAGCGGCAAAAAGAGGTGTAAACCTTAACGACTTGTTGGTGAAAAGCGAATATGGCTGGAGTGTAACAGCAAAGAAGAAAAAAGTGGCGAGAAATGGCATGTTCAAATGTGGTGACTGCACTATGTGTAGACATGTCGAAACAGGAGATACTTTTTCCAATTATGATGGCACTAAGTCTTTTTATATAAATGATTTTATTTCTTGCACAACTTCAAAAGTAATATATAAAATAAGCTGCCCTTGTAATCTAAGCTATATTGGAAAGACATATAGACCACTGAATGCAAGAATCGGTGAACATCTGTCGAATATTAGAAGCACCACTATTGATAAGAAAAAATTGAATCCCTTGGCAATGCACTTTAGAGCGGTACATAATTCTGATGTTTCAAACTTCAAAGTAAAAGGTATTTACAAATTAAATATAAGTCCTAGAAGAGGAGATTTTGACAAACAACTGCTTAGAAAAGAATCCATGTGGATCTACCAATGTGGAAGCCTATATCCAAACGGCCTGAACAAGGATTTGAATATAAAATCATTCTTATAGTCTATACTGAACTTTTTGTCCCTTGAGCTGCAGTTCCAAGTTTGCCCACAAGATGTCACTCAAGTAAAGACATGCGTATAAGCGTATCTCTATGCGTCCCAGCGTGGCTATAAAAGAAAGCTCCGCACATGCGCAGTACGTCTGAGGAAGTCCAGAGTGACGAAACGCGTCACGTGCTGTGTGACGCCGATCCAGGAAGCTGCCTTACAGCGTCCCCCGTGCCTCCGCATCCTTCCTCTCCTACCGACCAGTCATATACAGATACGGAACCCGATGAGCTCTACCTTATAGCCGATAACCAAAGTGATCCGAGCGGACATCATACAATCGCCAGTGGTGGTTGAGAAACCCAACTCCAGGGTACCCCACCACGATGCTTTCCAGCAGAAGGTTCACCTGAGGTTACGTGAGTTACACTTGATTAAGCCAGCATTAGGATTGAGGTTAGACCCAAAAGGGCCTGTAATGGATGCGTATATGCATGTGTCATAGAGGCTTGCTATACTTTGCAAACGGGGTGACAGAGGTGATTACTGCGCACTGGATTCCTGGTTGTTACAACTGAAGCATACCTATATATGGGCCTGAAGATTAATGTGTACACAAATTGGTTCTTAACAAAAGGAGTGCACTCCAATTAGGACTAATATGGCCATTTAAACAGGTGCTTCTGTCATTTTTAATGGGGGGTTTTTATATGATATGTGTTATATATGTATGTTCTTTTTTGCTACTGAGTCTTTAATAAAGCCAATTCGAATTATATTGCTCTAGTGCTCCCCAAATCCACTTTTTGCTCTCATAATTACAAATGCTGTTTAAGTTGAGCATATCTAACATAGAAAATATTATGATAAGATGAAAATTACAAATAACTTCAAACTTTCTGGCTACTTATAGATTAAAATATATTGAAATGATTGCACATAATCTACTATAGTGTGATAAAATATGGATTAGATCAGCAAGGTGGAAAGGTCTGTTTCATTTGGGGAATTTGTGAATCAGATGATGAAACTCTTTGGAAAATGTATACATTATCTATGTATCCTATTGATATTTCAGACAACAAAAAATGAAAACCGTAAGAAACCCCATTTAGTATATTGCAACACTGCTGTCAGACAGTCTTCCCCTATCCTAGAAATAACATATGGGAAAAGGTAATCTGCGCATGCTTCAAGCCTCAGACTTTACTACAGTTGGATCATCCAAAAAACACACAGCAGAAAAAAGCTAACATTTTTTGGGAGTTGCAATGGTATTAACCACTTTACCCCCGCCCATACAAATTTCTCCGTCGCTTTTTCTATCCTTTAACCCTCAGGGACGGAGAAATCCGTACTTTCCGCGTTCCCGCCGCTGTCCGCGCTCCCGCTCGTAAACACGCCGCCCGTCGCTAGTAAACACGCCGCCGCCCGCTCGCCCGGAGATCAATAAACGGGAAAATCCATTCCCGTTCGTTGATCTAAGCCCCGCAATGATCCGCTGCTCTCCGATGAGCAGCGCGATCATTGTGAAAAGTAAACACTTACCCAGCCTCCAAGTACTTCCTCCAAGCTTCCGGAAGGACGCTTGGAGGTCGCATTAAAACAAAAAGTAACTGTGGCCATCTTGTGGCCAAATAGTAAAACTACACCCTACACATTTTTCACATACAAATAAATTACTTTTACACAAAAAATTAACTCATTACCTCCCACACTCCCAATTTTTTTTTTTTTTTGTAATTAAAAAAAAAATTAAAAAATGTACAATAAAAAAAAATACATAAATAGTTACCTTAGGGCCGGTTCACACGGACGGCAGGCGGCGTTGGGGCGGCCAGGAAGTCGCGTCGTCCTGTGACGTCCCGTTCGGTGGTGGCGGTACAGAGATCGTCGCGATCGGCGTTTCTCGCCCCCGCAGGGGGACATGAAGCCGCGCCGGCTAGCCGTCCCTGGACGTTGCATGCGGCTTCTAGGGACGGCCGAAACGATGCGTTAAATCGGGATCAGAACGCCGCGTTTATGCATTCGACGGTAATCGACGGTAACCGCGCAATGCTAAACGCTCCTATTCACTTGAATGGGAGAGTTTAGCCGATGGGTCCCGAACGCTTGACGGTAGACGCCGCCAAGCGTCCGTGTGAACCGGCCCTTAGGGATTGAACTTTTTAAATATTCATGTCACGAGGGTACAACACTGTTACTTTATAAACTATGGGCTTGTAATTAGGGATGGACGCAAAACTGAAAAAAATTATTTCCAAATAAAATATTGGCGCCAAACATTGTGATAGGGACATAATTTAAATGGTTTTATAACCGGGACAAAGGGGCAAATACATTTCATGGGCTTTAATTACAGTAGCATGCATTATTTGAAAACTATATGGCCGAAAACTGAAAAATAATTAAATTTTTCCCCACATTTTTCCTATTTTCCATTAAAACACATTTAGAATAAAATAATTCTTGGCATAATGTCCCACCTAAAGAAAGCCTAATTAGTGGTGGAAAAAACAAGATATAGATCGTTTAATTGTGATAAGTAATGATAAAGTTATAGACGAATGAATGGAAGGAGCGCTGAAAGGTGAAAATTACTCTGGTGGTCAGGGGGTAAACCCCCTCAGTGGTGAAGTGGTTAAACATGTCTATTGTGAGTACAAATGTTTTTGTGTTTCTTTGTAAGCCAGCTTAACTACTTAACGACTGCCCCACGCCAACGGGCGTGGTCGCGGCAGCAGCCCCAGGCCTGCCCAACGCCAATTGGAGTCAAGTCTTGGGGCTGGGATTTGCAGGAGATCGCGCGCAGGCTGCGCGCGCATCTCCTGCTTGAGGGGCAGAGCTCTCCCCCTACTAGCAATAGCCGCTCGCCAGACTGTTAGACGGCGAAATTGCCGTCTTTACACAGTGTACAGCACTGCGATCAGCAGCAGCGTTGTACTGGGGACAACCGTGTGACACTGCTGTCCCCCTGGGGGACTCAGAAGCGATCCACTGTGATAGGCTGACAGGGGAGGGAGGGAGGGTAATATGCATATGAAAAAAAAAATGTATAAAAAATGACACAGAAAATGTTTGTTTATAAACAAACAAACAAACCTGGGGGTGATCAGACCCCACCAACAGAGAGCTCTGTTGGTAGGGGGAAAAGGGGGGGGGGGAATCACTTGTGTGCTGTGTTGTGCGGCCCTGCAGCTTGGCCTTAAAGCTGCAGTGGCCATTTTCATAATAAAAGGCCTGGTCTTTAGGGGGGTTAATCACTATGGTCCTCAAGTGGTTAAATAAGGGTTTGAGACATGTGTGGATTATCTTTTTGCATGTGCTAATTTCAATGTTTAGTTGTACAGTTATGTATGAATGTAATATTTTTGGGGAATACAAATGTTAGGAGAATTTTTTTATTATGAGAATATAAAAAGAAAAAAAAAAGATAAAACAAAAAAACCAAGGTGGATCCAGCACTCCAATGGAGACACAGCGTGCTATAGCTGACAAAGATCCTGTCGTTCACCAGGATCAATAGCAACCAAAAAGCAGTAATCAGCAGTACCACTGTAAAGAGTGCCTCTCTATTAGGGAAACATGCAATAAAAATGACATGCGAGAGGTGGGCTTATGACCAGTCCCAGTCAAGCTTGCTGGACACAAGCCCACCTCTCATGTGTAATTTATATTGCAGGTTTCTTCAATAAAGAGCTACTCTTTACAGTGGTGCTGCTGATTATCACTTTTGAGGTAATAGAACAAAAATATTCTCATGTTATTAACATGAAACATGAACATTTTGTAAAGTAATACTGAATAGTTTTAATGCAAACTTAAAAAGTGCTTTGAGAAAAACGTCCACATTTTTCCCCAAAGTAACCAAAGAAAATGTAAAACTTTTTCAATCCTTCAAAACAACAATACAATGTAAAGAAAAAAAAACAACAACAATGTAGCTGTTTTTAACCATTCAGAAAAATACAACTGAAATAACCAAGATTTTAGATCCCAATAATTATAAACGGTGCAGAACTGAAGTGTGTGTCAAAATATCCATGATTCTAGAAGATTCCAAACGTTATTGTATGCCATTAATGATTCATTGATTGATTGATTGCTTAAACATAAACAGTCCATACATACTGCAACATTTTTCATGTTTTTGTCACATTACAGTCATCAACGTTATTCTGTATTGTGACAAATTAGACCCTTTATATCTATGAAATTGATCATTGCATGTGTATGATGATTTAAGCAATCAAAAAACGAGCCTGTTTTAGAACCCTTCTTTTATTATGGAGCTTGTGTCTTAATCCAGACACCTGTTGTGCAGTAGAGCATTAATCTTTACGATTTATTCTGACAACAGAAAGCTGGGGTCACCGCTACAGTAGGGAGCAATAGGAAATGGCAGAACAAAAAGTCATGGCTACACATAAATATCAGAGGTACATATGTTCAGGATTAATATTCAATGAAAAATTACTTTTTAAGTTGCTTTGTATAGTACTGACTACTGCAGTATCCATTTTAGATTTGTTATTCCATAAATGGTAGATGTTTTTTATGTCACAGAAAGACGACAAATGTTTGTATATAGGTAAAGCCCAGCACACATTATTTATGACATATCATTACGTCTGTAGCACAAAACAGGGTTTTCACCTTCCTCAACAACTCTGTCTCCTATGGAGTCAGATTTTTAAGTGAAACCAGAAAGTCTATCCTAAACTGAAAAGAGAAGCCAGCCACTGTCCATCATAAACTGAAGCAAATGTGTATTTCATGAGTTATTCAATACAATCAATGCTGTACTTAGCCAAAACAAATTACATAACAAATAGTTATACCAGGTGTTTCAAAATAGTGCTGGTGCTGCACCTCTGCTTCAACTATATAAACAATGTGCTTATAAATATAAATAATATATAGCACAAAAAGTCAGTGCTTTTGGCCATCAGACAGATCTTTCAAAAATGTGTCTATTGTTCAACATACTTGTGCTTGTTGCTCAACATAATTGTCTGCTGCTTACACACCACCACACCGGTAGAGCACCTGATGAGTCTTAATGACAAAACTAGTTGGGCGGTATGGACATGGTGACGCAATCTAGCGTGTGTTGCAGAGAGATCCAAGACACTGCACGCAAAGTGGGCCGAGCTTGACAGCAGAGTGGAGAGACAGAGAAGAACGCTTCCCCGCCATGAGAACCTTAAGTTTACGGGAAGAGCCCACATAGCTCAAGCATGTATTGGCATACCACACTTGAGTGTGCTGGTTTTTATTGGAACCTTTTATGGAAATAAAAAGCGGTGATGTTTTTACACTATGGATGTTTCTTTTCTGTCTGAGGAGCTTGTGCTGGACGGTGGAGCTCGGAAGCAAAGTGGTTATTTGTGGTGAGGGAGATCCTAAACTTCCCATCTGTGCAGCTAGACCCAGTAATTTCAAGTTGGCACTGTTGGGTGTGGTGGTGGACTATCACCTGTGTAAGCAGTAGACAAGTATATTGAGCAACAGACAAAAGCACAGACTATTTGCGCTATATGTTACTTATATATTATTTGAATATCATGCATATTGTTGTCACACCAACTAGGTGAAAGTTCATGTCCTAGATATGGGTCCAGGTGCAGAGAGGATCGGCACAACAGCTGCTTTGATTCTAGGATGCTTGCTCTCATGCTTGACTAGATACAGAATGCCACTTGGATCAAGTGTGGCCATGCCATCCACTGTCCGGTCCCTCATCAGCTCCCCGCTCCTTGCAAAGTAGGCAATACTGTCTGTGCTGGCTAGGACTGATAAAAGACACTCAGGCATATCTTAAAGTCATTGAGAATCTCCTCTCTCAGTCCCCATTACAGCACTGGCTCCCCAGTAGCAGTATTTTACCAATTTGGTCAAATGCTGCTCTCTCCGACACCAAAGGGAGGCTTTGGAAGACTTTAGGAGCCCGAGTGCTCTTGAAGATGGGCTGCTCCTTACTGCACACATGTGAGCACCCTCTCTCACGCACACTTGCACATGCTTAGTATGGAGCCGCCTGTCTTCGTCAGGACTTGGCTTTTGAAGAGCTGCAAAGTCCCCCACGGTGGGGGATTCAAACGGAGGCTGCTGCAACGAGGAGACCAAGGGAGGAGCAGGAAGACTCTATAGGACCCAGAGCCTTCCTTCTCCTTAGGTAAGTATCCGGCTGATTTTTTTTTTTTTTTTAATAGTGGCTCTGTGGCTCTCATGTTAGGACCACATTGCATTATTCCCTCCATGGACTGATCTTGAATTCTATGTGGATGTGGAGGAAAGAGGATGAAGTTAAAAGTATGAAAGAATATGGAATATACGCCCCGGGACCAAATTGTGTGAAGTTCATCAACACCTGTTCGTTGTCACATCTGTTGGTATAATACCTGTATTGTATAGTACCTGTCAACTAAGCATATATTTTAAAAAATGTCTTATAGATATTGCATAGATTGTATACTCATTGGTAGAAGTAGCTAATTTTGCTGTCCAGTTGAATTTCACAAAATAATCTCAATGTGCCATTAGCATCAAGGGATCAGTTTACTTAAATTTTAGAATTCCATATTATCCTCCAAGAAGATATGTACAATATGTACAAATCCAAAAGAAGTTCACCAAACATCAGGTCAGAATATTTCCACTTCAGGGCAAAGAAGTACAAATGAATTAGAGTAATAAAAAAAATCATTCCAGGGTCCTAAATTTGCTTTCTAAATATCATGCATAAAATTAAAGGGATTGTTAAAGTGTACTTGAGATATGCCATAATGCCTGTTTTATACTTACCTGGGGCCTGGGACCATGGGCTCCATCGCTGTCTTCCCCGGCCACTCCATTCTTCTAGGCTTTGCTCTGTTAATTTCTCCAGTCTTGCTCATCTGTGCATGCACTGCCTGGCCACACCTTGTCCCTATGGACGGGAGCGTTCTGCACCTGCACAGCTGAACACGGGAGACTGGCAATAAAGCACAGTCCACATGGGGCTGGAGGAATCCCCAGGTAAGTATAAATCTTCAGGTGTTCAACAATTCAGCACTTAACCATGTAAATATTCTAATATTATAACACCCAGTGTCTGGAAGTCAAAACATTTGGTGTGACTACTATTGATCGATAGTAAGGGGCCTCATTGAAGATCTCACTGAGAACCACAGGTGTGAGATCACTTCCAGGATCATCCAAAACCATTTGCAGCCTTGTGATGGTAAGCCTTGATTTTTATTGCTTTTGGTGATTGGTCACTGAAGACTTCCAGACACCCGGGGCCATATGCCATACACTTTTTCACCTAAGTTTTCTTCTAGGTGATATTTTCATAATTTGTAAATAAAAGCCCTTTAAACTGCCAGCAAGCAAAGAAATACTCAAAATATTTTTTACAGTATTGTTTCACCTATTTTTCAGTACTTTTCCAATTGCACATTGCAAAAAAGATATTTTATATCGAAGATGAAAAATTATCTCCTAGGAGAAAACTCAGATGAAAAAGTGAATTGCATATGGCCCCGGGTGTCTATATTAGAAGATTTACACGGTTTAAGTGCTGATTTGTTGATCAATTCATTTTTTACTTTTGGACAGGGAACACTCTATAGATTAGATTTTAGGTTCCAGTCCTGCAACGCTTTAACTAGATGTTTCCCTAATGTAGGATGGATATATATCTTTGAAAACAGTATATCAACAAATGTTAGAACTCTGCATGAGGATCTGTAAAAGGCCTATACCTGACACAGAGAGGGCTGCAGTCACCCAATTATTAAATATATTAAGTGCCAGAGGAGAGAGAACATTATAAGAAGTCAGCATTACCTGTATACAGGTATATTTAATTTCATGCTAATAGAATTTAAAGTTGATGCATAGATCTGTACTGTAACTTTGTGGAGATTTTCAAGGATGGGTTTTAAGGCTGATATGTAACGTCTGACTGCAGAGCACATGAAACTGTTGTAACTGTATGTCCTGAAGTAGTCTGATGAATTTTCAGGGATGTTTGGACATGGTTTGTGGAGGGGAAAAATCTGCTTCGTTGGGCTGAATTTTTGTAACATAGATGCCTAATACTAATCTTACTCTCCTCCTTTCACCTGATCCATGTCTGACACTAAACCCCTTCCCTCACACTAATTGTCGGCTTCCTCGATTTCCTAACCCTACACTATTTCCTGCCTGCCAAACAATAACTGGGCCCTACTATACCAATGCCTAATTGTTATCTAAAATGCCCTCCACTGCCAAAACATTACAAGCTGCCTCACCTTGTTCCTAACCCTAACTGTTTCCCTCATTCTCTATTCATCTATTCATCTTTCAATGCCTGACCACACGCTATGACTTATTTTAACTGTATCAATCCCACTGCGCCACTCATGCATACTCACTCATGTTGCACTCCAATTTAACTGTTCCTTTCTTGATGTTGTTGTATTTTTTTCTTTAACAATAGATGTCCCTTGATGTGTAACCCTAACCAGCTCCATGCTATGACTTAAGCCTCGTACACACGCCTGACTAAGTTGGCTGAGGCGGTCTCCTCAATCGGGCATGTGTATCGCAGACTCCAACCTGCGAGCAATCCACCGAGTGGATCTACTTAACCTCAGCTATGCTGATCCCCTGCCAATCCCACTTTTGCACCACACCCCTGCCCGCCATGTGACATTACATGCCGCTCATTGCCCTCCGCGTAGCAACATAGTACGTTGTCAGCTACACAGCTGACATGCATGTGTGACCTGGCCCATCAATGTCACCCTAGGTAACCAGTTCCTAATCTCCAACGGGTGACTTCCTTCAAAGGTGTGTATGCACCTTAATCTTTACGCTACACTTTAGCAAAATGCGTAAACAGAGATATCAGTCTAATATCTAAACGTAACTATGCCACATCCACTCCACCACTACCAAACAAAGAAAAATATACACATGGCAGAGGATCAGCATGGACCAGGCAGCATGGTGGCGTAGTGGTTAGCGCTCTCGCCTTGCAGCGCTGGGTCCCCGGTTCGAATCCCAGCCAGGTCAACATCTGCAAGCAGTTTGTATGTTATCCCCGTGTCTGTGTGGGTTTCCTCCAGGCACTCTGGTTTCCTCCCATATCCCAAAAAGATGGCGCACTTTCAGTGTTCACCATAGGCTCTATGTTACCCAGATACACCTCTGCATAATCTACTTAGTAATTATGGGCATATACACAGTAAAAAGTGTATCCATACACTTATTGAAATCCGTTGAATGCAGCAGTGCATTGCTATAATACACATAGTATAATGTGCATATCATTTTATGCACAGTGCATAAAAGGAACTGCCCATTGGACAGTTCCTTTTATGCACTGATTGGCCTTGGATATTTCTGTGTAGGCACTGGTAGGCGTTGGACAGTTCCATGCATGAACTGATAGACGTTGGACAGTTCCGTGTATGCACTGATTGGCTTTGGACAGTCCTGTGTATGCACTGAGATGCATTGGACAGTCCCGTGTATGCACTGAGAGGCACTGGACAGTTCCATGCACTGATGTGTGTTGGACAGAGCCGTCTATGCATAAGTGTGCCCATTGGAAAGTTCTGTGTATGCACTGACTGGCTTTGGACAGTCCCGTGTATGCACTGAGAGGCGTTGGACAGTTCCATGTGTACACTGAGAGGCACTGGACAGTTCCATGCATGCACTGATGTGTGTTGGACAGAGCCGTCTATGCATAAGTGTGCCTATTGGAAAGTTCTGTGTATGCACAGACAGGCATCAGCCAGAGGCATCTATCACTGATACACATTGCTGAAATCTGCTAAGCAATATGACAGTGTGCTCAGACCCATACTGATAAATAATTTTATTTAAAATATTTAGCTTGCTACATAACTATTTTAAACATACTCAACCGCTTTAATTCTTCAATGCATTTCTGCTTTAAAATAAGAATAGTACAAACTGTTTTAGGGCCCGTTTCCACTATATCAGGACACACAGCATTTCCCTGCATGTGAACCAGAAGGGAAGATGCTGCCTATTCAGACATCAGCATACTGTCCGAATCATAAGGGCATTATGTATCTCATAATAATTTGGCAGGAAGAACTAACGCCTTTAAACAAACATTATTGTAGTTGCAGGGTATGGCTAACACACAACTCCCTCCTTTAATAGGGCAATATGTACTTTGCAAATATTGCATACACAGTACATATGCATACGTATCAGTATATTATATATTACGTTGCTGAAATCTATATTATTTTTTTAGCTGATGCACTTTGTATAAATTTTCTTTTTCTATCTTTTTTCTTTCTTTTTGCTTCTTAATATTGCTTTTTATTTTTCAAAATTACACTGGGTAGTCAAGCTAAACATGCAAAGATTCTATTAATAGAGTTTTTATCCCAGGTGGCCACATTACCAAGCCAGTATAGTAATTTAATCATCAGCTATCGATTAAAAGCAACAATGAGGACACTGATTACAGCAAGAGAAGGACTCATGTTGCAGAAAGTTTTGGGCGGAGTTTGGGGCTAATCTGGAGAGCAGAGAGCAGCACCCCACTAGCGGGTGTCTACGTGACTGTTGTAGTTTAGGGTGATGGAATCAGTTTAATACCGCGCTTCACTTTTGAAAGCTTTAATATCGTAGTTTTGTTCAGCTCAGCACTTATTAATAATGGATTTGGTATTAGTGACAGGAGCAAGCCATCAAATAACGGAGAGGGCCTGCCTCGGATTGGAGCTGCGCTCATTGTGCCGCGTTAATGAGATGTATTTGAGATCGATGGAAAGTTAATAAACATGGGGGAGACTTGAGAAAAGTAACCAGGGCTGTTCAGATTATGAACCCAGCCTGTTAATAATTCACACCACTCAGATGCCTTCATTGCATTATGGAGCCAAACAAAAATTGATGCATTTCGAAGAGAATGGAGACAGACAACCAAATAATATATTTCCCCCTTACAAACGCATTACGGGAGCAAAACTTCCGCCCAGCCCGTGAGTTTGGAGGAAGAGAACATTCTCTGTTGTGATTTAATTTGTGCAGAGGCAGCACAAAAATAATTAAACTTTAATTTTTTTCCCTCCTTATTTTTTCTCAATAAAACTAAGAGCGAGAAAACTGCAAATGAAAAAGCTGTCAGGATGTTCTGGAATTTAATAATAATAATTTCAGCCTTCTCTTGGACAGGTAAATACAGATAATGTGCGATTCCATAGAAATAGCGCCAGTTTAGACCCGCCCTTCGTGACGTTTTCCTGTGTGTTCTATGCTGCAGCCGTCAGTACGGGAGTCCATGGAGAACGTAACTTTATTTTTTAAGTTCTAAGGGTCATGTGGTGACACCTATCGAATATTTGAGGAAATAAAGATCAGGGCTGTATTGCCCAGTTATCTAATCCTTACACTGTCTGTGTGTTCTATAAAAACATCTAATCACGCGCCCATTATGGTGTAGGCGTGTAGCTATAGACATTCCCCTTAAGACTGCAAATATTATAATACCTTCTCTAGTTTTAAGCCAAATAAACCCCAAACATATGATATAATGAATTGTATGTGTAGAACGGATAATTAATAAACCATTAGTAAAAGAGTCATGTTTTTATTTTCAGTTATATGCTTTTTTTATAACATTGCATCATACTGTTACAGTCACAGTTTTAAAACCACACTTTGTCCTTTAAGCTTTCCTGCAGTAAAACCTTATCTCGAGTTGTCTCTCACTGTTTCTTGACTGGTTAAGTGCTTCAAAAAACACAACTATATTTGATCCAGTGGTTCGAATAGCTCAGAGAAGCTCTTTTGCATAGATAACAACTGAAGCTTTTTAACTCTTCCTGTACTGGAAAACAATATGATGCTTTTCTTTGCTGCTAATGTTCTATTTCTTAGCTGAACTACACCTACATTTCATTATCTCATCAATTTATTTTCTCTTCAGGTTTGCTTTAAGTGAAACATTTGTATTATTATTCTGGATGGGAAAGTAGTCAAATGGAAATATTAATCTGCTGCATAATCATAAATGACTCTACAATATATTATCTTGTAATACACTGGTATAGTAGGTACTGCTATTAACTTTTTACGCCATTTCACCTTGCTTGCAATCTGCTTTGTGTCTAAAGCCTCTTACACACGAGGCACCGTTGTAGCTGTTGCTAGCACACAGGAGACGTTGGTGCAACAGCTCGGCGACAGCTCCGCCTGAGCGACAGCTGTCTACACGACAGGCAGAGATGCGGCGGAAGCTGACGCCGAAGGTTCGGCCCTCCGCCGGAAGCTCCCTTCTAGCTGTGGGTAGCTGTCACTAGTCTGCACATACACACGCAGTACGCGTGGCGGACTAGCGACGGTTGCTAGGACAGCTGTTGGCGGCGATTGGTTAAGTCAATCGCCTGGCGACAGCTCTGAGTAGCGACAGTTCGTGGCGCGCGCCTCATACACACGGAGGACCTGTCACCGCAACATGCGCGTGCCTCGTGTTTGTGGCGACAGTTGTGCCTCGTGTGTATGAGCCATTAGGTGTCTCAGAACTGCATTTTCTGGAAACTTGTGTGTTGCAGTCTGAGTTTCCGATGGCATTTCTACAGCTCGTGCTGTGTAAATAAATACATGGTAATTTTCCCCTTCAGAACCCTCCAAATCAGCTGCCCCCCTTAGGTGATTTTGTTCTTCCTTGGACCTGTCATTTAAGCATCCTGTCCCTTTATCTATTGCTCTGACTTCTTTCCATAACCAATGCACTGGACAGAATACTGAATAGACAGAGTATGAAATATTTCAAATGTTGGTAGTGTTAGTAGACAAGAACATAAAATAACAGGTATAATATAGGTTACAAATGTTAAGCTTATTCATTGTCCTGACCAATGACACAAGAAGTCCACCTTTAAATAATTGGATAAACTTATTTGATATAGGTCTACACAAACACATTGATAGTTGTAACCTCACCACTCAGTGACACAGACTACTGTTTATGTACTGTGTTAGCCAAAGGTATTATGGGAAGAAAAACAACAAATACTGTTACATATTTCTTTTTTTAATGGGTGATCACTAAATAAGGATTATATTACTGGCTTGCAGAGATCTAGTATATGCGCAAAGAAGGAGAATAGATCTCTGAAAGCAAGCTTTATGAAATATTAGTAATGGAAACATGAATATGAATAAATATGATTTACACTTTTTTATTTTTATCCATTGTTTCTACTCACATAGATTTACTAACACAATTATAAAGTGCACATTTTATAATATATTCTATCTATCTATCTATCTATCTATCTATCTATCTATCTATCTATCTATCTATCTATCTCACATACCATTACATGTGATAAAGTGAAATATTCTATTCATCTCAGTCTCTCTGCGAGCCTGATTCACCAAGAGCCGGTAATACTGCCAGGCAGCGCATGGCAGTATTACTGGTACTAACGCCAGCAGAGTACAGTGCATTGCGCAGTGTGCGCGGCCCGCTGTACATAAGTAACATAAGTGTTGTTATGGTAATGTGTTAGGTTAGTTGTGTAAACAGGGGTAACATTTTTAAGCTGCTACTAGAGAGCTTGTGTTGTGTTCTTTCCATTTACAAAGCCAGCTAACAGTATATGCAGATGAATTAAAAATGTACTATATTTTTTGTAAAATTGGGTGAAATTATTATTAGATGTTTCTGGTAGTGACCGGTGTACATTACAGCTTTTCATTCTCATAAGGGTATAAGTATGCTCCTCTTTGGTTGACTTATCATCATCTATACCTGAATCTTCAGGGCCATTTTGAGGATGCTAATTGCCCATGTCATTCAGCAATCATAAAAGTATTGTTCAAATCATCTTCAGAAGATGCTATTCTATACGTCAGGCAATATGTTAAAATCTGAATCTTAAAATACAACATAATGGCAACTTTTTGGCACATATAATTTAAAGCTACTCCACTTTACGAATTGTGGACCAACGTACAACCATCTTTAGGTTGGTTCAAATATTCTGATCTTTCAAAGCTTTTTCCTTGGCTGAGCATCTACTAATTGGACAGCAGCAGTTCTGCATACTAAGAAATACAAAGCAGAAATATTTCAGAAATCCTCAAACAAATGTATTTAGGAACAGATATTGGAGGTAGAAGTTTTTGCCATATCATTCATTTTCTGTGATTCAATGGACTGTCATGGAATTGGTGGGTGTTTGTGCATTTCATAAACTTTAGATAGACCGATAGTACAATAGAATACATAGAGACCCCCAGTTATATTTACGTTTGTGATTCTCGAGAAGTGTGGTAATAAAAATCAGTGACACAGCTGCTGCTGGGAATAGCTGCACCTACCACAGCATACATTTCTATTTACATTAGATACAGGCCATGCTGACACTTATTTGGGATATGATGGGCAAAAATGCATGAAAATGTCTTCCAGCAGCTGCAGGCATCCTGAATAATCTGGCATGTTTTGGATTTGCTTACATTTCCCATCGAATCTTATACGGTATACCTTATAGATATCATAACTGCATGACCTGATTCATGAAACTAGACTAGAGTTCCTGTGTTGGCCAATCCAATCAATTATATTGTCCAAGCTGTTGCTCTAGCATACGTTACAAAATGGAGAACTTGAAAGATCTGATTTCTCTGTTCCTCCCTTATAAGTTGTGATAATGTATCTGATTACATGTTCAATACCGTAATACTGCTAATAGTAATACTCAGGGTTTTGTAAATGCTGGTACCAGATGATTAATGGCAAAAGTACAGTACATGCAGGATCAGTGCTGGGATCATTATTAAGCTCATTGCTTTTCTAAATTGTAACAAAATCTTTCTGTTACATAGTAGTTTGATTGAAGAAACTACTGTTCAATCATGTTATAAAAATGTGCATTCCATTTTATTTTGCAACTGCCAATACATTTACAAAACTGAGGGTAATCTCAGATTTCACTTCTTTGCAAACACATATGTACTGTTATTTGTGTACGGACTGTGTACGAATGTTACTGTTACAATACTTGCATGGTTTAACCAATCCGGTGTGGACCCAGTCATGTACATCCTCAGCCATGGTCTTACAGCCTATTGAAGCTTCTGGCTGGTGCCTGGTGCTGTGAGTTGATTCATTAGGCTAATCAGTGTGTTGAGTACTCCTGATCTATCAACTGTGTGTCTACCATATTATTTCAGTGTTGCATCAACAGACCTTGGCTTGTCCACCCTATTGCCTGAACACTGCTTGTCGGAAGATCTTTCCGAATAGCTGATCTATGAATCTCTGTTTACCACCCACTGGTCCCAAGAATTATCAACCTTACATGGTTGGTAACGCACTGATTTCAGGGTCTTTCAGGGTCTTTTACAGTGCTCGCAAGTTTTACTTCTCCCTCCAGCCTGGAATGTTTGCAGAGGAAAGAACAAAAGTTAGTATGATTATTTCACTGCCTGAAAGTGAACCTTGCCTGGCCTCCTTGACTATGGGAACAAGGTAGCAAATCTCTTTTGACTCCACCAAGTTGTTTATTGCCCTTAAGGGGTTTTGTAATGACCTTAACCACATTGCTTCTGCAGAAAAAGCCCTCTGTAATCTTAAAAAGGAAAACAACCGCGTAGGCAAACTTTTAGGCCTCAGGCTCATGCTGTCCTGCTGGGCCCATTATAGCTCCTGTTCCTCTAAACCTAACTCCACTTCAGCTCCTTGGACTCGCAACTTATCAAATCATGGAACCCACCAACAAGTTTCTAAGATGATGTAACTCCAACCTATGCTTGTATTGTGGGGCAACCAGTCACTTTCTCTGCATCCATCAAATCGTGATTCAACTGGTTTTCACAGAAAGAAATTGTTCTTTTTCTCACTATTGTTTACAGCACAACCTTCCTAGACCAAGTTCTAACTCCTGAACTGACACCTTCAGCTCACCATCAAATTAAAGATGTCTTCAAAGAGAAAAGCAGATTCTCTTTCACCTTATTGGATTTATGATTATCTTATTAAAATTCCTGGGGTAAAAATCCTGTATGGGTGTATTAAGCTTAAGAAGATAGCAATTAATAACCATAATCTACTGCCTCTGACCCTGGATTTGTTCCAGTGCAGGCACTCTGCCAAGATCTTCAGAAAACTGGATTCCCATGTTCACCCTAACCAAGCACTACATATGGGCATTCAAATGTATGGTTAGTGGGTGCTGAATACTCCGGTTCAGCCCTTTTATGGCAAGGGCTAATGGCAGGCATGATGTCAGCTTTCTTGTTTTTTTGCTTTGTTTTGTCTTTGTTTTTTATACATGAAGAAACACTGCCGTTCCATGTTGTTTTTAATAAAAGCTATTAGATAGAAGTTTTCTGTACATTGAAGGACAACTATTGTGAAATGTAGTAAAATGTAAAACATATATTTACAATGTAGATTTCTCCCAGAGCAGTATAAATTAATCCTTTTCTACGTTGCTGTCACCTACAGTAGGCAGTAAAAATCTGACAGACCTCAAAGGGTTTGGACTAGTCCATCTCTGCATGGGGGATTCCCAGACTTCTTTACTTATAAAAGACTTGTTGAATGTCAGTTGCTCCAGCAGCCAAAAATTGTGCAAACAAGAAGGAAAGCTGGCTAGCATCTTTA
Source organism: Hyperolius riggenbachi (assembly GCF_040937935.1). Lineage (NCBI taxonomy): Eukaryota > Metazoa > Chordata > Amphibia > Anura > Hyperoliidae > Hyperolius > Hyperolius riggenbachi. The sequence goes on from NC_090655.1 coordinate 106,272,202, forward strand.
TACTGATGTGTGGTTTTGTAAAGAATAAAGGTAATAGCAAGAATCTTCCAAAAGGAGATGGACTAGTCCAAAATATAAGAACCAGGGCTCACCTGCACTCCCTCTCTTGGTGTCACATGGGGAGTTGGGGGTCCCAGGCCCTGGGCAGTGGCAGAGTCCAGGGCCCCAGTCTGCCATGTGCACCAGTGTTTGTGTTTCTAGTCCAAAATCTATCAGATCTGGTAGATTTGACTGTCTACTTTAAGTGACAGCAACATTGGAAAAAGTCATTCATACTGCATTTACATTTCATATGTATGCATTTAAAATGTTACAGTCAATGTGTTGAAAATAAGTAACAAAAGCTTCTACTAGCAAAGTGGGAGTTTGTAGGCAGTCTCATGCTGACAGTGCTCCAAAGAGTTTGCATAGTACTGTAGTCATGGATACGAAAGGAAAGCAATGTAAAACTACTGTCAGTGTTGGATATTTTTAGCTGTCTGCAAAATGAAATTGAAAGATAATTTGTAATATTATTAAAATACAGATTTCTGTTTATGAAAATAATAGAAGTATCCCTTTAACAGTGTCTGTATTCCCAATTGCAAAGTAGGAAGAGCTGCATTAATTAGCTACTAACATGAATAAAAAATCATTATTTTACCTGTAAGTCTTGGAAAAGAAGGCCTTGTTTGTCAGTCCTTGGGGACCAAAGCTGTGCCACCAACATATGCTTTGCGTGTCTCATTATTTCTTATGAATAAATGTTAACAGTGGAATAGAAGTTGAGATAATTGTGATAAATAGGAACAAGTGGATTTGCACTTTTGGTGCATCCTGTAAACAATCTCTACATGTGAAACAATTACATGCTCATTCATATTTTATTTCAGACTGCTGTAGTATCATTAGTCTCAGTTAAGGGAAGAATGGATAAAGTACTGTGTAGCTAGTAGTTTATGTAGAAATTAGGTCAGAAGGGTCACTGTAATATGAAGAATCTGGATGTGAACCTAAACCTACCAGGGGCATGTATAGTTTAACAATTGAAACCTACACTTCAAATATGCTTTAAATCACATTCCCCTGGCTGCACACTCGGTGAAGGAGTATGACTCTGCAAGACCAGCATAGCAGCCAGGAAACTGGCTTTTTAAATATTTTAATAAACATGGCCGCCTCCACATTTCCCTCCATTATGTTTTCCTTTAAAGCTGCCCACAAACATCATGGAATAAAACAGGAAGTTCATTCTGTTTACAATGCCAATCCATTTGCTGCCCTGGCTTAGTATATAAATTTAGCCTAAAATGTTGAAAGGTGGTTGCCCTGTAAGCTTAGATGTCATTCTGACCATTCCCTTCCGCTTGCTGTATTTCAGGATCCTAAGATTCCATTCCATATCAAGAGATTGGAGCACATGATCCTGGTGAGCCATGCAGAACTGACACCGGAATTAGAAGATAAACATATGATGGGGACGTAGAAATATGTCAACAATCAGCCATGCCAAGTCCCCCATTTTCTCTCCTAGGAGGCTGCCATCCTGCAAGGTCAGTGAGATGAAAAGCTAAGATTAATTTGGGAAGGTGGGTTATAATGAAGCCATGTGGTATGGGTGGCTTTAAGTTGAGTGATTAATGAACTTGAGCCACATGATCTACAGATACACAAGTTGAGCTCTTTGAGCTTTACCTCCAAACACAACAAAGGTGGCAAACATTCTAATCAAAGCAAATTCTCCTACTGAAAGAACACGTAATCCAATTCATATGCTTATATTTTTACATTGTCAGCCTAGTCTGCATGCATTCTGGAAGAAGCCAAAACCTGTGCTGAACAGCTAAGACTACTCTACTTTGAAGGACAACTTTACCGATCAAACAACATGAACAAGTTACACAGTGAGTATAAATAATTTCTTTGTCTCACTTCCATTTTTTACCTTCTCACTTCGCAATGTATTAATTTATTTGTTTCCCCCCAAAAATGAAAAGTTAAGAAATAGAAGTGAGACCAATAAATTATTTATACTCACTGTGTAACTCTCGTTGTTGATGTTGGTTGATCCACAGTGAGCCTACACGTCATCATCTTTACTACTGGCAGAGAAGAAAAAAGCATACAGCACCAACTGTCATTATCTATAAACACACCCACTAACAATGTGATAGGCTAAACGGTTGTTTTTTGTTTTTTTTATAGATATACAATTGCACAGAGGGAGGTACTGGTTGCTGGGCAGTTGGAAACAGTCATTATTTGCCACAAATGCAAAAAGGTTTACAGAAAGGAAACTATCATGACCATGGTTGTGACATCACACCGTGGGAGGGGTTTCACCTCAATATCAGCCACACAGAACCCCCTGATGATCTCTTTGAGAAAACGTTAAGATTTCTTGTGGCACAGAGGGTATCAGCTACTGATTGGGATGAAGTTCATTCCTTAGTTAAAGTTCCTCTTTAAGCCATTTTCAATCACTGGAGAAATTGCTTCTTAAGACAACCTAAATATGTACATTCACTATTTAAAGTGAACTTGTATACAAAACATGACCAAATGACAAGCTCTTTGTGTTGCCTGAATGTCCATGCAGCAATGCTTAAAGTTCAGGCAGTTTTTTTTTCTATATGCATTGCATATTTTTACACCTATTATGCATACAAGTTTTTTTTGTGTTTGTTGTAGTTGTAATTGCTGACCACACACAGAAGCTTTCACTCATATTGGGCCACTTTAACTAACTGACAGATGTTGGGGCCACTTGAATCTACTGACAGGTAGATTTAAGGGCCACTTTGGCTTCCTGAGAAATATTTTGGGGCCAATGGTGACTGGTTACAGTGGCTTAGAGGCCGGTAGTTCTTCCTCTGGCACCAGTGCTGAGAGAGATCATTCTGAGTGCTGACAAACATGGGGAATGAAGATATCTGCTGGCAGAGATGGAGTGCCCATGATGAGAGCTGACAGAGATAGTTACATAACCTGCCTAGTGACAGAGATGGGGCCCACTAATGTGTTTTATCAGGTGTAGAAAGATTACATCCCTCACTTGAGTCATACCAAAATGCTTGCTGATTTATTAGTAAATGAGTACCCTGATTCAATAAACTTTTCTCCTGAGTTTTCTCAGTAGAAATGTTTTTGCACTTTAGGGTCAATTCAATAAGGGCTGTTCAGAAATAAAAATGAGGTTGGTAAAATATCGCTTTTGGTATTTCACTCCTTTTTTCAAATTCATTAAGATTTCCTCACATGCCTTTAAAGTTTGGTAATTTACCAGTTTCAGCCAGCTAAGTTTCTTCTCACTGCATGTATCCTTGTTTTCTAAAGTAAAATGTCCCCTGTATCCCTTTAGATGTGCATGCAGCCACTAGAGGTCTCACTTCTGTGTATCAGTATAGAGATCTGCACAGATAAAGGGATACATAGATGCCTTTTTCAGTCTCCTTCTCCTGCACTTGGATTTCTTTTTTTTTTCTTTTCCCGAAGTCATGCCAGCCATGTTGTCTATTCGGTTGATTTTGCCGTCCAATTTCCATTCACTTCTATGAAAAATCAATCAGAAAAACGATCAAAAATAAGATTGGACATGTCGGAAATTATCTATCGAACCATTTTTCTGCCGAAAAAACGTATGGTGTATTCCCAGAATAAGAAGCAGGGACCAGGAGGCTCTTCCTATTGGCTGTCTGGCTTGTCTATCAGTGGTATTGTATGGTAATTGATAGTTAATAGCAAGTCCAGATAGATCTTAAAATACCGACATTAGACATGTTCTGTGTGAGGTATTTACTGCACGAGTCAGTAATTTACCTCACTAGTCGGTAATTTACCTCACTAGTCGGTAATTTACCTCACTAGTTAGTAATTTGCCTATCTAGGTGGTAATTTTACTTTTCAGTGCGGTAATAGCTTTAGTGAATTGCTTGTTAATTGTTTTGATAAAAGCTCCTCCTGTTTTTCTACATTACTGATTATGCGGTAATGATTAGTGAATTAATGCCTGTATCAAAATAATATTTTATTCCAGCATCAACAGACAAAAAAGTACTCAAAATAGGTGGCCCTAAATGAATCACCTTTCTATGTACGTTTCAGTATCTTTCTCTTGGTAGCTGCTAAAAAGGTAATTTGTGGAAAAAGGTAATTAGTTGAACTGTCTATCCCAATAGAGAGTAAATATTGCTGATATCAGACAATAGTGAGAACAGGGTGCGGGAAGGAAGTTAGTAATACTGTATAGTTTAAATTATCAGAGCTCAAGATAATTAACTTTGTCTTGACATTTGAATCATTTGCAATACACTAGTTTTCATTAATGAGAGAGTGGTTAAGAAGGAGTTAAATCACTTGATCTAAAGAATAAAGGAATCTTGTGTATCCCTAAACTCAAGGCATCCAGACAGACAGGACGTTTTTCATAGACTGTTGGAGATAAATCTAATGAGATTAGGCCTGAGCTACACTGGCAAGATTAATAGTTTGGGAATAGGTTTGGTACACATTTCAGGATTGATCCCTCTGGTAACCGTTTGAGGCGGAACCTGTAGGCTAGCGATGCATCTGTAGCCATGGAGAGGGTAGAAAGGACATGTCAGAATTGATCCCTCTGGTGACAGCTTGTGGCCGAGCCTGCAGGCTAGCGACCCATCTATTGCTATGGAGGATAGGAGGGACAACGCACGGTATACGATAGTGTGGCTTCGAGCGGGTGGGGTGAGTGGGGAAAACACTGTATTCAGGGATTGCTCAGGTAGATATCCTGTACACACGTTAGATTCTAACCCGAGGTGGTCTTTATTATCCGCTGACTTGGTCCAGTTTAATCCAGTGTGTATATGTAGCTTAAGATGTTTGATTCCTTCTAAGCAGTTGTTTTTATTTGCATTATGTAAACTTGAAATAAGGCAGTTGATAAAGGGCACCTGAAGTGAGAGTGATATTTATTTCCTTTTAAACAATACCAGTTGCCTGGCAGTCCTGCTGATTTTTCATGCATCAGTAGTGTCTTTATCAGTGCAACAGTGACAGTAGATTCTGTAGCTCTAGGCCAGCAGAGTGAGGGCCTGAGGCCACTAACAAAGTTGTGTCCTCTTTTCAGCAACACATCAATGTTAGGGCTCATTTCCATAATGTAGTGCAGGAGCCATGCGTCAGCACGGCTCTGTGTTGCACGTGATTCCCGGTGCTTGTGATCCTATTCATTATAATGAATGGAATCGCAGGTGCAATCGCCCCAAAATGCGTGCAACATGTGCTGCGATTCAGTCTATGCACTCTCTGATGTCACTGCGATCGCGTTTCCATAAGAGTGGCTAATAGGCCGCATATGGATGCGAGCCCTTACAGATGCTAAAAAGTGGACAGAAGCGGACACCACTGCATTAGTGAACTCAGGCCCTGAGTTATCACTGTGCTCCTGTAAAACAATGCTATTTAGGTACATAGAGCATGGTAGAGATGGGATCAAGTAGAGGCCAGTTAAGTCCAGGTTTGCTGTAAAATGAAGAGGGAGGCAGGTTTTGGTTACTTTTAGTAATGGTAAAGAGGTAGGTAAGGTCTTAGGGTGCAAGCTTGAGTTGTGCATTGTTAGGGACAGGAAATGTTATGGGGGAAGAAGAAAGGAAGCCAGGCACTGGGGTTTTGCAGATAACCCCAACATCATATGAAGTGTTAAATCGTTAATACTAAAACCCACACAGGCTGAATTGGTCAATAAATAATTATTACAAATGATAACTTATGGGGGATGTTGGATGAATGCCACATTCACACTTCGATAAGCAAACTCTTTAGCTTTGTTCCTAGTACTGTTTATCTTTTTTTTAAAAAAAAAATAATAATCGTACTAGCGATAATATATTAAGCTGGTTTATCAGATGCCATGTTGTATATTTATCTGCCAATTCTCCACAGCTGATGCAAATCTATTTATCATTGTTGAGAAATATCTCACCAGCCTGGTCTCCTTTCTCTAACAGAATTCTTGCTTGCGAATGGTGCTTATCTCGAGATTTGCCACCTTTCCTATTTAAGATGACCAGGGAGAGAGCTGTGACTGTGAGGCCTGGGGAAGTGGTGGGAGTCCCCCTTCTTTGGGGATTATCTGGAACAGCTGAAGCTGGCTTGATTTTCGCTTCCCTCCATCGTGTGCTCTGAGCAGTCAAGGGTCTGATTCTCCCAATAGGTATTGCAGGAAGTGTAAAGAAAACCAGGCAGATTTGTGTTGGGAAGCTGTAACCATGGTTATATTTCATGGAAAGAAGCGAGATTGATGGCTGCAGATGGAAACTGGAAGGCTCGACTGACTGTATTGGATCTTGTAAGAGTCTGTTCTGAATGAGAAGAGAAGAAACAGAGGCTCACATACTCAGAGAGGAAATCTGTAAGGCTTTCATCAAAGCTGGAGCTCAACATCGACAGATGTCCATAGCAGCCAACCAGCTCTCTTCTCTCGTATAAGACAAGGAATGTGATTGGTTGCTATTGGTAACTAAGGGCTATTTCATACGGCTGGTTCAGAACTTGTTTTTTCCAGTGGTTTCTTCTCCGAAACGCTGTCAACTGCTGTAAGGTTCAGTAGGAATTTCCATATAGGAATTACCTTGATTAAACACTAAAGTGCTTGCTATTGGTGTTAGTCTGGATTCAAGGGAATGTGACACATGAAGACTGCTGCATGCAGAATTCATGAGCATTTTCTTGGCTCAGTCACTGTAATAGAATTATAGGCTTCTTGAATATGCACTTTGCGTCTGATTGTGGTTTTCTTGTCACACCAGAGGTAAGATGGTCATAGAAAGTTGTTATGGTAACTGACTGGCACACATGGGCCCATATGCAGTTGACTTTTGTCCTGAGTTTTGTCCTAGGTGATAGTTTCACAATTTATCAATAAAATACATTGTAAGCCACCAGCAAACAAGAAAATATTCAAAATAATTTTGAGCGTACTTCGTCACCTATTTTTGGTACTTTGTTCAACTGCAACATGCTGAAAGTTTATTTTAAAGAGAAGATGAAAAACTGGAAGGAAAAGTTGGGAGGAAAAGTTAACTGCATATGGGCCAAGGTGTTCACCGCACTGTGCTATGTGAACGCTGTGACCAAATGCTCTGAATGTATGTTTTAATGAGAGTGGTAATGTAATGATGGTAGCTTTGTGTGAATTATTCCCAAGTATTTTAATCTTGTTCTGTAAATCAGACAGAGTGTAACTACAAATAATTGGGCCTCATACAAGCACCACACCCCACCTTCGTCAGTGGTTGAAGTGACCTCTAGGGACATAAAGCTTGTGCCTCCATCATAACCTCCCCTTACCCACATAGCTCTGCTACAGCAAATACGGCCACCATTTAACTTCCCCAGTCCCCACTCCCTACTTCCATCCCCCTGACAAGTGCAGCCCTCACCATCCACCTCCATGACGAGTGTGGTCTTTCTTCCATTCCCCACATAACAAGTGCAGCCATCAGCTCAGTAATCCATTTATCAGCCATTGGGATGGCGCAGGGGTATACTTGGTTGGAACAGATGACTTATACTTTTTGAAAGCTATTTTTCCTTTTTTGGCTACCTTTGTAAAGGCCTGATGAACCGTTAAAACTGACCTAAAACAGACTAGTGTCGTTACCTGAATTTTATTTTATTTTTTACAAACAAAGCACTTGCCATACCTGATAAAGTGTATGATCTTCTGTGAATAATGGACTCTTTGGAGATAATTTTTTTGACAATCAAAAAGTTTTTACCTGAAATGTATGCAATTTTTGATATAATAAAGTTTGATACTGAGTTTTTATAATATACATTCTCTGTGGTTTCTCAAAATGTTTTTAGCCTCCTAAATACATACATGAATTCATTCGACTGTGGTTCACATGAGGATATGCTTTTATGAATAAGTCATTAACGTTAATCTGAGATGGGCTAATAAAATTATTTGATACCTTCCTAAAGCTTTCTCCAGCCCCATGTGCAGTAATGCATCCCTCGCCGTCCTCCTGAGAGCCCCTGTTCTCCTGGTATCGGTCACGGTTACCAGGCTTAGTCATGCCAATCGGCTCTTCTGCACAAGCGCATGCCATCTCAGGTACACTTTAAAGAGTTAAGCGCCTCCTGTAGCGTGGATCGGGAGGGAGGTCCTAGAGCTGCGCAGCCGGACACTCTGCAAGATTTGGACCTTGCAGAGAAGATGGATTAGCAGTGGCTACCAGGCAGAGCTGGGACAAGGTCCTCCAGCACCCAAGGCTGAGACACCAAAGTGCGCCTCTCCATCCCTCCCACCCCAGCCGTCACACACACTGATTGCTATTAGACTAAGAGGGCCACAGGGCCCACAACCTCCCCAACACCTTAATATCTAGTTATCTGGCTTGCAGTCACTGCTATGTATCCCCTTTTCTTATTACTTTCTGCTTCAAACACAATTAGGAATGACAGCTGAATGAATTGTGCGCCCCCTCCTACTCTGCGCCCTGAGGCTGGAGCCTCTCCAGCCTATGCCTCGGCCCGGCCCTGCTACCAGGAAAGCAGATGAAGGGGGTCGAAGAAATATCCTAGCATGGATGATGAGGGAATAGGTTTGTCTTGCATCCAGCAGTATAAGCTGGCAGGGTAGCAGCTCAATCCCTGGATTCTGTTCTAGATTGAGGTGTACAAAGTTGTACATCAGTCACTACACCTTAGTTGCTTTTCAGTTTAGGAGTAGTGATGCTCATGTGTGAAAACTTATAGAGAAATACGTGATCAGTTTTATCAGCCGATAGATTTACAAGACTGATTTTCTGTGAACACTTCCTGCACAAGAGCATGATCAGCAAATCAGAGACTTGCAAATCTATCATCTGATCAAAGTGATGATCACATGTTTCTTTATAGCCCCATCTATACCATATAATGTTTAGTCCTATTCGATTCAATTCGATTTGATTCATTGATTCGATTTGATTCAATCTGACATGTTCGATCGGGATTCGATTCGAATCAATTTGCCATTGCAAAACAATGACAAATTGAATCGAATCTAATTGAATCCCGATCAGACATGTATGATTGAATCTCATTGAATCAATGAATCGGATTGAATCGAATTGAATCAATAAATCGAATTGCATTGAATCGAATCAGACAAAAAATTGTATGGTGTAGATGGGGCTTAAGAGTTCTCACTCACACAAGCATCACTATGTGGAACCAATTAACTGTATTATATGGCTACTATTGACCCGTCTAGGGCTACCTTACTACAGATGAGAATAAAAAACAGAAATATAAATTACTGTAAAACAAGCATACTTGTTCTGGACTTATATAAGTTTACTATCAATGTTTATTTTGCCTGGAGTGTTCATTTTAAACATTCTCGGAGTCTCAGTGTTTGTATAGCTGTTCCTAACAGCTGTGCAATATAGAACAAGTAGCACTTACAATATGTGCTCCTTTCAGTGGGAATACCATTGCAGAGACTGCTTACACATGGAAAGCTAGGGGTGTAAGAATGGATGCCTTTTTTTTCAGCCAGTGAAATGTAAAATCCATCCATCCATCCAGCCATTGTGTAGAAGTGTTCCCGCAGCCTGCAAAATAATAGATTTATTTCCATCTGCTAGTAAGTTGCTGAAATGCAAAATAAATATGTTATCTATTTAAGTTGAGCTCTTGCCTCTGTTTCCTCTTATTGTGCCCACCATGACGCGATCTCCTGCCAAGTGAGACAGCGCAGTGTCGGGTATATGGAGTATCAGGGGTGGTATTGTCTATATGAAACGCTCAACTTTATGTTCTTTTAACTAGAGGTGTAACAGATGGTACCATTTGCGTCCAAGTAGCAGAGAGCAGTGCCCAATCCGAGTGTAGCCAATCAATCCTGCCACTCTAGGGGGAGCTGCAAGCTGGGTTCAGAGACAGGCTGCCAGCAATCCAGTGAAGATTTCAACTGGATAGCATGGTGTGCCCGGGCAGTCCTGTGTGATAGGACATGATGATGTGAGTCCCCAGAAGCCCATGCTTGTGTAACCTCACTACAAGTTGCTGATGTTTACAACACAGCGGTGTTCAACTTTTTCCCCTTAAGAGACCAAGGTTTTCAGTTCTCATTTCAGGCTAACAGGTAAGATCATTAGTCTTGATTTCTTCAGCTATGTCTCAGACTAACAGGTAAGATCATTGTTCTCTTGGGTTATGTCATGCAGAGATGGAATAAGATGTAATTGGGCCCTGGCCAAAGTAGTAGATTTGCCCCTCTCCTTTGTCGACTTTTTAGTAAGTGAAGTGGAGAGAGTTCAGGGCCCCTCAACACCCACTAGGCCCCAGGCACCTGCCTAGGTTGCCTGGGGGATGATCCTGTTCTGATGTCATGTGATTTGTAGCAGCTATAAAGTAGATTCAGTAGCTACAGTACTAATGTTATCTAGTACAGCTGGAGCTACAAACAATCAAACCACACTACCAATCAATGAGCTGAGCACAAGCTGAGTGCATTATTCTCCTACTCCCCCCGTCCACCCCCACCCCTCCATAGCAACATTTCGGCAGCAACGTATAGTGTGCGACATGCAAGAATGGTAGACAGCCCTTCTATCGTTCCCATCATATACGCCGCGCAGCACTGCTGCATGCATTTTTAATAATCGCAGCGCTGACCCACTGTAGTGAATGGGATGATCAGCAGCACAGCACAGATGGCGCACGATTGTACGCGTTGCGTTCCTATCGCACAGCCATCTGCGCTATTTGATGTGAACGAGGCTTTAGGGTAATTTTAATGTGACCTTGGGGGGGGGGGGGGGGGGGGCAGGTATGTAATAACATTTTTGCTAACAGCTTAATCTCCTTAGACCCCTTTTATACTTAACCACCCTGGCGTTCTGATTAAATCGCCAGGGTGGCTGCGGGAGGGTTTTTTTTAAATAAAAAAAAAACTATTTCATGCAGCCAACTGAAAGTTGGCTGCATGAAAGCCCACTAGAGGGCGCTCCGGAGGCGTTCTTCCGATCGCCTCCGGCGGCCAGAAGTAACACGGAAGGCCGCAATAAGCGGCCTTCCGTGTTTCGCTTACCTCGTCGCCATGGCGACGAGAGGAGTGACGTCATGGACGTCAGCCGACGTCCTGACGTCAGCCGCCTCCGAGCCAGCCCTTAGCGCTGGCCGGAACTGTTTGTTCCGGCTACGCTGGGCTCGGGCGGCTGGGGGGACCCTCTTTTACCGCTGCACGCGGCGGATCGCCGCGCTGCAGCGGCGATCAGGCAGCACACGCGGCTGGCAAAGTGCCGGCTGCGTGTGCTGCTTTTTATTTGGTGAAAATCGACCCAGCAGGGCCTGAGCGGCAGCCTCTGGCGGTGTTGGACGAGCTGAGCTCGTCCAGACCGCTCAGCTGGTTAATCAGTTGCTCTCAGTTATAACTGAAAGAAGACTGATTTTCAAAGTAATGCCCATGTTTTCCTATGGTACCTTTCACACTTAACGTGTTTTAACTGAAATCTTTTTCACAATGCACTGCTATGGAAAAAACGCATACTAACGCACACCAACTGATTAAGTGTAAACGGGGCCTTAGCGATCAGGCTCTGGATGGAAATCCGCAGCTCAAAGCTGTAATCCCGTACCTGAGTGAGTTATATGCAGAAGATGCTGCAAATCTCTCTGTGGTATGTTTTAAAGCAAAACTTCAACAAAAAAAATGAAATGTTCTAGATATAGATAGTGTGAAAATTGGGAAGACCTTTTTTGGGGGGCTATCACTGCCTTTCTATTGGATGTAATCAGGAAAAGCTGATTTTATAATGTATTTGGCATATATCTATACATCCTGCTCGCAGTTTATCACCATAATAACAAAAAAAACCTGTGCTGAAAAAAACCACCGCTGTTAGCCAGTCTGAACTCCACCTGTCTGCAGTGGAAGGATGGATCGGGATGTGGCCAAAGCAGGTTTTAATATCATTACAAAGCAAATGTAGTATGTTGCTGGATGCCATGTTACTCCCTCCATGTTTAAACCTGCCACATCCAATTTCTGAATTATAAAAGGAAAATAGAGCGCTAAACAAGGTCACTTCAAAGGTAAAACTAGATACGGTGTAAATTGACTATAAGAGTTTACAGCCTGTGCCGTATAAAGTCCGCACTTTAATTCATCTTTTCACCAAATCAAGCCGGACTGATACATTAAACTTTATGAAGGCATTTCTCACCTAAATGGCTGTGCTACATAAACTGACAATCATTATTTATCATGATGCAAATTTCTGTGTTTCTACTATTTCAGCTTTTATAGTATTGTCCAAAACAAAACACTGAGCTGATGGTTTTGCAGATTGCAGCCCCAGTTCAGATACAGATCTTTGTTTGTTTTTATTTTAACCAGAATTAATAAAAAGGAATTTTGCATTAAAAGTTAAAACAAAAAAAAATGTGGTTTAGCAAAACAAAACAAAAACTAACTTCTCCTCAAGCAACTGACACTGCCTTCTCTCACCCAATAGGCCCGATGTTAGTTACTTGGGCCTGCAGGGAGAGAGTGATTGCTTTGGCATCCAAAGCCACAGATCTTTGGGAGGAAGAGTTAGTGAGCAGGCAGGAGTAGGTCGCTGAGGATGATATATGGAGCTATGAATTGGTATCCCTGGCATCTCACTTTTTCAAAAACTGCAGGTTTTTCAAAAAATGCACATCCTTATCCCGATGGTCATTTGTGGTATGTGACTCTGAAAGTATTAGGCTCGGTTCCCATTTTCTGGCTTCCGTTTTAATGTCACATTCACTTCTGTGGGTGGATGTGTTTCACCATAGGTGGCTATGGGCAATGCATCTGCTCATCCTTTTTTTCCCAAGTTAAAGTGGTTATTAAAAGAAATTTCTCCTAGCATGGTGTAGTATGCCCTACTGCCAAGCTCTGGGAAAATCCAGCCATTAGCATGGTTGCCAAAGTTTGACCTGGATGTAGCCGCTAGTTCTGAGGATTTAAATGACTTTGTACATGGCATGGTTGTTGGTACCAGAAGGGTTGGACTGTGTATTTCAGAAACTGCTGATGTACTGGGATTTACACGCCCAACCATCTCTAGGGTTTTCTAGAGAATAGTCTGAAAAATAATAAATATCCAGTGAGTGCCTGTTGTGTGGATGAAATTGCCTTGCTGGTGTCAGAGATTAGAAGAAAATGAGCAGACTTGTTCAAGAAGATCTACTGTAAAAGCAACAATAGTTTGTTTTTACAACCAAGGTATGCAGAGCACCATGTTTGAAAACACAACACATCTAACCATAAAGCAGATAGGGTACAGCAGCAGAAGGCCACACTGGGTGCCACTCCTATCAGCTAAGAAAAGGAAATGTAGGCTACTATTTGCACAGACTTAACAATATGAGATTGGAAAAATGTTGCCTGATCTGATGAGTCTCAATTTCAGCTACGACTATTTTGTATTTATATAGTTGATACTGCTCAAGTCACTGGTTCTAGATGCTGATACTTTTTATGCTGATTAATTTATATAGTTGACATATTCTTCAGTGCTTTACAAAGTACTTTTGATAATCCTCCTTTATAAACGAGTAGTCAAAATGTCATTTGACTAGAGGTACTGTATCATTCAAATCTAGTGCAGAAGTGAAACGGATGCAGGAAAATGCTAATCAGCTTCTGTTTTAATTTTTATAGTGCCATCTAGAGAAAAGTTACTAAACTCATCTTTTTATTTGCTTATTTTTTTCTCTGCTTCACTTTTCTTAAATCAAAACGAGCACGTCCTGATTGTTCATAAAAGTCCAGGGAACTTCAGAGGCGATGAGAACGGCATTTAGGAAGTGCCAATTAGCTATGGCTTCACAGACAAACACATGCTTAGAGGTTAATATATGTCATATCTGGTTAGGCCACACAAAACTCAAGGTCAGCAAACAGCATTCATATTAATTATTGCCTCTGGAAAGATTTTGGGAGTGTGAGGCAAAGGCGCACAGCAAGAGGAATTTGCTGGCAGACCCTAAACTATGGTTCACAAGCTGACTGCTGGCTCCCATGTTGATAATCCGATTTCTAACTTTTCAACAATGTCATTAAACCTAATAATAACAGCTGCAGGAACAGCTCCTCTCGACTCCTTGTACACGATGGTAACCATTTTACAGTCTAAAAAAAACAAAAAACAGAAGAAAAGCCTCTCCAATGAACGCTGTAAAACGCTACCTATTTATGTGGTACAGCTTGAGGGTTAAAAACACAACTGTCCATTTTGGATTTACTTGGCCGGACTTAAATGTTTTTGGCAGAGTTGAATTTACACACTGTGAAATCTCATCATTTTCCAATTAGTGAGCCTCTTCTATCACATGTCCCGGCGGACTGGGAAATGTAGATGATAAGTGCATTATATATTCTGTAGCTGAAATATCCTATAGGTGGAATACTGCGCTGGAAAACCGAATTCGGTTCAATAATGTTACCTTTATCACCACAATTTTTTCTTAACAGGTTTTTTATTTTAATCTGAAAAATTATTATTTTTTAGTTCCGTTCAGAATGACCTTTTTGCAGCCCATTCATTGTTTTGGAGGATAACTATACCTTAATGCAAACCGGAACTGAAACATAAAAGTCAAAATAAACATACACACATCATACTTACCTCCCGCCTACCCTATTCATCAATCTCTTTCTACTCACCTGTTTGTTTGTCCATTGTGATCAGTGGAGTTCTCAGTACTATATGGTCATGACCCAATAACAGCTTCCAGGTCAGCAGTCCTTTAAAGGGACTCCGAGCACAAAAAAAAAAAGAAAGTTGTACTCACCATGGGCTTTCTCCAGCCCAGTGCTGGTCGGGAGGTCCCACGCCGGCGTCCTGGCTCCTCTCCTTCTACCCGCTCCGGAATGGCTGGCAGGCCGCAGCCCGGGCGACACTCTCCCGAGTGTCGGGCTTCTTCTTCCGCATATGACGCGGATTACGTCACACGCCGGCCGCCTCGCGTCATCATGGCGGCCGGCGTGAAAGTACTGCGCATGCGCGAACAAAGCGCGCATGCGCAGTACTTTCACGCCGGCCGCCATGATGACGCGAGGCGGCCGGCGTGTGACGTAATCCGCGTCATATGCGGAAGAAGAAGCCCGACACTCGGGAGAGTGTCGCCCGGGCTGCGGCCTGCCAGCCATTCCGGAGCGGGTAGAAGGAGAGGAGCCAGGACGCCGGCGTGGGACCTCCCGACCAGCACTGGGCTGGAGAAAGCCCATGGTGAGTACAACTTTCTTTTTTTTTTTGTGCTCGGAGTCCCTTTAACCACTTCAGGATCACAGGTTTCTTCCCTTAAAGAGAACCCGAGGTGGGTTTGAAGAATATTATCTGCATACAGAGGCTGGATCTGCCTATACAGCCCAGCCTCTGTTGCTATCCCAAACCCCACTAAGGTCCCCCTGCACTCTGCAATCCCTCATAAATCACAGCCATGCTGTGAGGCTGTGTTTACATCTGTAGTGTCAGTCTCAGCTGCTCCCCCGCCTCCTGCATAGCTCCGGTCCCTGCCCCCGTCCCTTCCCTCCAATCAGCAGGGAGGGAAGGGATGCAGGCGGGGACTGGAGTTCTGCAGGAGGCGGGGAGAGCAGCAGACTGACACTATAGAGATAAACACAGCCAGCTCTGACAAGCTGTTTGTCAGCAGCGTGGCTGTGATTTATGAGGGATTGCAGAGTGCAGGGGGACCTTAGGGGGGTTTGGGATAGCAACAGAGGCTGGGCTGTATAGGCAGATCCAGCCTCTGTATGCAGATAATATTCTTCAAACTCACCTCGGGTTCTCTTTAAAAACCAAAACAACTTTCACATTTCAGCACTCCTCCCATTCATTCAGCGTTAACTTTTTTGTTACTTATCACACTGAAATGATCTATATATTGTTTTTTTCACCACGAATTAGGCTTTCTTTGGGTGGTAGTTTTTGCTATGAATTATTTTATTTTATATGCACTGTAAAGGGAATAATAAGGATAAAAAAATAAAAAATGATTATTTCTCAGTTTTCAGCCATTATAGTTTTAAAATAAAATGTGCTTCGATACATAAAACCTGTGGGCTGTGATGGTGGATTGACCGAAAAAAGTGCGGGTATCGTGAACGCGACGGTAACATAGCTGTACGCATATCTACCCCCCTGATCCGCACGTGAAGTTTAAAGGGGCGTAGATATGCCTACCAGAGATCCTAAAGTAGTTAACCAGTAATTGTGCTTGATCGATAGGGAAACATGGACATTACCTTGTACATCAGTTGTCCTTTCAGTTATAACTGACAGCAACTGATATAGTGAGGCTTCCTTAGAGACAAGTCTGACAAGATGTAACATTCATATGCAGGTACATGATGTAATTTTTGTTTTTATTTTTTTTCTCGGTTCAGGTTTACTTTAAGGTGCCCATTAACAGTTTAATATTTTCCTCAGATGCAATCATTCGATCAGATTTTTACAAATGTGACAGAAAACCACACAGTATGTCAAGAAAACGATGGGAAACTTTTCTATGGATAATTGTTCTACAGCATTTTGCCGATGGGAGTAATCGTTTTTACAATCATATCTGAAGAGAGAAAGTGCCCTCATCGACCTGTTTATAGGAACAATCAATAATTACTTTCCAAATACTTAAGATACCGCAAATCTAATCAAATCTAAAGAAAATATTGTACTGTCAATGGGCACCTTTAAAAATAATGTCCAAATAACACATTGCTCCCCTCCACCTCCTTAAGTGCAAAATGTGAAATGGCGCTCCCGACTTGGTATATGCTGATCATTAGTTTGAATTAGGCCTCTTTTCCATAGACTGTTGATAGGCAGTGAAATGCCTCTCAAACTCTTACAACTACTCACTGCTGCCTACTAACTGCTCACTGCTGCCTACTAACTGCTCACTGCTGCCTGGTAACTGCTTGCTGAGCACACCGTTCAACTGCCCATGGAAAAGAAACCTTTGTGAGGCCTCTGATTCTCAGATGCTATTCCCAATATGTAGGCCATAGCTCCCAACTGTCCCTCTTTTGGAGGGACAGTGCCTCTTTGGGAGTCCTGTCCCTCTTTCCTCCTCATTTGTCCCTCTTTCAGGACTTTGTCCCTCTTTCTATGTAAATATATATATTTCTCTACTAAAACATGTTTGACTCTAAACTTTATTCCCATCCTTTAAATTGATATATTATCAATTTTAAAATGTTACTTTGAAGGAAAATGAACCAGGATAGAAAGGACCTGTGTGGTTTGAATTATAACTGTAACATTATAAATATAACAACATATTTTTCTTATGAAATCTTTATGGTATGCATGACTAGGGGCGTGGTGAGGGTGTGATCAGGGGTGTGTCTTAAGTGTCCCTCTTTCTCATCTCAAAAAGTTGGGAGGTATGTGTAGGCACATATGAGGCCACAAGTTTACATAACAAACAGGCCCATACACAGTAGCACTCTTGTTTGTATGTTTTTAGACGCAGGGAATGAAGCCAGAGACATGGAGGCAGTAGCGATTATAACTAGTGATCAATATATCTCCAGATAGGTAAAAAACACCTCTTCAAGATGGCCTACCCACTCCCTTCCACACAGTAACTCTCTGCTGTATACGTATTCTACAGCCCTACCTTGTGTGTCTATCTCCCCTCCCCTTAAAGCGGACCCAAACCAAACGTTTTTTTAATTAAAAATATTTAGTTGCACCACTCTGACACATACAAATATAAATAAACACTCCTTCAAACCTATGAGCATTTCAGTGCATGCTTTTCACCCTTCTCTTTGCATAACTAGGGTTATACTGGGGGCAGCCATTAGCAATTCCTCCATTGCCGGACACCATCTACTCCATTAGTTTGCCGGAAAAATCCCGGCAATTTGAAAGGAAGGGAGGGGTTCCTCCAATAAATGTAAAATATTTTACATTTGTCATCATGCAGCTGAAAAAAGGCTGCTATTTATTATTATAATTTAGAAAATAGATTTTATTTCTGAAATCTTGTATTTTTAATTTGGGTCCACTTTAAGATTGGAAGTCTTTTCTATGACTGCCTCGTACTTGAATTTCTGGACCAAAATTAACCCCAAATCACATGATCATGTATTTGTACCCTGTTTGCCTTGTATTACTTTGTCCTATCCTATATAATACAACCCCTGTGTCTCTGCATCCTGTCCCTGTGTCCCTGTGTCCCTTCTTCCAGACTTCACAGTTTGCTGTCTGTGAACCTCACGTCATTGTGGTAAATAACAGCTTTTTCCAACTGGCAAGCAAGCAACATCTCCCTGTGTGCATATACTGCAGACAGAGGTGGAGGACGGGCGAGTGGGTCGCATCTGTGCTCGCGTTTCGGGGGGGGGGGGGGGGGGTTGAGCGCCCATAGCCTAGCACCCATTTTTCAATGGACGGGCTCTTTTTACTAGTGTTGTATAATCTTGTTACATTACTTCTGCCATCCTTTGTACCATTGCATATTTTAATTGTCCAGTGCTGCATAATATGTTGATGCTTTATACACACAATAAATAATAATAATTTGCAATGCAAGGAAAAGGATGGACACCATCCGTTTGTCACGTAGACAATTTAATGAGAAAGTCCACAATTTCGTCCTCTTACAGCACCCATAGCACTGCTTGCAACAGCAACATTTCACATGTGGAAAGACATTGGAGTGGAGGTGGAGGTGGGTGGAGGGCAAAAGATGGACCTGTAATGGCCGTTTCACATGACCAAGCATCCACTGTGACGCACAACTCTTGGTCCAGAATACCGCTTCCTCAGAGGCAAACAATGATATATTCATCATATTTGCATTATATTTGCAGCAAAACATTGCATTAGAAGTACACAAGTCATACCACCATTCACACAGATATCTTTACTTTTCACCCAAATCTGAAGGTCAACAAAATGTCCAGGGGACCTTTACCAGTGTAGAGAGAACCAGCGTTTCAGTGGTCAGGCAACCAGGGACAGTTTCTTCATGTTCCACATTGTATTTTCATAGGCAACCTCTAGATCTATATAGATGATTGCAAACATTGTGAATGTAAGATGGCTTGCCTTCAAGGAAGCAGTATTCCGGTTCTAGACCACAAAATGCATATCAGTCTCTATCTCAGAGATTTGTTTGCCAACATTGGCCGGGTAATGTGATCAGAAGACTTTATTAAATACAAGAATTGTATAGCATATTCTGTTTAAGGTGTACAGTATATACTAATAGTACATGCTCCATTAGTTTTGAACCCAGTCTTTGTCTCCCTATTGTATATTACTGGTAGTCCCCGACTAACGAACGAGGTAGGGACTATAGGTCGTTCTTAAGTCTGAACACTGTGCCATCTCTGTCCCCTGTACCTCCTCTGTGCCCCCCTGTGCCTCCAGTGTCCCCCTCTGTGTCACTTCTGCCCTCTGTACCTGCTTATACAAGTTTAAAAGCCAAGTCCAGTTTGAAAAATTCTTTTTTTGACGTGTTCCCATGGAAACACAGAATCCTTGCCGTTCTTATCAGCGGGTCGTTCGTAAGTCGGGCATTCGTGTGTCGGGGACTACCTGTATATACTTTTTTAATTATAAAGAGAGTGAAAAATATTTATAGCCAATTTCTTTTTTAAAATCATCCACTTTTTTGCCAAAGGAGAAAATGGTACTGTAAAGATTTAATTTGTTACAAGAATAACAGTACCATGATAGGGGTCTAATTCTGATAAGCAGTAGTACTTTAAACACTTCTGGCTGACATTTATTTACTAGTTGTTTTGATCTGGGTTGTTTATTTTTCATGCCGATCTTTACTGTGTCAGCTCTGGTCTCGCTGTTGTATGACAAGGCATTGAAGGACATTCAGTTGACACTTAAATGTGACCAGAGTGTTAATAGACCTATTAACATCTTCAAGGTGAAAAGCAGTTCAGGGAGTTGCGTTTATGAGTTTTCGAGTGCAAGCATATCTCTTCTTTGGTGAAGAAAGCATACACAATTTTTGAATTATTTTTTCACCGATGTTTTCTTCTTTTTCATTTCAGGCCATGAACATGGTTACCGACGCTTACCTATCACTGTGATACAAGCTTACCAAATATATCATCTTGTAAGCCTTCTCGTCAGCAACTCAGCAGTCAATGGAAAAATTAAATAAATATTTTTCTTCATTTTAGTCTTTGTTTTTTTCTTACAGTAATTTGCCACACATAATTTGTTCCTATAGAGGAAATAATAGAGAGTAAGGTCCAGTTCTGATTGGCAGTGGTGCCCATAGCTTGGTACTGCTGCTGGCCACTGTGGAGAAAGGAGTGGGGCATCCTCACTGAATACAAATGAATGTGGCCACCTGTCACCTATTTCTTCAAAATGCATGCATACTTTGCATGGTACCGCATGGAATGATGGGCGGTGAGAATGGCACCATGTCTGTGAATGGGGAGATTGGGCAGCAGTGGACAACAGGCAGTGCAGAGTGACAAGCACTGCTCTACATCATGGCTCGGGCGAACAGGTCCCTATTGCACTTATAATCAGTGTCTAAAATGCAGTTCTGATAAATGCTGCAGTATACTTGAATAGGTGGCCACACACCATACAATAAAATGATCCGATTTTACAGCAATTCGATAAAAACGATTGTTTCTACAGGAAAATATAAAGTTTTGTTTTTATGTGAGTGAAAATTCTGAATTCCCATTTTTTCAATTTTTCTCAATTGGGAATGGCTGAAATTTCTGATCAATTTTTTGCAAGAAGGATTGGAAGGTGTGTGGTAGAATTTGGTATTGTAGAGACGCAAGCAATTTTTGGAGTGTTTTTAATTTTTTTTTCATAATTTTTTTCATAATTTTTTTTTTTCATAATTGTGGAAAAATGTAACACATTTGTCAGATTTTTGTACATTGGTCAGATTTTTCAAATGTTACAATCAATCAGAAAAATTGAATGTAAACCTTGATTTGAAAAGAAATGTAAAAAATTGTATGACTGGCCACCTTATAACTGACCTTGATTTTGTTCTAAAATGCAGGCTTAGCTGTGCACGTTTACTTTAAAAAAATAAGCCAAGAATCATAAGGTCACAAATTACCCAGTGTTGCAGAAATTAACAGTAGTTTCACATAATTATGCTAAAAGGTTTAGACAGATTAGACCCCCCCCCCTTTAAATTGACAGATTAGACCCCCCCTTTAAGCAGACTTAAGCACTTTGAGTAAGCAGACACCGGCACAGACTGCAGCTGGTTAGCTATCAGTAAAAGCACCGCATAACAGGAAGTGTGAAGTTTTGATTGATGAGGCTGCACATGGGTTGTGAGCAGACATTTGAGACTGCAAATTCCCTTTAGGCATCACTATCTGCAAAAAGATGAAACTCTCACTGCAGAGGGAAATTGGAATGTAAATATGAACTTTATTAATAATATTAATGGCATATGCAGTATCAATGTTTATCAAAAGTGGAGCTACATGTTCAGTTCCTTTTAGAATATAGCTGACTTTTATGTTAATTGTCAGGCTTAATCAATGAGGACCTGCAGAAAATTAACAGGTTGTGCAGCCAACCAGATTCTAATTTACTCTGTAGTCAATATAAAATCATAGCTCCCACCTGTCCCTCTTTGGGAGAGACAGTCCCTTTTTTTGGGAACCAAATCCCTCTGTCCCTCTTTCTTCCTCATTTGTCCCTCTTTCAGGACTGATGTACAGATCTGTGTTAATAAATGTGTTTTTCCACTGATAAATGTGTATTTAACTGACTCTAAACTTTACTCCCATCAATTAAATCATTATATTATTTTCAAATGTTAAAATAAAGGAAAACCAATGATGATAAAAAGGACCAGTGTGATTTGAATGATAGAATGACATTCTAAATTATTTGGATATGCTTGTCAAAGGGCGTGGTGGGGGCGTACGTTAAAAAGGGGCGCTGGGAAAAAAGGGTGCGGGGTTTTAAACGATAAGCATGGATAACGTTTAAAAATGTATTGTACTGTATTTCGTTTAAAATTAATGTTTTTATAAAGTTATAAATCATTAAATAATGTGCATTAAATCGGCAATTGTAAAAACGTTAATCTTTCGTTTAAATAGTGAAACGTATAATAACGTTTAAAAAAAAATTACTAAGTAACCCTCCCTGTACCTACCCCTAACCCCTAGACCCCCCTGTTGATGCCTAAACCTAAGAGCCCCCTGTTGGTGCCTAAGTAACCCTCCCTGTACCTACCCCTAACCCCTAGACCCCCCTGTTAGTGCCTAAACCTAAGACCCCCCTGTTGGTGCCTAAACCTAAGACCCCCCTGTTGGTGCCTAAACCTAAGACCCCCCTGGTGGTGCCTAAACCTAAGACCCCCCTGTTGGTGCCTAAACCTAAGACCCCCCTGTTGGTGCCTAAACCTAAGACCCCCCTGGTGGTGCCTAAACCTAAGACCCCCCTGTTGGTGCTTAAACCTAAGACCCCCCTGTTGGTGCCTAAACCTAAGACCCCCCTGTTGGTGCCTAAACCTAAGACCCCCCTGTTGGTGCCTAAACCTAAGACCCCCCTGTTGGTGCCTAAACCTAAGACCCCCCTGTTGGTGCCTAAACCTAAGACCCCCCTGTGATAAGCATTATTACAGTTTCAAAAACATATTGTGCGGTTTTTTCGTTTAAAAATAATGTAAAAAAATTTTTTTTACTGTTTTTCGTTTAAAAATAATGTTTGAAAAAAATATTGTACTGTTTTTCGTTTAAAAATAATATTAAAAAATGTATAAATCATTAAATAATGTGTAATCATGAGAAGCAGTAATAAAACATTAAGTCTCCGGGCGCCGCTTTTAAAACGTTATTTTTCTCCGGCGCCCTTTTTTCCTATCGGGCGCCCATTAAACGATATTTATTATGGGAGTGAATGGCGGCGCCCGATTTGTCCACTAGCCTCCTGCGCCCTTTTTTACTGTATAGTTGAAAGTGTGGCAGTGGCATTTTTTAAGGTGCCCCACTTTCTGATCTCAAAAAGTTGGGAGATATGTCAAAAAATATATGACTATGATGCGTATATGATGTTCAAACATAGAAATCACCTTTAGTGAAAACTGAGAAGTACATTAACTACTTGCCAACTGCTCCACGCCAATTGGCGTGAGCAGTGCGGCAGCCCCAGGACCACTCCACGCCCATTGGCGTGAATGGTCTTGTATGGGGCTAGCAGGAGATTGCGCGCGCCTCTCTTGCTCGGGGTGCGCGCGCATCTCCTGCTCAGGGGGGCGGAGCTCCACTTCGCCTTCAGTCTCTGTGCGGTGATTGCCTCCATCTGTTAGGGCGGTACAGCGCTGCGATCTAAGACAGCGCTGTATTGGGGAAAGCCATGTGACACGGCTGTCCCCTCCACAGTATCGGCGGTGATCCACTGTCATAGGCTGAAGCCTATGACAGCCGATCACAATGATTGGAAAGTGGGGGGAAGGTGGGCGTTGTATTCAAAATGAAAAAAATATATACACATTTTACAAAAAAAAATAATAATAATAATATTTATAAAAAAAAAAAAACACTGGAGGGGATGATCAGACCCCACCATCAGGAAGCTCTGTTGGTGGAGGGGAAAATGGTGGGTGGATCACTTGTGTGCTGTGCGGCCCTGCAGCTTGGCCTTAAAGCTGCAGTGACCCTATTAACAAAAAATGGCCTGGTAACTAGGGGGGTTTAATACCGCGGTCTTCAAGATTTTTGTACCAACACTTTATCCTGGAAAATTACTGATGCTAGAAGTATCAGAAGGAGGCTTCTAATATCAGGAGGAAGTGCTTTCCTTTGGTGGGGCTAATTGATTTAGTGCACTCTTCCAAAAAGTTTGACCACTAAGCAGAAGAGGGATAATGGTTTGAGCATCTGATAAATGTGTTATTGGCAGACATAGGGATGGGGGTTAGCTACATCAAAAGCCAACATCCTAATCCTGCAGGACAAATACGTCAGAAGGTGAACATCAGTTCAGGTTTATTGGTTTGGGTCAGGCATTCCTGCATTTAAGTCCATATTAATGGATAGGGTAGGTGAGCTTGCTGGAGTTCCTCTTTGTGAATGATCACGACCGTACTGCCCCTGTGTTAGTACGGCCATGTCTGCGCAGTAAGCTAAAGCTGCTTGTGGACGTTCATGCTCTGTGACGTATGGCCCTACTAAAACAGGCAAAGTACGGGCACACTCGCTCACACATAGCTGCAAACTGTCAGAGGACCCCGGCCAGCAGAGGAGGACTTGGAAAGCCTTTGGGCTATTCAGAGTTCACTGTTACCTAGGTAAATATTTAACCTTCCAGTAAACCTTCTCCCATGTCCACGCAGGCAAGGACAGGACGCTCTAGCGATCTCATGGTGATGCCGGACATGCGGACATTCTTTAGTCCAACGCCTCGCCTTAGCGCTTCCGGATCCACCCTCCACCAACGCCTCGACCGGCAGGTAGCCGACTACCTGGCCTTAAGTGTGGATGTAGACACTGTGAGCAGCGATGAACGCCTGGACTACTGGGTGCGCAGGCTTGACCTGTGGCCAGAGCTGTCCCAATTTGCCATCCATCTTCTGTCTTGCCCTGTCTCAAGCGTCCTGTCAGAAAGGACCTTCAGTGCAGCTGGAGTCATTGTCATTGAGAAGAGAAGTCGCCTAGGTCACAAAAGTGTTCAGTACCTCACCTTTATCAAAATGAATGAGGCATGGATCCCGGAGGGTTACTGCCCCCCCGAAGACTAAGTCAGTCCCCACACACAGCATCTCTGCCTGCACGCCGTGTGATTAGCTGCCTGCCCCAAGACTACGTCGGTCCCCACACAGCATCTCTGCCTGCAGGCCCACTTGACTGCCTTCTCCGCCACCACCAACAGGGTCCAGGACTCCAGGCAGATTCCTGAATTTTTAAGGCCGCTGCTAACAGCGGCCGCTTTAATAATTTTTCTGGTGAGTGTACATGCCTGGCTATTTTTCTGGCTGCACTGCAGCTGCAACAACAAAATAAAAGGCATGTACATATGTCAGTTCCCCTTCATGATCATTACCTTGCCGCGGTGAAGGGGCTTGCGTATCACAATGAAGCAATGACTGCCGGCTATATGAGTGTGTTGGGGTTGGGGGGCACACCTGACCCAAGAAGATAGATAATAAGGTCGTTGCTTCATTGTGGACAGACCAAATTCGATCAGCTGACGGGGTATTCAAAATGAAAAAAAAAATATACACATTTTTATTTTAAAAAAAATAAAATAATAATAATATTTATTTTTTTTTAAAACATAGTTTTTATTTTTATCTATAACACCAACCATACAGGGTGAGATAATAACAAATCGAACAGATTTAGTACAATACTAAGATATAGAACGCAATTAAGCATATCACATTTGTAAACGTTCATTTGTTCAACTTTTCTAAAATTTAACTGGTCCCACCTGATTTCCCATTTCCCCCCCTCCCTACCCCCCCCTCCCCTCTGTCATCTCTGGGAGCAGCTGTTGTTCTTGATAGTATTAAGAAATGTCGAGTCGACCCAAGGATCCCTGCAAATGACTCATCAGATACCACTTAGTGTATTTAAAATGTTCCATTATTGCTTTTATTTCCAGGTCCGAGAAAGATGCCAGGATAAATAGTTTCCACTTCTTGAAGAAGCTAGCTGTTTTCTTATCTTTTTGTATAATAGCCTCGAGTTTGTCTTGGTTAAAGAGGTGATAAAGTTCTTCCTGGACATCCCAGACCGTCGGGGCGCTGGGGAAAATCCATTTGTTAAAGATGACTTTACGCGAGGCTATAACGATCAGATGAGTCAGTTTGGACGGACTGGATCTGGTTACACCAGGGGTATCCTGGCTTTGAGGCTCGAAATAGTTGAACAACATCATTAGTGGGTCTAGATTCAATTGAACCCTGCACATCGCTTTCGCATACGCCATAATGTCATGCCAGAACTTAACTATTGCCGGGCAGGCCCAGAGACAATGATAGATATCTGCATTCTGCAGTGAGCACTTGGGACATCTCGGCGAGTAACATGCCGGGGGGATCTTGTATTTAATGTTAAAGGCATATTTTGCTCTATGGATTAGCTTTAACTGTGACTCCCTCCAGTTTTCGCCTGGTGCTATTTTATGCACTATTCTATATCCTTCCAGTATTTTTCCCTCGACATTATCAATGGGAATGTCTCTTTTCCACTTGGATAAATTATTTTGTGCCTTTTCTGACAACTCAATCTCTTGTAACCTGGAATGAATTTCCGAAAGTGAAACTTGATACTTTTGCGGAGAGATAAACCTGTCGAAGGGAGTTGGCATTGCTATATCTGAAATATTAGTCAGTTTAGTCTGTATGAAAGACTTCAATTGGCAGTAATATAAGAAATGGGCCTTAGGAATGTTGAATTTAGATCTGATCTCTGGGAATGAGAAAAGTCTCCCCTTACGCATGTCACAGAGTTGCCCCAAGCGCTCTATGCCCCTGTCCAGCCAGGCCAGGAATCCTCCATGGGCTAGGCTAGCTGGGAAACCTGGTAATCCCCAGAAGGGCATATATTTTGAAATCTGTTGAGGTGCCCCGAGGATTTTCCTTATTGCCCTCCAGGCCTGGATAGTATCTCTAATTACTTTGCTGTTTTTCAGTTTTGGGGGTATATGCTTTTGAGGTGTGTGTAGAAGGCCTGCTAGCGACCAAGGGTCTGTGAAGGCCGCCTCGAGAGAGTAGTTAGAATAAATGCTAGTCTTATTTAGCCAGTCCCTCACATGCCTAGTTAGACACGCTAAATTATATCGTCGGATGTCCGGGATTGCCAAGCCCCCCCACATTCTCGGGAGTGTTAACTTGTTTAGGGCTATCCTTGTCTTTTTATTTTTCCAAAGAAACCTATTAAATGCTCTATTAAGTTCTTTTACGTCCGAGTGTTTTAGCAGCAGCGGAATGGTTTGCAAAGGGTAGAGTAATCTACCGAAGGTCACTGATTTGATCAGGGCTGCTCTGCCCGCCAGGTTAATGGGCAGATTCTCCCAGCTTAGTAGTTGGCGCTTTAGGTCTTTGAACAACGGACCATAATTAAGGGGGTACAGCATGTTGGGATCTTTATGTATTTTGATGCCAAGGTATGTGATTACCGATTTAACCTTTACCGAGAGATGGTCCAAATTATGCTTAGGTGCCAAGGGGGATAGATATAGAAGTTCGCTTTTGGATACATTAATTTTGAACCCGCTGAAGGTGCCCACTTCTTGGATTATTTTAAGAGCTGTCTCTAACTGAGATGCAGGGTCCCTCAAGAATAAAAGAATGTCGTCTGCGAACATGGCCTGAGAAATCACTTCGTTACCAATTTCTATACCTTGTATTTTTTCCTCTAGTAATTTGATCAGGGGTTCCAAGGCTAGATTGAAAAGTAGGGGTGATAGGGGACAGCCTTGCCTTGTACCTTTTTCCAGGGGGAACCCTGTAGAGAGAAATCCTGGAGTATAAATTCTTGCAGTTGGATTTATATGCATTGCCCTAATTAGGTTCCTAATTCCCCCCTGGATATTCATTTTGTCCATTACTTTATTTAACCAGGTCCAGTTAACATTGTCGAAGGCCTTTTCGGCATCAATCATTAAGAGGGCATATTTGCTAGAGGATTTAGGGTAAGCTCTTACATAATCTTGAGCTATCAGGACTTTTCTTATGTTAGCTATCGCCGAACGATTTCGTACGAATCCCA
This sequence comes from Hyperolius riggenbachi, assembly GCF_040937935.1. Taxonomy (NCBI): domain Eukaryota; kingdom Metazoa; phylum Chordata; class Amphibia; order Anura; family Hyperoliidae; genus Hyperolius; species Hyperolius riggenbachi. Next base: position 106,299,893 of record NC_090655.1, read on the forward strand.
CCTGGTTCGGACTTACCAATTTAGGGAGGAGGTCCGCTAACCGGTCCGCCATTATTTTAGAAAGGAGTTTGAGATCTTGATTGATCAGTGAGATTGGTCGATACGACCCCGGGTCTAGAGGGTCCTTTCCTTGTTTTGGTAGTAATTTGATATAGGCCATGTTCGCCGAAGAGGGGTAATGTCCTGTTTCCAATATTTTATTAAACAGTGAAGCTAAGTAAGGAGCTATCTCTTGCTTCAGAATTTTATAAAACTCTGGAGTAAGGCCATCGGGTCCTGGGGCTTTCTTATTGGCTAGTCTCTTAATTGTGCCTCTGACCTCCTCTGGGGAGATGGGTGCATTCAGTGATTGTTGTTCTTCCTCCGATAGGGAGGGTAGAGATAGTTGATCGAACCATAGGGGGTATTGGGGCTCTAAGTGTTGTGATTGTGGTTGTTCATATAGTTTTTTATAGAAGTCCCTAAATATTTGACTAATTGCTTTGGGATTGGTGCATATCTGCCCTGTAGAAGATCTTAAATTGGTTATTACTGTTGATGTATGTGGGGGTTTGGACATTCTAGACAGGAGTGTTCCCATTTTATTTCCAAATTTATAAAAGTACAGATCCCTGTACGATTTTAGATACCTTTCTCTGACTTTGAAGTCGGTGTCTGACTTTTTTTTTGCTGCTATCCATTTTACCCGCGATTCAGGGGAAGGGTTTGTAAGGTAATTTTTGTGGGCGGACCGCAGTTCTTCCATTGAAGAGGTATAGGTTTCATGAGATTTCTTCCTTCTGCCCGCTACATAGCTGATTATTCTCCCTCTGAGCGTCGGTTTGGCCGCTTCCCAAAATAGAAATATATCATTATTATGTGCGGCATTATCATCCTTGTATTCCCACCACCATTGTATTAATAGTTGGGCAAAGCCTTCATCCTCGTATAGATATGAAGGAAAACGCCAGATGATATCAGTGCCTCTTGGGATTAAGGGAGAGAAAGCTAGTTGTATTGGGGCATGGTCAGAAATGACCAGATCAAGTATTTCTGATTGTTCTACTTGGGGCATTACCGAAGGCGACACCATTAGATAGTCCAGGCGGGACCAAACATTGTGAGGGATGGAGTGAAATGTAAATTCCTCCCCGTCTGGGTGTAGCTGTCTCCAACTGTCGCACAGGGAGGTAGACGCGACATAGTCATTTAGTAGTTTTGACTTTGTTAGGGTGAGACTGCTAGCTGGTACTCTCCTGGATCTATCTTCATGAGTATTAATAATGGCGTTGAAATCCCCTCCTTGTATAATTTTAGCCCCCCCTAACATTAGCACTTCCTTCGTAATCTCATTAAAGAAAGATTTATTCTCTTCATTAGGAGCATATACATTAAACAGCACTATCTCTTCTCCTGCTAGGCGTAATTTGATCCACAGCCATCTACCCTCAGTGTCGCACTTATGGGCCTGAACTTGACCTTGAAGTGATTTCTTTAGTAAAATTAGCACCCCTGATTTGCGCCCCTTAGCCGGAGATCCAAAAACCTGACCCACCCATGATTTTTGCATGAATTTGAATTGATCTTGTGACAGATGGCATTCCTGGAGTAATGCTACATCAGTTTTAATTTTTTTGAGATGGCGAAGCACTATTGAGCGTTTGCCCGGTGACCTCAGGCCCTTAACGTTCCATGACGTTATCTTTAGCGCCATGTGAATGATGTGCTATGGATCAAATCGTCTGGTGCCATATATACATATATCACAGTTACTTTATTTTTGCTCTCGAGATGACAGATCCCCCCCAAAACAGCCCTCCCCCTCCCCTTCCCATTTCCCCCAGCTGACAAGTAATTTGAAGTGGAAGCTAAGCTGCTCCTAGGTGTCCCCGTAAGGTCCCTTTTCCTTGCTGGTAAGCTGAGGAACAAAAAAAGAAAAAAAGAAAAAAAAGTGTATAACCACCAAACGAAAACATATCTACGTGACTTCTCTTCTTCCCTGGGTGGTCCCTTCATCCAGTCGTCTCCAGAGACATCCCTCCCGCCAGTTTCAGATCCTTAACTGTGATTTTGGAGTATCTTATGGATCTAGGAAATTGAGGGGAAGTCCCCAAACGAGATGAACAAAGAACTAGTAATAAAGTCATAACCTGTCAACATAACAGGTTGAAGAAACACAATTTTCGTGATAAGGCAGCGCCCCCTGCCTGCTGCATTTGAGTGTTGTCAATCAGGCGTAGCATTATCTGCGCGCAAAAAGGACATGGCCTCAGTAGGTGACTGGAAAACATGTGTTTCGCCTTCCTCGTCTGTGACCCTTAGTATAGCTGGGTATTGTAGTGCAAATTTCCATTTTTTTTGGATACATAGTGCACAGGCCGGATTGAAGGTTTGACGTTTTTTTGATACCTCTGCAGAATAATCATTAAAGATACGGATCTGAGTGTTCTGGTGCTCTAGTGGGTGATCTAATTCCCTATATGCCCGTAGCATTTCATTTTTCTCAGCGAAATCCAGATATCTTGCCAGTACCAGGCGCGGAGGTCTTTTGTCTGAAGCTTGTCGCGGGGGACCCACTCTGTGGGCACGTTCTACTTTACAGCCTCTCTTAAACCCCAGCATTTTGGGGAGAGTAGATGCGCAGAAATCTCGGAGGGCCTGCGTTGTCATGGTCTCGGGTAGTCCCACCACTCTAAGGTTGTTACGCCTTGATCGGTTCTCTAGATCTTGGAGCTTCTCTTGCATCTGCTTATGCTCTGCCCGCAGCTGCTTATCTCCCTTCACCTCCTTGGCCCTATCATCTTCTATTTGCTGAATGCGCGCTTCTGCCTGATCTAAGCGATGGTCATGCAACTGAAGTCTGAGGCCAACATCTTTCAGTGTGTGGTCTATGGCAGCCTGTATTACTGCCTGTAGTTCTGGCGCCAGCTTCTCTACTACTGCTGCTGCCAAGGTCTGATAGTTTATGTCCCCTCTCCCACTCCCACCTGTATCACTTTGTCGGCTCTCATCCTCCGGGGTCTGTGTCGGCGCCAAGCATTGTTCTGAGGCCTGCATGGTGTGGAGCTGCTCAGGCTGAGGGGAGGAGGGTTCGGCGGCCATATTGGGAATGGCGTCTTCCGTGCCTGGGAGCTGTTTGGTCGTGGACCTTGTTATGTAGCGGTCCATATGGCTGGAGACTCTAGCTGCGGGGTCCGGGTGCCTTCCGGTGGCTTTTGCAGGTGAGCGGGGCGCTTTATTTGTGCTGGGGATCTCCAGCGGGAGGGACGGCTAGCGGAGCTCCGCGATCAGCCTCTCTCCATCCAGGCGCCGGAACCGGAAGTCAATAATAATATTTATAAAAAAAAAAAAAAACACTGGAGGGGATGATCATCAGGAAACTCTGTTGGTGTGGGGAAAAGGGGGGTGGATCACTTGTGTGCTGTGCGGCCCTGCAGCTTGGCCTTAAAGCTGCAGTTGCCCTATTAACAAAAAATGGCCTGGTCACTAGGGGGGTTGAATACCGCGGTCCTCAAGAGGTTAAAAAAGATTTTTGTGCCAACACTTTATCCTGGAAAAATACTACTGATGCTAGAAGTATCAGGAGCAGGGCTCCTAATATCAGGAGGAAGTGCTTTTCTTTGGTGTGGCTAATTGATTTGGTGCACTCTTCCAAAAAGTTTGACCACCAAACAGAACAGGGATAATGGTTTGAGCATCTGATAAATGTGTTATTGGCAGAACTTTCCAAAAAGCTTGCGGTTCTCCTTGATCGCAAACCACGGAAGTGTGCCGTTTCCCGTTCGCCGGCGAACCTTTCGGGCCATCTCTAATTAGGAATCAGAGGCTTCCCCCTCCCAAGGTAAGTACTCCCAGGGGCACTTACTTTATTATTACAGATTCACTTTAGAAAAAGGTAATAATGAGAATTTCCCATGAAGAGATGGACTAGTCCAAAATCTGTCAGATCTCTCAACTTTTTGCTAGCTACTGCAAGTGACAGCAGTATAGGTATAAAGTAATTTATAGTGCTGGAAAAGCCTGCGCCGACTGGTCCCGACTGGATGACTATCCCGGGCCAATTGCAGAGATTCCAGACGGTGCTGGAGGACAAGAGAACAAGAACAGTAGTTCCCTAAATCACCGCACCACTCCAAACCAATAATCAATGATAATGATCTTTATTCACAAAAACAATAAAAACACCTAAAAACACACATATTGGCAGCCATGTACATATAAGTAATAAATAGTTAATGTGTAATACAAAAACAATAACAACCTCTAATAGATAACTCCACAATAAAATAAATAAAGATCAATGGGAGAAAACCATAAATTACGCCTCCCCAGTCTCATAGAAATAGCAACTATGACATATCACATCCTAATAGGTAGAGGTATCAGCCAACAATAAATGGTGCAGAAAGTGCTATAGTGCAAACAATACAAAGAAACTGCAAGAATCTGAACAGTGAATGAAAATAGAAGAAAAAATATATATAAAGTGCGATGTGCAAGTCAGACTGGCGTGCAAACGTCAGAAGGGTGCAAGATAAGGTGTGTCGTGCAAAGGGATAAACGCATCCCACCATGAAGTAGAGCTGAGACCTACCGCAAAGATCTTAGTGGAGAAAGAGGGTCATGGCGTCCAAAACCGCCGTCGCGATTCGCCGCTATCCAAATACAGCAGCTTCCACTGGGCTTAAAATTCAAATGGCGTCCTCGGCAAATTAAATAGGTGAACCTGAGCGGGCAGGGGGGCGTGCCTATCGATACGTCATGTGCGCGGCCGCGCACAACAGGGAAGCGTCAGCGGCGCTTGACAGCGCCACCTCACTTCCCTTCCCTGCCTCTAAGGGTTCTGGGAAATGTAGTTTGCCGGGGTGAAAATGTGAACCTAGATCAGGTAAACACGGCTAAAGAAGCCGAAGTAAATATAGAATGAGGAAAGACTCAGAGATAGATAAAGGCACAATCTATATATAAACATTCAAACATGTTAGTAATGTTAAATATGTACTTTCCCATTTTCAATCAGATACATCAACAAATTAGAACAATGTCGCCACCATGTGGTCAACTATTAAAGTTAACAAAAGGGGAAGCTAATTAAAGCAAGAACCATAGTAGACATTTTCCCACAATCTTGTGGGCAATTACAAAAAGCCAATAAAATCAGGAAGGGGTCACAAGGGTCAGGAACAGTCCATTTATAGGAGAAGACGGTATGTTGTACATTCTGATGCTTGTCACTGCGCTGTGTATTCAGCAAAGTCCCATATAGACAACTGAAAATAAATATCAAAAAGTTATCATCAAAAAATTACAATCATCTCTGGAACCACATATGTATAACCATCAAGTTGACACAAAATCACGTCAAGCCACACCAAACGATTGGAAACAGATCACAGCAGATGTAACAAAATATGCTATTGAGGAATACTCACCAATCCTTTGATAAAACAATATTATTAAAGACATCAAATTACATGAAGACCACAGGGGCCTGAATCAAAAGAAACCGCCACAAATGTGGTAACACACATTAGGAGGACTACTCACAAATCCTCTACTCAGACAACAATACAGAGGCCATGAGTGAGATATCAAACACATGTACTCCCCATGCACAAGCAGGTGACACAAACAACATAAGGGACAAGGGGAAGGAAGAGGGCCCCCTCACCATGGGTCCCCCTCCCCCCACACAAAAACATCAATTGGCACTCAGTGTAAAAATCCCACAAAAGAGAAGTCCTCATTTAGACCCACCGGTGATCTGGACCCCAGGTCATAAATCCATTTGGTTTCCTGTCTCAGTAGGGAGGCCACCACATTACCGCCCCTAGAAGACAAAATGACACGTTTTAGGCCACAAACAGTCCATCCCACAGTAGAGCCCGCATGGACTCTTAATGCATGGTCCGCAACCGATGTCAACATTTTCCCCTCTGCAGCATCTCTCTCAGCCAAACGAATGGTCGAGAGGTGCTTTTGTATCCTAGTCTTAAGTTTGTTCTTGGTTTGTCCAACATAAAACAAATTACAGGGACACCTAAGCAAATACACCACTGCCTCCGTTTGGCAGTTTATAAATTCTCTAACTTGGTGCATTTTGTTGGTCCTCGGGCTGCAAACCTCTCTTGTAGGTATCATGAGCGGGCAGATGCTACAGCGGCCACAGGGATAACTACCTGTTACTCCATGACCTCTGTTGGGAGACCTCTGAAAGTGGCTCCTACACAAACGGTCTTTTAAATTAGGAGCCCTCTTAGCTGTTAAAGACGGCCTGTCTGTGATATAGTTCTTTAAAACTGGGTCTGTATGCAGGATGGGCCAATGTTTTGATAACACTGCCCGCAGATCACTCCAGTGGGTGTTAAATGGAGTACATATTCTCACCACATTGTCAGTTTTTCTTTTTTTACCATACAATAAGGACTCCCTTGTGGAATGCAATGCTCTCTGATAGGCCTTCTTAACTATACCTTTGGGATATCCCCGCTGCAAAAATCTCGTCTCCAATTCAGTAGCCTGCCGTCTGAACTCCTGATCATCTGAACAATTCCTTCGCAGTCGTAAAAATTGACCCGTCGGGATGTTGTTTTTAAGTTGTGAGGTATGAAAGGAACCATAATGGAGTAAACTATTTACAGCAGTTGATTTTCGAAATAAAGTGCTCCCAATCTGTCCGGTTTCTGTAAAATAAAGATGTAAATCTAAAAAATCAACTGAATCTTTTGAGTAGTGTGAAGTCAACACAATGTTCTTATCATTGTTTCCCAATCTAGAAACAAATTCTCTCGCCAGGACTTCAGGGCCCTCCCACAAAATCAGTATGTCATCTATAAAACGGTACCACCCCAACAAATGGGGGTGGTACCGTTCCAGGGTAGGACCCCAGACCATCTCTCTCTCCCACCACCCCAAAAATAAATTGGCTATGGCAGGAGCACACTTGGCGCCCATAGACACACCATGCGTCTGTAAGTAAAATTGACCATCAAATGTAAAAAAGTTGTGGGACAATATGAAACCCAAAAGGTCAATCAAGAACATATTGAACTCCACCCTACCTGTAGTTGTCATAGATAGAAAATATTGCACAGCCCGACAAGCGTCCTCATGCTGGATGTTTGTGTAGAGCGATTCTACGTCCAATGTAATGAACAAGGTACCTGAGGGAACAGAGACGTGATTCAATTTTGTAATCAGATCTAGAGAGTCACGTATATATGAGTCCAATGTTATTACATGTTCCTGGAGAAAAAAGTCAATGAAGCTACAACTTTTTTCAATGAGACTTCCAATACCCGAGACTATTGGACGGCCCGGGGGATGGTTCAAATCTTTATGCACCTTAGGTAGCAAATAAAAAGTTGGTATCACCGGTTCATTTGTAGTCAAAAACAATCTCTCTTTTTGGGAGATGATCCCCTTCTCCTTTGCCTCATCTAAAAGTAGGTTCAACATATTTTTATAAACGCCTGTTGGATTGCCAGGTAAGCGTCTATAGTATTTTTTATTATTGAGCTGTCTCATAACCTCCTCAATGTAATCCTGTATTGGCCATAAAACAACATTACCCCCCTTGTCCGCCTCCCTGATAATGAAATCATCCCTCTGGGTAAGCTCCTTAATAGCTTGATTTTCCTCCTTACTCAGGTTATATACCTGTGGTAGCTGTAAATTCATATGTTCAATATCCTGTACAACCAAATCAAAAAATATTTTTATAGGAGGGAAGAGCGACAAATTAGGCAAAAAGGTTGAGCGTGGTCTGAACCTACCTCTTGATGTACTAGTATTATCACTCGATGATGCACCACTTTCATTTTCATTTAGTAGGTCCATTAGATCTATAAGGACCTGTCTATCATTGGAATCAAGCAGGTCAATGGCCTGTTGTGTTCTTGTATCGACTTCCCCCACCTCACGATGATACATTCGTTTAAGTGCCAATCTCCGACAAAACAGATAAAGATCTTTCACCACCTCAAAAATGTCCATATTTCTCGTAGGCGAAAAATTGAGGCCTTTTTGTAACACACCTATTTGTGCAGAAGTCAGTTGGTATTGGGTTAAGTTGATAATCTGTAGCTTATTAGTCTCCTCCCCTATTCTGGACTCACATGTAACTTCCTCCTCTTGTTGGTGATGTCCCCGGGGCTGTTTATCCCTCTTTCTCTTAAAAGCGAGGCCGCCCCTTCTGCCTCGCTTTCTGTGTCCAAAAAATCTGTACTAGACTCCGAGATGGGCGTATATTGTGGGATATCTGGTGTAATGATCCCACTCGGATTTCCTTTCCTGGGTTGCTTGGGTTTTCTCGGTCGTCTAGGGTAATCATATCCCTGACCCCTCCTGTTTCCACGGTGTTTCCACCGGAAAGCCTTGCCAGAAGTATAGTCATTTCTATCACGCAATAGTTTATTCTTCTTGCCCTCAATAGTATTTTTTTCCACCTGTTGAACATCCTTACTCAATTGGTTGAGGAAGGGCTGAACAAACCTGACACTGTCAAATCTATTCAGTTGGGTTAATAATCTATTAATCTTTTCTTTCAATTTGGGCAGTAATTCTTTATCATGTTTAAGTAACATGTCTATAATAATAATAGAACATTTTCCAAGACCCAATTCCCAGTCTTGTTTTTCCTGTTCATTAACCTCCCAAGAGGGGAATATCTGAACTCTTAGACCTCTGGGAAAGATACCTTCCCTTTTATAATTCTCAAGACTATGTGCATTCCACCAAAGTCTCACATACTCGGCATGGGCACTCTTGATGTCACTACAAAGTTTCCTGAAATCCGGAGGATATCTCAAATCCTCCCTACCACTATTACCACCGAAAATTTCCTCCAGTTGGGAATTCCAACCCCTCTCCAAGCGGTTCAATGCTTCCATAGTTGATTCAGGGCGACAACAAAGGCCACTTCATTAATGAATGAAAGAACAGAAACAAAAAGATGAGCCAATCATGGGATGTGCTGTAGCCCTGAAAAAGACCAAAAGACGGTCACAATGCAAATTCGAGAACAACACAAAAAGGGCAAGCACCATCTACCAATCAATGTAGTTATACTATTAAGTTCTATAGAGTGTGCAGAAAGGAACTAATATATGATTAGACAAGAGAACAAGAACAGTAGTTCCCTAAATCACCGCACCACTCCAAACCAATAATCAATGATAATGATCTTTATTCACAAAAACAATAAAAACACCTAAAAACACACATATTGGCAGCCATGTACATATAAGTAATAAATAGTTAATGTGTAATACAAAAACAATAACAACCTCTAATAGATAACTCCACAATAAAATAAATAAAGATCAATGGGAGAAAACCATAAATTACGCCTCCCCAGTCTCATAGAAATAGCAACTATGACATATCACATCCTAATAGGTAGAGGTATCAGCCAACAATAAATGGTGCAGAAAGTGCTATAGTGCAAACAATACAAAGAAACTGCAAGAATCTGAACAGTGAATGAAAATAGAAGAAAAAATATATATAAAGTGCGATGTGCAAGTCAGACTGGCGTGCAAACGTCAGAAGGGTGCAAGATAAGGTGTGTCGTGCAAAGGGATAAACGCATCCCACCATGAAGTAGAGCTGAGACCTACCGCAAAGATCTTAGTGGAGAAAGAGGGTCATGGCGTCCAAAACCGCCGTCGCGATTCGCCGCTATCCAGAGACATCCCTCCCGCCAGTTTCAGATCCTTAACTGTGATTTTGGAGTATCTTATGGATCTAGGAAATTGAGGGGAAGTCCCCAAACGAGATGAACAAAGAACTAGTAATAAAGTCATAACCTGTCAACATAACAGGTTGAAGAAACACAATTTTCGTGATAAGGCAGCGCCCCCTGCCTGCTGCATTTGAGTGTTGTCAATCAGGCGTAGCATTATCTGCGCGCAAAAAGGACATGGCCTCAGTAGGTGACTGGAAAACATGTGTTTCGCCTTCCTCGTCTGTGACCCTTAGTATAGCTGGGTATTGTAGTGCAAATTTCCATTTTTTTTGGATACATAGTGCACAGGCCGGATTGAAGGTTTGACGTTTTTTTGATACCTCTGCAGAATAATCATTAAAGATACGGATCTGAGTGTTCTGGTGCTCTAGTGGGTGATCTAATTCCCTATATGCCCGTAGCATTTCATTTTTCTCAGCGAAATCCAGATATCTTGCCAGTACCAGGCGCGGAGGTCTTTTGTCTGAAGCTTGTCGCGGGGGACCCACTCTGTGGGCACGTTCTACTTTACAGCCTCTCTTAAACCCCAGCATTTTGGGGAGAGTAGATGCGCAGAAATCTCGGAGGGCCTGCGTTGTCATGGTCTCGGGTAGTCCCACCACTCTAAGGTTGTTACGCCTTGATCGGTTCTCTAGATCTTGGAGCTTCTCTTGCATCTGCTTATGCTCTGCCCGCAGCTGCTTATCTCCCTTCACCTCCTTGGCCCTATCATCTTCTATTTGCTGAATGCGCGCTTCTGCCTGATCTAAGCGATGGTCATGCAACTGAAGTCTGAGGCCAACATCTTTCAGTGTGTGGTCTATGGCAGCCTGTATTACTGCCTGTAGTTCTGGCGCCAGCTTCTCTACTACTGCTGCTGCCAAGGTCTGATAGTTTATGTCCCCTCTCCCACTCCCACCTGTATCACTTTGTCGGCTCTCATCCTCCGGGGTCTGTGTCGGCGCCAAGCATTGTTCTGAGGCCTGCATGGTGTGGAGCTGCTCAGGCTGAGGGGAGGAGGGTTCGGCGGCCATATTGGGAATGGCGTCTTCCGTGCCTGGGAGCTGTTTGGTCGTGGACCTTGTTATGTAGCGGTCCATATGGCTGGAGACTCTAGCTGCGGGGTCCGGGTGCCTTCCGGTGGCTTTTGCAGGTGAGCGGGGCGCTTTATTTGTGCTGGGGATCTCCAGCGGGAGGGACGGCTAGCGGAGCTCCGCGATCAGCCTCTCTCCATCCAGGCGCCGGAACCGGAAGTCAATAATAATATTTATAAAAAAAAAAAAAAACACTGGAGGGGATGATCATCAGGAAACTCTGTTGGTGTGGGGAAAAGGGGGGTGGATCACTTGTGTGCTGTGCGGCCCTGCAGCTTGGCCTTAAAGCTGCAGTTGCCCTATTAACAAAAAATGGCCTGGTCACTAGGGGGGTTGAATACCGCGGTCCTCAAGAGGTTAAAAAAGATTTTTGTGCCAACACTTTATCCTGGAAAAATACTACTGATGCTAGAAGTATCAGGAGCAGGGCTCCTAATATCAGGAGGAAGTGCTTTTCTTTGGTGTGGCTAATTGATTTGGTGCACTCTTCCAAAAAGTTTGACCACCAAACAGAACAGGGATAATGGTTTGAGCATCTGATAAATGTGTTATTGGCAGAACTTTCCAAAAAGCTTGCGGTTCTCCTTGATCGCAAACCACGGAAGTGTGCCGTTTCCCGTTCGCCGGCGAACCTTTCGGGCCATCTCTAATTAGGAATCAGAGGCTTCCCCCTCCCAAGGTAAGTACTCCCAGGGGCACTTACTTTATTATTACAGATTCACTTTAGAAAAAGGTAATAATGAGAATTTCCCATGAAGAGATGGACTAGTCCAAAATCTGTCAGATCTCTCAACTTTTTGCTAGCTACTGCAAGTGACAGCAGTATAGGTATAAAGTAATTTATAGTGCTGGAAAAGCCTGCGCCGACTGGTCCCGACTGGATGACTATCCCGGGCCAATTGCAGAGATTCCAGACGGTGCTGGAGGACAACAAGGAAACAATGAGCCTGGAGGGTATGTATTATTTTTTTCTCCTGCCCATCTCAGGTACACTTTATAAGTATGGATTTAAAATTTTACAATTTTTTTCATAATAGTGGTCCTTTAATTCCTCAAGGACACCAAGGTTGGACATAGCTGGGAAGCCCTCTTGCTTGTATCCAAATATGACATGCATGTGAAGCAGCAGCAGCAGTGTGCCCATTGATTTTTAAATAGAGCCTCCTCCGAACAACAGGGGGATACACAAGCTAATACACTGGTATCTTGGTCTGTTCATAAATCAAGTTCACAGCGTGTGGCAGAGCAATGGCAAACGTTTCAGCGTGGAAATGAAACGTCAGGAACGTGTTACTTAAAAATGCATCAGCCACTGACACAAGACAGCAGAGTCCTCTTTTGATCAAACTGAGCTCCTGAATGATTTAATTTGTAGATTTGACAGAAAGTATTGAATTGAACAGGGAAGACAAATAGACAAGGAGAGAGCAAGGGGACAAGAGATGATGGCTGAATAGAATATGTAATGATGGAAGAGGTGAAGGGATATTGTAAACTAAATTATTTTGGAACAGCAACTAGCTTGACTCCATCTAATTATTTATCAGAGAGTGTCACCGGGAAAGCATTGTGACAATGAACAGAAATCTATATGCTAAGGGTGTTGCGTTGCAGTTAACAGGAGCTCCTGGATTAATTCATCATCTTTGCTTTTATACTGCGGGAAGGAAGGTTTGACACTGATAAGGTAACAGCAAACTGGCATAGCAAAGATGTCTTTGGAATAATATGAATTTCATGAGGTGTTCCTTCACCGTGAGCGATCACACAATGTAACATTTCCCATAACCCACCATATAGGACAATAAATGTAATAAGGATGCAAAATACAATCAAGGTTGCACTGAGAGAGACACACTGCTTTAAAGTGGACCTGAACTCTTAACAGGACAGAAGGAAAACAGAGAGAAACGCACCCTGTATGTACAGTATTTAGAGAGTTTAGCCTGCCTAATTCCCCCTCAGCTGTGACTAATCACCTGTGTAATTTGATCTCTCAGCTGTGTCAGCTGGCTGTCTTGGCAAAGCAGCTAATTTGTAAAAGAGGATGTTGACCTTATGTCTGCTACCATGAAAGCAGGATTTATTGCAGACTTTGTATCTGTTGTAATAAAGAAATGTTTTACTTTAAAGGTTGTTATGCTGCTGCTTATTCTTTAAAGAGACTCTGTAACAAAATGTTCAGCCTTATTTCCTCTATCCTATAAGTTCCTATACCTGTTTTAATGTGGTCTGGATTACTGCAGCCTTTTCTAGTTGCACTGTCTCTGTAATAGATCTTCTTTTCTTTGTCAAGCTTTGTCAACCCAGGGAGGAATGCTGTGATAGGGAGAAGTTATGCACGCCCCCTCCTGCAGTTTGCACACACATATTAGTGTATGTGTGTATATACAGTATATATATATATATATATATATATACAGTGGAGGAAATAATTATTTGACCCCTCACTGATTTTGTAAGTTTGTCCAATGACAAAGAAATGAAAAGTCTCAGAACAGTATCATTTCAATGGTAGGTTTATTTTAACAGTGGCAGATAGCACATCAAAAGGAAAATCGAAAAAATAACCTTAAATAAAAGATAGCAACTGATTTGCATTTCATTGAGTGAAATAAGTTTTTGAACCCTCTAACAATAAAAGACTTAATACTTAGTGGAAAAACCCTTGTTTGCAAGCACATAGGTCAAACGTTTCTTGTAATTGATGACCAAGTTTGCACACATTTTAGGAGGAATGTTGGTCCACTCCTCTTTGCAGATCATCTCTAAATCCCTAAGGTTTCAAGGCTGTCTCTGTGCAACTCTGAGCTTGAGCTCCCTCCATAGGTTTTCTATTGGATTAAGGTCCGGAGACTGACTAGGCCACTCCATGACCTTAATGTGCTTCTTCTTGAGCCACTCCTTTGTTGCCTTTGCTGTATGTTTTGGGTCATTGTCGTGCTGGAACACCCATCCACGACCCATTTTCAGTTTCCTGGCAGAGGGAAGGAGGTTGTCGTTCAGGATTTCACGATACATGGCTCCGTCCATTTTCCTGTTAATGCGATTAAGTTTTCCTGTGCCCTTAGCAGAAAAACACCCCCAAAGCAAAATGTTTCCACCCCCATGCTTGATGGTGGGGACGGTGTTTTGGGGGTCATAAGCTGCATTTTTCTTCCTCCAAACACAGCGAGTTGAGTTAATGCCAAAGAGCTCTATTTTGGTCTCATCAGACTACAGCACCTTCTCCCAGTCACTCACAGAATCATTCAGGTGTTCATTGGCAAACTTCAGACGGGCCTGCACATGTGCCTTCTTGAGCAGGGGGACCTTGCGAGCCCTGCAGGATTTTAATCCATTGCGGTGTAATGTGTTTCCAATGGTTTTCTTGGTGACTGTGGTCCCTGCTAATTTGAGGTCATTCACTAACTCCTCCCGTGTAGTTCTAGGATGCTTTTTCACCTTTCTCAGAACCATTGACACCCCACGAGGTGAGATCTTGCGTGGAGCCTCAGAGCGAGGTCGATTGATGCTCATTTTGTGCTCTTTCCATTTTTGAACAATCGCACCAACAGTTGTCACCTTCTCTCCCAGCTTCTTGCTAATGGTTTTGTAGCCCATTCCAGCCTTGTGCAGGTCTACAATTTTGTCTCTGACATCCTTGGACAGCTCTTTGGTCTTTCCCATGTTGGAGAGTTTGGAGCCTGCTTGATTGATTGATTCTGTGGACAGGTGTCTTTTATACAGGTGACTAGTTAAGACAGGTGTCCTTAATGAGGGTGACTAATTGAGTAGTAGTGTCTAACCACTCTGTGGGAGCCAGAACTCTTAATGGTTGGTAGGGGTTCAAAAACTTATTTCACTCAATGAAATGCAAATCACTTGCTGTTATTTAAGGTTATTTTTTCGATTTTCCTTTTGATGTGCTATCTGCCACTGTTAAAATAAACCTACCATTGAAATGATACTGTTCTGAGACTTTTCATTTCTTTGTCATTGGACAAACTTACAAAATCAGTGAGGGGTCAAATAATTATTTCCTCCACTGTATATATATATATATATATACATATATATATATATATACAAACATCACTTCCTGGTTAGCGGCCATGTTTTTTGTTTGTAAACACTGCCTAAAACTGGCGATCAAGAGCCAGGATGTCGGCAGGGAGCGGCGGAAATGGCAAAGAGGGATCCAGGAGATCACAGTGACTCGATTGGTATGTTTTTTACTGTACAAATTGAACAGTACAGATTCTCTTTTAAGCAGAGATGAAGTTCTGAGTTCAGGTCTGCTTTAAAGGGAAACCCAGATCCAGGGAGTTCATTTTGTAGATAAAACCAGCACATGCCACTAACTACCATGAAAGCAATTCACATTAGCTATCATGACATCCAGCTACAGAAAGTGTTATTCACCTGTATTCAGCTGTTCAGGAACCAAATTTCAGCATAATCTGACAAGGAAAGTTACTTCTGCCACAGCGTCCTGATGCTAAACCTGAATCCTAATCTATGTTTAACCATAATGTGTGCCTAAAGGTTCGTACACACGCCGGACTGCAGGAAACGACGGGTCCGTCGTCACCTCCTGCTGGGCGTGTTTTCAGCAGACAGGGCGGCGTGTGTACAGTCTGTCGGCAGACTGTTACGGCTGTTTCTGAGCGATCCGCCTGGCGGACCGCTCAGAAACAGCCGTATCAGTCTGCAGACAGAATGTACACACGCCGGACTGTCGCTGAACGGAGGTGACAACGGACCCGTCGTTTCCTGCAGTCCGGCGTGTGTACGGACCTTTACCCTAACATTTGCTCCTCACATCTAAATAAAATGAAGTAACTATATATGAAGCTGCACTTATATTTTGTCGTTTAGCGATTAACCACTTGAAGACCGCAGTGTTAAACCCCCCTAAAGACCAGGCCATTTTTCATTAATTTGGCCACTGCAGCTTTAAGGTCAAGTTGCAGGGCCACATGACACAGCACACAAGTGACTCCCCCCCCCTCCTTTTCTCTGTTGGTGGGGTCTGATCGACCACCCCCCTCCCGATATTTGTTTGTTTATTTCTGTGTTTGTATGTTGTTTTTTTTAAATAAAAAGAAGTGTTTTTTTTTTTTTTTATTACTGTAAGCCCCTCTCCCCCCCCCCCCCCCTGCCAGCCAATCCCCATGATCAGCTGTCATAGGCTTCAGCCTATGACAGCCGATCAGCTCTGTGCCACACGGCTGTCCCCAGTACTGCGCTGCTGCAGATCGCAGCGCTGTACGTGTAATTAGACGGCGATTTCGTCGTCTAACAGTCTGCTTCGCCCACCGAGCAGATGTTCATTTTAAAGCACACCTAAGCTGAGAGGGACATGAAGAATGACATACTGTATGTATTTCCTTTTCAACAATGCAAATTGCCTGGCTGTCCTGCTGAACCTCTACCTCTAATGCTTTTATCCATAGACCCTGAACAAACATGCAGATCAGTTTCTGACTGAAGTTGAATTAGATTAGCTGCATGCTGCATGCTTTTTTCAGGTATGTGATTCAGATGCTACTGCAGCAAAAGATCATCTGGACTGCCAATAATTGCTTAAAAGGAGAGAAATATTGCAGCCTCCATATGCCTCAAAGTTCAGATGTACTTTAATAATTTCTTACATATTGTAAAGGCTGTGATTACAACAGTTTTGTGGTCTAGTGTGCATAGCTGCTGCTATGGTCATTACAAAGAGCTGCCAATGTCCCTGGTTGGGGTGTTTGTTTTTTTGCAATCAATTATTGGCTTAAATAGTGACTTTATTGGCTAAAGGAGTACAAACTTTTTAAAAGTTTGGATCATTTTTCTGGACTGTCTGGTGAAGATTGAAGAGTCCTGAGATGTCTCAAAAATGTACAGTTGTAACATATAACATAACACAACATGTAACATTAAAGATAACGGCATGACTTTCCTAACTAACTCTTTTTGTTTACTAGCAGTGGTAGTTGAGTCCAATGGCTCTCCTCATGTGCATGGCAGTGTCACTAAAAATGTTTTATTATGCTGACACTAAACACATGCCTTTCTCTGCAGAAGTAACTTAAAGTGTAACTGTGGGGCATAAAATAAAAAATCAATTCTTTATTTTTAGCTCGTAAACAAGTATAAGGATGCTAACCAGGCAATCCAAAAGTTAAAAATCACTATCACTTTTCTTGTTGATAAACGATCATTTCCCCGTTTATCTGACTCTTATTTGGTACATTGCCACACAAAGGAAGTTGTAGGGCATGCTGGGTTGTCCTTTTTGCTTCTTTACTTTCCCTTCAGACTTAACTAATGCATCCTAATTGGCTGAAGCCTCTTTCCCTCCTGTTTTCCCCTCCCACACCTCTGTTCCTCTCTGATTGGCCAATATTTCTCATGCTGAGACAATGCACTGTCTATTGCAGAGCTAGGTGGGAGTGCCTGAAGACTGGGAGGAGGGTGGGCAATGCATATACAATCAGGCAGAGGAGAGTAAGGGAGAAAATTACATCAGGATTAGCCTCAAGATAGACAGTTAAAATGGAGAATCCTAAGAAGGATTTTCTCTTTTTTTAATGTAGAAAAATCACTAAAATCAAAATGTGGACAGCACAATACATATCCTATGTAAGTAGAGCAAATATTTTCTGAGATAGTATGGGCTGACAGCTCCACTTTAATCCCAGCCTCCTCCAATCATCCAGTTTATTAAATGGAATCCCACTGTATTACCTGAACTTGCATTTTTCACAGTAATTGCTAAAGATGTTGTAGACTTAGCAAACATCACTATGGCTTCAATTAACTAAGACATATTCAGTTAAAATCTCTTGTAATTTAACTCATGCCTAAAAATATTTTTGGGAATTATTCATTCACTAAGATTTTTACACATATAGTAGTAGTAATTTACTGAAAAACAATATAACAGTTCACAAACATGTGATATTTATTTCGGTATTTTAAGGAATTATGCAGTATTTCATTTGGTATTTGCATGGAAATGGAAGAAAGGTGTGATTTGTTATTATTATTATTAAACTGACGAGTAAAGCGCAAGTCGAAGCTGAATAAAATAAACATTACATGGTATCAGCTCAAAACCATTATTATCGTATTATCCATTTTTAATTATTACATGACATTGTAGAAGCAGTAGCGTATTGTACCATGTTAGCCATCAGTAAAATCAAGAAGTTTGGAATCAGGATGATACCATTTATTGGCTAACTTAGATGAAAAACAGGAAGCTTTCAGCTATGAAGCCTTCGTCAGACTGATTCCTGATACAGGAATCAGTCTAAGAAAGGCTTCATTGCCGAAAGCTTACTGCTTTTCTTGTAAGTTAGCTAATAAAAGGTATCATCCTGATTCAGGGCTCTTTGTTGGAAGGGCAACCACCCTGGGTGCAAAACAGCAAGTAGAAGAGGGAGGCGCAGGCAGAAGGACATAACCGCTATGGAGCTGGTGACACGCTGTGCAGCCAAATGGAAGAAGAAGATTACCAGCGCGATCACCTTCCTTGACTCTCTCTAGGCGGCCTGCATCAGAAGTCAAATCATCATCACATCGTCACCACCACCACGTGATGACACTTGATGTCCTGTAGCAGTACTGCAGGCTGCCAGTGCCGATGGAGGAGTCAGCTTTCAGGGCTCTCTTCGCCTCTGTGTTTTCCTGGTCCCTGTTTCCTCCTGGGTGAGCAGCTAGTCACTAGTAAGTAGGCAGATCTACTTGTCACCTGTCTAAGAAGAAAAGGAGTGCTCTAGGTACAATACCATAGGTATAGTTTTATTGCGTAAGTAACAAAATGGATACTCACAAGATAAATGATCAAAAGTCGCGTATCAGCGGTAAGGCCAACCGCTACACCCCTCTACGGCTGCACGCGCTGTGGCCAGCAGCGCAGACTTCGATCACCCGGGAGGCTCGTCTTGCAAGGTGGTGGGCGGGGCCTAGTCTCAGTGTGCGTGTGACTTCATTACGCGTTTCATTCATTGGCCCCAGAGGGGTGTAGCGGTTGGCCTTGCCGCTGATACGCGACTTTTAATCATTTATCTTGTGAATATCCATTTTGTTACTTGCACAATAAAACTATACCTGCACCTAGAGTGCTCCTTTTCTTCTTAGACATTTTTTAACTTGCCCACATTGGAGCAGCACGGTGTAAGACCATCAGAAAAGGACAGACAGTTTCCTGGATGTGACTGGTTTCTCTTTGGATTGAAAGCGCAAGGAATTATCGTGTGCTACTTGTGACCTGTGGCTGTTTGACTGACTAAAAAGTAAGGGTTCGCGAGTCCACGGAAGTGGGGGGTGTTGGGGGGGGGGGAGGACTCAGGGCAATTTGTACACCCTTGTCCTAGGTGCAATTTAGCCTAGAAACTGCCCTGTCCTGATTCAAAACTTCTTGCTTTTTCATGATATTGTGAAATTAGGGAAATATTTTTTTTATTTTTATTTTTCTTATTTTTCTGAATCCTTTAATTAGTTTTTCGCCTTTTCTCTGCTTTGTTTCCTCCCTTCTCTGACCTTCTCAATGGCTGTTTGTTAGTTACCAACAGCTCAAAGCTGGAAATAAACAGCAAACATCTCACTTGTTTTACTGCATGCTCTGTTCTTTGTGAATTGACATTCATAAGGTATTTACCTCACAAGTTGGTAGTTTACCCCACTAGTCAGTAATTTTAGTTTCCCATGTGGTAACACAGCCTTAGTGAATTGACAATTCACAAAATGTTCAGTAAAATCAGTGGTTTATTGCTTTAACAAATGCGGTAATGCTTAGTGAATTGAAGCCATAATGGTCAGAAACTGTGAAAGACTGAAACCACTTTCTCTTGTTATAAATGTCCAGCACTCACTAAAAGTAGCCACCATTGACAGAAAAGCAGTGCTTGTATTTGGATGAAGCATCACCCTCCATTTTGGGAACACTATAGCATACTACTAGGGCTTCTGTTCAACCACTCTTCCAGTTATAACAAAGGTTCAGGACCTTATTTAAATAGTAAATGGCTAGGAATAGGTCTGAACATTGAAAATATATATAAACACTGCGCTAATATCACAGGTGTAACTCTCGGTGGTGCGCTATCCTAATCACTGCATACAAATATATATTATATTATAGACAGCGCACATATGGAGTACAGCATAAATTTAGGACCCTAAGTCCACAAGTCCTTTTTTGGTACTTGACTCGCAGCTGTGACTGGTACAGTAGATTGCCTTTACAGTGCGTACCACCACCACACCCCAAAGATGGATCACTCACCGCAATACAATGACCCACCATCAGACTGGGTCAAACAGCGCCTGCAGGGATATCAAGGCCTCCCTCTGCCTGTACCGATCATCACCAATCCACTTCACAAATTCAATTGCAGCTCCATACCAGTATGCACCTCAAAACAAACCAATAGGCTCCATAGCGTAAAAACATTAAAAGATTTATTAAAATATTAATCCGAACCACTCACATGCTATGTCCGTTGTTATAAGGCATTGAGTTTTACGGGCTCAACCCCAATCGTGGGCTGCCCCTGATGAGTCACCGGAAGTGACGAAACCGGTCGGGCTGGGACGCACGTACGTGGAACCCGGGAGGCGGGAGTGAGGTCGGGGTGGTATACCGGAGCTTGAGCCCAGTGAGACAGTGCCGCTGAGAGCCTGCCGGACGACCCACAATCGGGGTTGAGCACGTAAAACTCAATGTCTTATTACAACGAACATAGCATATGAGTGGTTTGGATTAATCTTTTAATAAATCTTTTAATGGTTTTACGCTATGGAGTCTATTGGTTTGTTTTGAGGTGCATACTGGTATGGAGCTGCAATTGAATTTGTGAAGTGGATCGATGATGATCGGTACAGGCAGAGGAAGACCTTGATATCCCTGCAGGCGCTGTTTGACCCAGTCTGATAGTGGGTCATTGTATTGCAGTGAGTGATCCATCTTTGGGGTGTGGTGGTGGTACGCACTGTAAATGCAATCTACTGTACCAGTCACAGCTGCGAGTCAAGTGCCAAAAAAGGACTTGTGGACTTAAGGTCCTAAATTCATGCTGGACTCCATATGTGCGCTGTCTATAATATAATATATAAATGAACATTGAAAATGACCTTTAGAAAAATATAGCTGTGTTAACAGTGTCCAGCTTGGTATCAATACAAAGAGTATGAAGATTATTTAACAGACTAACCACCCTTTTACTGAGACTAAGTACGAATTCATGTTTCATGCTGCATCTTTACTAATGCAGTTGTGGAACTTTATGGCCATTAAAAGATTAAATATGAAATGATGACTGTATCCAATAGCACTATAACATGAAATAACCTCTCAACATTAATCAAACTAACCCAGCAGTAGGCTGGCCAAGAAAAAAAATTATCCTTATATCATCAACCAGGTGGCACTGACATATTTTCATCTTTGGCCAAGTAATAAATATGTCCTCTTTGGGAAAGTAGAGAGCATATCTTTGGGTCATCACAATAATCTCTACAAATATTTATGATATGTAAAGTCATAATAGTTTAACATACTGTCACCATAAAGAATTAGTTTCTCGCCCTGTGGCACTGCTATCAATGAGTCCTATAATGCTAAGAACGTCCTGGGATAACAGGAGTCCTCCATAATTCTCCCTTTACTGAGACAGTTGACTCCTCTGAATGGCATGTAAATGTACTCTGGCTGTCCGACATTTGTCTTCTGTAGCTGCCTCTCACTAAGTCTCATCAATCAACTGGCTTGTCTAATGAAGGCCTTGGACCTGAGGATGAAGGCAAAGTGGATGGCCATTTGAACCTGGCTTGAAAGTTGAGAAGTGAAGCTAAACAGATATTTGAGGAGGATACCAGGACAGCAGACGAATGAGAAGAACATAACCTTGCTGGGACGCATGCTCTGGTTCAAGCATTGGGCATTACTGGATGAAATATCTCTAACTAACAATTCATCTGTAACTGGAAAGAGAAGGAGCTGCTGACATTTAGCTGTGATGGGCATTCTGGAAGCCTGTCTTGCAAATGCCTAAATGAACAAGGCATGTGGATGAAAGTGATTAATCACTCTTGTACAGCTCCAGCCAGATCTTTTGACTGTACCATAGAGTTTATTTTGTACGCTTTAGCTTGATAATGATTAAAGCTATAGGATGTTCCCAAGAGAAATATTTACTCTGCCTTGTTTTTAGAAAATATCTTATGCAGGATGAATTGAGACTTCTGCGGACCTTTAGTTATACTCTGGGGGGCTTTGCTGTTGTTTATGTGATTTGATATACACAGAACACTCCTGTTTTGCCACTTCAAGGGTTCATTTCCCACAGTTTAGATTTCTAATCTGAGCTAAGATGAGAGGGAAGAGACTAGTGTCATAATAGACATATATCAGATGGCATATGTATATTGTGTGGCAAGAAGTCATAAGCTTAAACAAAATGTAACAGGGAAACTGCTAATTAAAGGAAGCAGCAAGGTTATCCTGTATCAACATGGTTACCTTTTAAACATCTGATTGGATGATTAACTATTTTTATAGGCTATCTAACATAATGACAATTTAAACAACATGGATGCAAAAAAAGAAAAAAGAAAAAAAAAAAAAAAAAAAGGAAAAGTAAGAAAAGAAAAGTAAAAAGAAAAAACAAAACAAAAGGGATGCACTAACTGATATAAAAGGTTGCTTCACTAGGAAGACCAAATGTGTATAGTCCATTTAATAAGAGGGAAATGATATAATAATAATTTATTAAAAATATTTCTATTTACATTTACACCCCCCCAAAAATTATAAACTATGGCAGCCAATTCTCTCCACTGACTGCAACACAATGAATATTACATTTTCTATGCAGAGCTTAAAACATAACTATAATATATGTATATGTATATATATATATATATATATATATATATGTATATTCGGTGATTAGTTAGCATGGGCCTGATGCACTATATGTCAGTAAAGATGACATGTGCAGGTAGCGCATGGCAATTTTAATGCAGTAAGAACACCACTGGGTAACCCATTAGCACCATTATCAGGTTAATGCACATGTTGCTATGGTAACCTGTGTTAATCCATGCTTTACCATACCAACGCGCACTGATATACGTTTCACTGTCTACTGCACTACTTCTGCAGTCAGGTGATATTATATAGCATAGTGTTTACCAGGCAGTTTGCTTTGGTCCTTATCATTTGTATACCACCAACATTCAAATCTCCAAAATCCCCTTGATCATGACAGAAGGTTGAACTGTCCTTATGGGGTGCTTGAGCAGTGCACATGGCACGTTGATAGGTCTCATTGTTTCTGTTCATATGTTCCTCTGCTGCCAGATGATGACATGATGTGGCTGGTAACTGATGCCTACCTCTGTCTGTATAATGTGTAGTGACAGGGCTAGGATTATGCCATAATTTTGGAATTTAACCTCATCTACTAACACCTGTTTTTTGTTGCAAGGACAGGCACGATTTTCTCTTTTGCACAAAATATTTACTTCTAAAAGCTTGTTTAAATGGAACTTGCAACTTTGGTAATACTTTTTTTTTTTAAAAGAAAGTTTACATAGACATCCCAACTATATTTGTATGTACTGAATGAAAAGAGATTGATATCTAAAAAAGCCTTTTTCAACAGCAGTGTGATAGAACTGTAAATAAATAAGCAATTATAAAAATGTTCTAATGGACAGAACAATAACAACAATAACAATAACAACAATAACAATAATATTTATATAGCGCTTTTCTCCCTGGGGACTCAAAGCTCTGTGACCCTGCATTATGCAGTCTCAAAGGCTCGGGAAAAGAGGTGAGTTTTTAGCCTTTTTTTAAAGCTGTCCAGAGAAGGAGCCTCTCGTACTGATTGTGGAAGTGAGTTCCATAGAGTAGATAGGAAAAGACCCGAGCACCAAATGTTAGGTGTATCCTGGGAATAACCAGCTTCATCTTGGCAGAGCGGAGGGTGCGTGGGGGGGCATAAAGTTCCAATAGATCCGCTATGTATTTGGGTCCCATGTGGTGTAGAGCCTTGAACAGCCTCGGACAGGCCCACCGAACCACCGATGGTCCCATCGGTGGGCCCCGGCCGTCCCGCCTCCTGGGGGCCCCAGTGCTAAAAAGGAGGGGGGGCTAAGCGCAGGAAGGGGGGACATTGTGCACAGATCGGCGGGGAGGGGCGGAAGCCTCCCCCCCCCTCCCTCGTTACGATTTTCAGGTGTCTGCTGCCCACATTACGATTTTCAGGTGTCTGCTGCCCATATTACGATTTTCTGGTGACTGCTGCCCACATTACAATTTTCAGGTGTCTGCTGCCCACATTACGATTTTCTGGTCACTGCTGCCCACATTACGATTTTCAGGTGTCTGCTGCCCACATTACGATTTTCAGGTGTCTGCTGCCCACATTGCGATTTTCTGGTGTCTGCTGCCCACATTACGATTTTCAGGTGTCTGCTGCCCACATTACGATTTTCAGGTGTCTGCTGCCCATATTACGATTTTCTGGTGACTGCTGCCCACATTACAATTTTCAGGTGTCTGCTGCCCACATTACGATTTTCTGGTCACTGCTGCCCACATTACGATTTTCAGGTGTCTGCTGCCCACATTACGATTTTCTGGTGACTGCTGCCCACATTACAATTTTCAGGTGTCTGCTGCCCACATTAGGATTTTCAGGTGTCTGCTGCCCACATTACGATTTTCTGGTGACTGCTGCCCACATTGTGATTTTCAGGTGTCTGCTGCCCACACTACGATTTTCTGGTCACTGCTGCCCACATTGCGATTTTCAGGTGTCTGCTGCCCACATTACGATTTTCTGGTCACTGCTGCCCACTTTTGGGGGGGGGGGGGTATCTGCCACCAACCTGATTGCATTTTGGGGGGTTTCTGCCGCCAATCTGATTGCATTTTGTGGGGGTATCTGCCGCCAACCTGATTGCATTTTGTGGGGTATCTGCCGCCAACCTGATTGCATGTTGTGGGGGTATCTGCCGCCAACCTGATTGCATTTTGTCGGAAAATCTGCTGCGATTTGACTACTTGATGAATTATCATGAGGCATGTAACTACTTGAATATTTTATCTAAAATGTATCTGGCCGGACCTAATCTCTGTGAATAACACCGCTACTTATGTTGTGTTTGCCCATGAGTCTGCCCATGACTCATCGTGACCACGTCGATGTTCCAGTGCGTGGTGACACCCATTTACTTTCGCTGCGGCGCGCTGCGCGCGCCGCATGTGGACATATCCCTATTGGAGGCTGTCCTCAGAAGTGCTCACGATCTTTTCCCTACCATAAACTCATGCAAAATTTCTAGAGTACATGTGTATGTGAGCCCAAAATGGGGGGGGGGGGGGGGGGAGGAGGAGGGGATCGGGGGGGGGCCCAGGCTGAAACTTCCTTGGTGGGCCCTTAGTGTCCCAGTCCGACCCTGGCCTTGAATGTCAGCAGGCAGATCTTAAAATTGATTCTCCATTTTACTGGCAACCAGTGAAGAGTTTGCAGTACTGGGGTGATGTGTGAGCTGCGGGGGGCATTGGCTAGGAGTTTGGCTGCAGCATTCTGTACTAGCTGTAAGGGGTGCAGAACCTTATCTGTAGATCCGATGAACAGGGCGTTGCAGTAGTCTAGGTGGAAGGATACAAATGCATGAACCAGGGCAGGTAGGTCTTCAGCTGGGATAAGGGGTTTGATTTTCGCTATATTTCTTAGATGGAAGAAGGAAGACTTGACGACAGCTGATACCTGCTGTCTGAGTTTTAGATTTCCATCCATTATCACCCCAAGGTTTTGCACAGAGTCTTTATTCTGTACAGTATCTCCCCCAATTGCTAGTTTGAGGTGGTGAGCGTTTTGAACTTTATCCATCATGTGTGGACCACCTATCACCAACACCTCTGTTTTCTCAGAGTTCAGCCTCAGCCAGCTGGTGTTCATCCAATTTTGTAAATCCACTAGACACGCATTTATGGATGCTGATGGGTCTTGGGTGCCAGGCTTGAAGGACAGATACAGTTGTGTGTCATCTGCATAACAATGGTATCCTAGGCCATAGTTCTGGATTATTTTGCCCAGTGGGAGCATGTAGACTGCAAAGAGTAATGTCTTTAAATAAAGTTATTAAGAAATGTTTATGTATCTTTGGTTTAAGTGATCATCTGTTTTGATATTTTTGTGGGGCATCGGGACTGGGCTAGTACTTCTAATGTGTGCTCTGCAAGTTCTGGGCACTGGATCATCCGACGGTCCCAGGAGACCAGTGATGGGCCGAAATTTCGTATATGCAAAATTTCTTCTTCGAAATTTGCATTTACGCATCGTAATTGTAATGCAAAATTTCGGAGAAAATCATAATTGATTTCATATGTAATAGTAGTAGTTCATAATTTTGCGTAATTTTTGCGCAATTTTGCAAAATTTTGTGCCGACTTTAGCGGTTAATAGCAAAGCCCCTGTACAGGCTATTGCTACCAAAAGTGGTACATATGTTAAGGAGAATATTAGGTACAAGGCAGAAAAATAATTTTTCAAAAAGACATTGTAGTTTTTGAGAAAATCGATTTTAAAAATGCAAAGAAAAATGGTTTTTAAACTGTCATGTTTAATAACCATTATTTCTTTGCATTTTTAAAATCGATTTTCTCAAAAACAATATGGTCTTTTTAGAAAAATGTTCCCCTTGTGCCCACTATCTCCTTTAACATAGGTAGCAATTTTGGTGTCAATACCATGTATGGGCATGTAAATCGGCACAAAATTTCACGAAAGTTACGCAACATTTTGCGAAAATTACGCACATTTTTATGCGAAATTATGAATGACTATGAAATCAATTTAGTTTGGAAATCGCAATTACGTATAGGCGTAATTGTGAAAATTTACGTGAAAGTTTGGGAAATCGTAATTTACATCACTACAGGAGACCCTCCAACAAGCTGAATGGTAGATATTCATATGGCTATTCCAGGTCGTTACCTGGCTCCACTGTGCTTCCCTGTGCTGATCACTGCAAAAAAAAAAAGGAAAGAAGAGTGCAAATGTCAATAATTGTTGAGGAAGGACAACATAGTATACCCCATGGGACTAGTGTTATAGAGATACAATATGGCATTTTTTAAAGGATGAGCAACATCACAATACTTGCTATTGTGGAAAACATGTGACCAATGACCATACTTGGAGGGAAGAATGCTAAACTTCTAATGGGGGAAGACATGGCTACATGAGTTTTGCTTGTCATACCAGTTGGGCATAGCTATACTTGTTACATTGCTATATTTCCTTAACTTGTATAGACTGTTTTGGATTGGTTGATTTTGCTAAACTTATACATTGGCATATAAATAATATGATCAAATGTATGTAGTATAAGGGTGAACTGAGTGAATATACTGTGAATGGATGCTTTAGGTAGTAACTCACATTACAAAGAGATGGTAAAATTATACAATCAAGATTGTATTGTCCATGTTCCCCCTGTGCAGCTTGTATTGCACATACTGGGATTGGGAATTCTAGTATCTTAAAGTAAACCTGAGATGAGTTAAAAGAAGACATTTATACATACCTGTGGCTACCTCCAGCCCCCTCCAGACTGATCGGTCCCTTGCCGTCCTACTCTGCTGCCTGTATAATCCGGTATGGGTCGTAGTAATTCAGTCAATTGGGCCATAGTGCGCATGCTCGCCAAGGCCACGCATGCACCCCCATTGCGTTCCCATCGCCTGGAGAGTTCTGTGCCTGCGCAGTACTACTGCTCAGGTGCAGAATGCTCCTGGCCACAGGAGTGCGACAGGGGAGTGTGCATGGCCGGATGGTGCCTGCCCTAACTGAAGGAATTATGACAAGGTACTGATCAGCAGGAAGGGGGCTGGAGGAAGCCCCAGGTATGTATAAATTTGTATACATTTCATCTCAGGCAGGGCCGGTTCTAGACTTTTTGCTGCCTGAGGCAAAATCGTGAAGATGTTTCCCTCTTTTCCCCCCCACCCGATCCCCCCCCCCCTCTTTTTGGAATGATCCCTCAGCCACTCCATTTCTCCTCAGTCAGTCAAATGAAACACTACTGCTCTCCTGCCTCCCACCTCCTCACGTACTGTCAGACTCCTCACACAGCTCAACAAGCTGCTTTTCCCCAGTGATGACCTCTGCACCTCGCTCTCCTCTCGCTTCTCCTTCAACTCTGACTGCATGCTGTTAGTGTAACCACAGTACAAAAATGTTGCCCCTGTAATCTCTGCTCCGGTAAGGATATTCGCTCACCCTACAAGCACTTTGCATACTTCTATTTCTCCCCACCTATCTATTAGGGAGTCGTTTGTCCAGCAGGTGTTGCACAGGTTCTGCGTGTGGTGGTGTGTGCATGTGCACCCCCAGTTTTTTTGTCTAGGGCTGAATATGCACGCAGCTCCCACACGCAGCACATTTTTCACAGTTTTTTCATGTATATGATATTTATTGTATGAGTTTATTTATTCACAGGCACTAGTCACTTTACGAGCTGCATGTTATCAAATTTTGATTGTTGTTTTCATGACACTGGATATTATTTGCGAACAGATGGATAGCGGTTGTCAGGGCATCCTTGTAGCACTAGACACTTTGTATTAGGTATTTTTTGTCTCTCACTTTGAGTATCCTTCCGTGTATGCTTGTATATTTTATTATCAGCATTATACTATAATTTTCTTCTGAGCTGGAATACCATTGACTCTTGGTTTGAATTGGGAGTTTTAATTAGTTTTTTTATACTTCTATTTTATTGGTTTGTTTAAATAAAATTGATTTTACATTTGTTTGCACCATAAAAACGTGTGGAGCCATTATTGCTAGATACTTACCTTTTGTGACCTAGATTGGCACTTTTCTTAAGAGATGCCTGTAATCTCTGCGCCTGATGCAAATGTTTCACCTTACTTCATGAGAAAACCGGCCCTGATCTCAGGTACTCTTTATGAGAGTGTAAAATAAATAATGCAAGTACACTGATAAATACACTGATTAGTGCCATGGGCACTATGGTGAAAAATTTTAACATTTAAAATAAGTGCAAACATAAACAAATAAGAAGTACCGTACATTTTTTTCAGAGTAAAATGAGCCATAAATTACTTTTCTCCTATGTTGCTGTCACTTACAGTAGGTAGTAGAAATCTGACAGAAGCGACAGGTTTTGGACTAGTCCATCTCTTCATGGGGGGATTCTAAGGGATTTATTTATTTTCAAAAGCACGTAGTGAATGGCAGTTGCTCTGTCCAACTGCCAAAAAACTGTGTAGCGAGCAGGGAAGCTGGCCAGCATCATTGTTTAAATCCTTTTTATGGAATCTCTTTATAAAGAATAAAGCCTTGCTGAGAATCCCCTATGTAGAGATGAATTAGTCCAAAACCTGTCACTTCTGTCAGATTTCTACTACCTACTGTAAGTGACAGTAACATAGAAGAAAAGTAATTTATGGCTCATTTTGCTCTAGAAAAAAACGTACTTCTTATTTGTCTATGTTTGCACATATTTTACAATTTTTCGCCATAGTGCCCCTTTAAGCAGACATAAACATAATCAAACAAACATAAATAAAGATACAAAATATTTAAATAATGTGAATGTACAATTGGAATGGATTTGGGTGTCCTTGTAGATCTTAAACGCAATAATACCTGGCAATGCCAATCTACATCTTATTCAACTAAGAAGATGCCCAATAGAGATATGAATCTACTTTTTATGTGAAGCATTAGTATAAATACATACTAAATATGCAGTTCAGTTCAGTTTTGGAAGACAATTTAGAAAAGGATATCTGCAAATGCAAGGGGTGAAGCGGGGAAAAACAAGCCCAGGTAAGTCCAAATTTCGTTTTTTAATTACCGCTCAGAGTCCCTTTAACAGAGCAACAAGGTATGACCACAGTTTGCAGAAATGCAGACACTAAGACCAGAAAGAAAGGTGCAATTGTGTTTAATGCAATACAGTCTGCACATGGACCCACATGTTCATATATGGTCACATTGTCATGGACATATGGTCATATTCAACCAAACTGGTCGAAGAAGCACCGCCGTGCGAAACGGCCGTTAGGCTGCCCGTACTACACCCTGCGCCCACTGACATCCACACACCTATGGTAGGACTGTATTGTTCCTCTTATCGATTTGCTTTTCTGTATGCACACTATTGAACACAGTCTGGATTAAATGCCAATTCCATTTACTGCAGTGCCAGATGTTTTCATTCTATGATTGGGACTGAAGCTTGTAACTTTGCATTTCCATCCTGAGCACGCTGATGGGGCCATAGGTGTACATCTGTGTCATTGCTGCTATACTCCAATGGGCAGTTTCTCTATGTAGTGCTGACCACTAATTGCTTTTTCTCTGTTGAATCGCATATTCAACCAAACTATGTGCCTATGAAATATGCTGGGTCCAGCTTCTGTCCAGAAACAAGAGTATTGTAACAAGATGATATGACTTAAGATCATCTCAAGTTGTCTGGTATCTGACAGCTCTCTGAACACTTCTCAACCCTTCTGATAACAACTCTGCCATGATGAGAAAGGAAGGAGCACCTCGTGGTGAGTTAAGGGAACTACGCAGCAGACAGGCTTAGAGTAGCTTAGTCATTCGTCAAACTGCTCACCATGTACTTTTTCATCAGAAAAATACATAGTGAACAAGCGAATGTAGCAACATTTGCCAAGCTGCTTTCCAGTGTCTGATACTATGACATCTTCAGAATCGCGTTTATTTCGCCAAGCACGACTGGGTCATGCCTGGAATTGGGCTTGGCACATGAATACAGGGCATATACATAGGAACATAAGAGACAACAGAGCATAGAACATAGTAGACATCACTTTATCTCAAAGACATACATAATACATTTTCAAACACAACTGCCAGAATCAGAATCAGATTTTATTTCGCCAAGTGCAGCAGTTGCCACACTCGGAATTGTTTGTGGTACACATCAGCATAGAGCATAGTACATCAAAGCATGCAATGACGAGCAGACAAAGACATTAAACGAGGTAGTGCAAAAAACATGTGCAGTACAGAAGAATTAAGGTATGTTAGAGCAAAAAACTACCTGCGGTAATCCACAGGATAAGTACATATTTATTTAGGCCTGGGTCACAGATGTGCTATTTAGTTATACTGTGTGTGAGATTTGAGTTCAGAAGGCACACTGCTTGGGGGAAAAAGAAGTTCCTGTGCCTGGAGGTTTTGGTGGAAATAGCCCTGTAACGGTATTCTGAGCGCATGCGGTTGAAGAAGCGGCTGACGGGATGGAGCCGGTCATTTGTGATCCTGACTGCCCTTGTTCTCAGTCTGGATGCGTGGAGGAGGTCCAGAGGTGGCAGGGGGAACCAATGATTTTTTCCGCTGGATTTATTACTCTTTGCAGTCTGTACCGGTCGCTAGACGTGGCTCCACCATACCACACGATGATAGAGGAGCACAGGATTGACTCTATGGTGGCAGTGTAGAAGCTAGACAGCAGCTCCTGCGGCATACCAAACTTCCTGAGTTGTCTTAGGAAGAACAGCCGTTGCTGTGCCTTCTTTTGGCATTTAGTGGTGTTTACACTCCATCTCAAGTCGTTGGTGATAGTAGTGCCCAGAAACCGAACGCTAGATACTCTGGTGACTTCCGTGCCTTCAATGAGTACCGGGCTGATTGGGGGGGGGGGGGCATTTCCTGAAGTCGATAACCAACTCGACCGTCTTAGCAGCGTTTAGGACAAGCATGTTGTCCTTACACCAGTTGCAGATCCGCTCGATCTCGCTGCGGTAGGTGCGTTCGTCCTCCTCACTGATGAGACCAAGGATGGTGGTGTCATCCGCAAATTTAATTACCTTAACGCAGTCGGCAGTGGAGGTGCATCTGTTTGTATACAGGGAAAACAGGATCGGAGACAGTACACAGCCTTGGGGGGCGCCAGTATTTGTGGTCCTCAATTGGGAGAGGCAGCTGCCAAGTTTAACCTGTTGTGTCCTGTTTGTGAGGAAGTCCTTGATCCAGTTGCAGAGATTTACGTCAAGCCCTATTTGCGCTAAGTTGTTATACAGGATGTTCGGGCAGATCGTATTGAAAGCAGAGCTAAAATCCAGGAAAAGGATCCTGGCGTAGGTGTTGGGTCTGTCCAGATGTTCCATAATGTATGCCACGTGAAAAGAACAGAGGCGCCAAAAGGATAAAAACACGATTTAAAATATTTAAAATTGCTTAGGAGGCAGTGGTGGACTTACCTCCCTCAAGCAGACACAAGGAAGCTGTGTAATTCAACAAGGTAAATTTAATGGTACACTCCAGGGGTTAAATACACCTGCCTTCCCTTAGACATCCACTCACGTGCTATACACCATCACACCCTTGCCCCACCATTATACTTATCATTACAACACTTGAGTGTTGTTATACACCCACCAATTCAGTTTCACCTCCCACTCCCACTATTCAAGTTAACCCCAGTATCTCCCTTGCCCATCACTCCAACCCCCTCCCCCACTGCCCCTGCAGAAACAAACACCCCCCGCTTCTTGTCCCGCATACTCCAATTTTTCTAAACCATAATATATACACACAACTAATGTACTTATGTATTGAGCACGTCTTGTCCGATCATACACCAACATGCGCTTTTTGTTCCCAGCTGTGTGCTCCTACTTTTTACTGCCTGATGAAGCGGGTGTAAGCCTGCGAAACGCGTTGTATTTAACCCCTGGAGTGTACCATTAAATTTACCTTGTTGAATTACACAGCTTCCTTGTGTCTGCTTGAGGGAGGTAAGTCCACCACTGCCTCCTAAGCAATTTTAAATATTTTAAATCGTGTTTTTATCCTTTTGGCGCCTCTGTTCTTTTCACGTTACATTGTACATCCACCCTTGGTGGAGGGGGATACCCCTTTTTCTTCACGTCTACAGAGAGCGACTTCTTAATCCTGAGTGAGGACAGGTTAATCTCCTCACCTGCCTATACAGTGGTTGCCTGGAGGTAACCCTGGTTTGTGAGTATATAATTTACTCCTTCTCACTATACCAAATTGCCTGGACTTACTACACTATATTGGGCTCTCGGTTCTTTTCCTTTTTACATAATGTATGCCAGACTGATGTTGATGGCATCCTCTATGGGCCGGTTTGCCCTGTATGCAAACTGAAGTGGATCTAGGAGAGCGTTGGTGGAGTTTTTCAGATGGGTAAGGACTAGTTTTTCAAAGATCTTCATGACAGTTGAGGTAAGGGCCACGGGTCTGTAGTTGTTGAGATCCGTAGCACCTGGTTTTTTAGGTACCGGTATGATAGTGGACCTTTTAAAGCAGGAGGGTACTTTGCCAGCCGACAGGGAGTTCTGAAAAATAGAGGTCAGAACCGGGGCTAGCTGGCTAGCGCAGGATCTCAGGCACATGGATGACACGCCGTCCGGGCCAGAGGTTTTCCTAGGATTTAGTCTCTGGAGGTGCCTGAGTATGTCTGTCCCCTGGACTACTACTGGTTCTGGGAGGGCACTGCCAGTACTAGGAGAGGTGGATATGGGGGGTGCCAAGTGGGTATGGGTCAGTGGGTGTGGTTTACAGGCAGGAAAAGTCAACGTGGGGGCCTACGGGGGGAGAGCGCGGGCAGAGTTTATAGAGTTCAGCGAAATTACAGCTGAGGGGGAGAAGCTGTTTTTGTGTCTCGTGGTCTTTGTGAGGATGGACCGGTACCTCAGATACCTCCGCCCCACAGGGAGCTGATTGAAAAACTGGTGGCCAGGGTGGGAGGGATCCTTGGCGATCTTCAGTGCTCTGGAGCGTAGTCTGGTGTTATAGAGGAAGTATAGGGCAGGGAGTGTATTCCCGATGATCCTTTCCGCTGACCTGATGACCCTCTGTAGTTTGCACCTGTCATCTTCGGTGGAGCCAGCATACCAGACAGTGATGGAAGAACAGAGGACGGATTCAATGGTAGCGGTATAGAAATTCGTCAGGAGTTTTTGTGACATGCCGAACTTCTTCAGTTGGCGGAGGAAGTAAAGCCTCTGTTGAGCTTTCCTCTGGGTGGAGTCAGTATTTGCCTTCACTTCAGGGTGTTGGAGATGGTGTTGCCCAGGAGGCGGACACAAGGCACTTTCTTCACCTCCGTTCCACCAATGTGCAGTGGAGGTGGGGTGGAGGCATGTTTCCTAAAGTCAATGATAATCTCAACCGTTTTTGCATTGTTGAGGACCAGCTTGTTCTCCTTGCACCAGTGGCAAATCCTGTCCACCTGGTGGCGGTACGCCTGCTCGTCATTATTGGAGATCAGGCCGACTATGGTGGTGTGGTCTGCAAATTTGATTACTTTGACAGAGCTTGCAGAGGATCTGCAATTGTTCGTGTAAAGGGAGAACAGAAATGGTGAAAAGACGCAGCCTTGTGGAGCCCCTGTGTTGGTGGTCTTTGGTTGCGAGGAGATGAAGCCCAGCTTTACCACCTGGGATCTGTTTGTAAGGAAATCGTTGATCCACAGTTGGAGTGTGGGGTGGACCCCAAGCTCAGCCAGTTAGGGCTAATGGTGTTAAATGCCGAGCTGAAGTCGAGGAGGAGAATCCTGGCGTATGAATTTGGTTTGTCAAGGTGATTGTTGACAAGCTCCAGACAGATGTTAATGGCGTCGTCGGTCGATCTATTTGCCCTGTAAGCAAATTGGTATGGGTCTAGCTGGGTTTCTGCTTTGTGTTTAAGAAGGGGCAGGACCACCTTTTCGAAAGTTTTCATTATGACCGATGTGAGGGCGAGAGGCCTGAAATTATTGAGGTCGGACACGCCCTGCTTTTTGGGTACAGGGATGATGGTGGACCTCTTGAAGCATGCCGGTACTTTACCACACTGTAGGGACTTGTTGAAGACGGAGGAAAGCATAGGAGC
Source organism: Hyperolius riggenbachi (assembly GCF_040937935.1). NCBI lineage: Eukaryota > Metazoa > Chordata > Amphibia > Anura > Hyperoliidae > Hyperolius > Hyperolius riggenbachi. The sequence goes on from NC_090655.1 coordinate 106,334,602, forward strand.
AAGCTGTTGTGCGCATGCTTTCAGGCAGGCTGGCGACACTCCATCAGGGCCTGAGGCTTTCCTGGCCTTTAGCCTGGACAGGTGGCACGCCACGTCCAACTCATTTACGGCCGGGGGAGACAAGTTTTGGCCTGGTGGTACTGCGGTACCGGGTGAAGTGGAGGTAGCCTGTAGTTCCGGAAGCCTCGCCAGAGTCTTATTCTCCTCGAACCTGCAATAAAAGTCGCTGAGCTTTTCCACCAGCTCAGTGCTGGGAGGTGCGCTTTGGGGGGGGGGGGGCTTGTAATTTGTGGCAGCTTTAAGTCCCCGCCAAACAGCTTGTGAGTCATCTTCCTATGAAAATGCCAAACAAAAATATAGTTTCTTGTTCTGCAACACCCTATACATTTGTTAAAGTAACGTGTGCACTTAGACGAACGTTTAAAGCTATGGAGTGTTTCTAACAGTTTAGAAACTCTCTAGTTCTGCTATCCCCCTTGACTTTTATGCATTTTGTTGAAATGCTTGTTTAAGTATTTATACATTTTAATCAAGTGTATAGCGTTTAAAGCAAATGTGAAGTGAAAAATAAGTAAAAAAAAAACAGATATTTACCTATGGAGAGGGAAGGCTCTGGGTCCTACAGAGCCTTCCTGTTCCTCTCCCAGTCCCCCCCTTCCAGTGCCACCACAGAAGGCTTTGAAAGGTGTCAGGAACCTGAGTACTCCTGAAGATACGCGGCTCCTTACCTCGCAGGTGCAAGTGCATTTTCATGCTCATGTGTGCTTGTGCATGCACAGTATGGAGCTGCCAGTCTATGGAGCACTCAGGCTCCCGAAGCTTCCCGTGGCGGCACATCAGTCAAATACTACTAACGGGGATGATGGCGTTAGAAATAGGGGACGATTAGAGAAACGGGAAGGCTCTATGGGGCCCAGAACCTTCCCTCTCCAAAACAGGTATGTGTTTTCTATTCATTTTTCACTTCAGTATTGCTTTAACGTATGTTCAATACCACTCTACCCTGCAAATGGGATATTAGAAAGTCCGAAAACCACTATACCTGTCAAGCAGACCTCTACATTACTTTTTTTAATAATTTCTGAAAGCATTACACTATAGATATTTAAATGTATGAGGCCTGGAACCCACTAGAGCGTTTTTTTGAGTGTTTAGGAAGCGCTTTAAAGAGACACTGAAGCGGGGAAAAAAATTATGATATTATGATTTGTATGTGTAGTACAGCTAAGAAATAAAACATTAAGATCAGATATATCAGTCTAATTGTTTCCAGTACAGGAAGAGTTAAGAAACTCTAGTTGTTATCTCTATGCAAAAAAGCCATAAGCTCTACGACTTTCAAAGTCGTGGAGTGGGCTGTTTTCTGACTTTTATTATCTCAACTGTAAGTGAACTAATTACTTTTTCTCTGCCAGAGGAGAGGTCATTAGTTCACCGACTGCTCTGAAAGAATCATTTTGAATGCTGAGTGTTGTGTAATCTGCACATATTATAGAATGATGCAATGTTAGAAAAAACACTATATACCTGAAATTAAAAATATGAGAATATTTTCTTTGCTGCTAATCTTCTAGTAAATATTCATAGTACACAACCAATTCATTATATCATATATTTTTTTCGCTTCAGTGTCTCTTTAAATCGCTAGCAAAAAGCTATCACAAATCGATATCGATTGCGATAGCGCTTTGCGTTTTCTAGTGGGTTGTAGGCCTAAGGGCCTTTTTCACTACCCTGCGATTAGCGATTTGATTCTGATTGCAAATCGCAAGGTACATTAAACTAATGGAAACTGCAGCAGCAATATCCATTAGTGCGATCTGATTGCAATGCGATTTTGGTCCAAGCGCAACTGTCGTCCTGCCGTTTTTTGGGTCGCATTTCATAGTGGAAAAGAGCCCTAAGATGTACAGAAAGCAAGAGATAAACCTCTATCTCTTCCACTATTTCCCAGTGGCTTATCTATATGGGTTTACATAAACTTAACATGATCATTAAAATGAACTGATGTGAAAGTGAAGCCGCCCCCCCCCCCCTCCCCCCTCCCCTCTCCCCCCAGAAGCAGTGTCACTTTCAAACCCATGACCTCGAAATGCAACTAATGTTTTTAATGACCAGTCTAATTTTATGAATGATAAAAACTGTTAGTCAACCCCACAAGTTACCTGACACCAGAGACTGCTGCATGAACCTCTCTGGCCTTTATCAAATATCAGCGTGACTAAAATTATATCTGATAATAAGGAAATGTCCTGTGGTATATTCCATCTTTCCGTTCACCATAAAGTTTCTTTGATGTATTTTTCTAGGGGCCCTCATTGTGACACATTACTTTATTGGCGGCAATATTTTATCATTAGCTGTTCATTGACCTGGTGAAAAATAATCTCAATTAGCATTAGTTTGCTTGAGAGATGCATTACACACTGAGTTAAATAATTTCAAGCATGTTAAATCAAACAGCAGGTATCAAACAATGATATTATTCCAACTCATTGCTGTATACAGTAACATGAGGCAGAGTGTATGAACGGAAATAGTTAGGGCCCTTTTACAGCGCATTGTGAAAAAGCTTTTAGTTAAAGAACCACTAACACGAAAAAAAGTAGGCAGTTAAAATCTGACAGAACCGACAGGTTTTGGGCCAGTCCATCTCCTCATGGGGGATTTCTCAGGGTTTGCTTTGTTTTCAACAGCATTTCCTGAACATCAGTTGCAAAGTCTAACTGACAAAATAGTGTGCAAGTGAGTAGGGAGGCTGCCTGGTATCTTACTCTTTTGGCAGTTAAACTGCTGTTCAGGAAATGCTGTTGAAAACAAAGAAAACCCCGAGAATCCCATATGAGGAGATGTACTAGTCCAAAACCTGTTGGGTTTGTCAGATTTTAACTGCCTACTTTTTTTCGCCATAATGGTCCTTTAAAATGCGTATAGGGGGAGCTGAGCCATAGGAAAACATGGACATTACTTTGAAAATCACTTTTCTTTCAGTTATAACTGAGAGCAACTGATTAAAGGGAGTCTGAAGGGAAATTTAAAGCAAAAAACAAATACTTACCAAGGAAAAGGGAAGGCTCTGAGTCCTATAGAGCCTAACTGTTCCTGAGTGCTTCCAAAGACTGCTAAAGTCTCCCACCGCGGGATTTAACTCGAAAAACCTGCGGAGGAATGATGAGACCGGCAGTAGAACGAGAAGGCTCTATAGGGTCCAGAGCCTTCCCTCTCCTTAGGTAAGTATGTTTATTTTTCCCTTCATATTCACTTTAAGTGTAAAAAGGCCCTTAGTGCCGCGATGTTGGTACATACAAAGAAAAAGTTGGTTGTAGTGATTCAGTCTGATATTTGCCATAAAATGTCCTCACTATATGGGTTAATTACAAAGTTGTTAACAGCTGTAGATGATTTGATCACTTTTTAGTAAAAAGGGCAATGATATTTATTTCCTATATTTTTTCTAATTCTGTAAGTATTGCCCCCCGTTCATCAGTTCTATTTTTAATTTTATTTTTTGCAAACTTTGAGAAAATTTCCATATTTGTTGTGTGGCAAAACATTCTTTTAACCATATTCGTAATAGTGAAGAGCCATTTAAAAAGATTACTACTTCTATCGTTTTTTTTCTGCTTTTCAATCACTTCAAAATGGCTCCTGTATTAAAGAGTCAATTTCTCCTCTATATATTTCAATATGTTATTTTGTTGACATAGTGCATGTAAATGTTATATTATATAATATTTATTTATTTAATAATTAGTTTTTTTGTTTTGGTCCTATTGGACCTGGGTCCATGGTAATGAGTACTTCCTTTTTATGATCCTGTATTAAACTTTACCCCAATCAGTAGCTGATACACCCTTTCCCTTGAGAAATCTTTACCTTTTCTCGAATAGAACATCAGGGAGGTCTGTATGGCTGATATTGTGGTGAAACCCCTCCCACAGTGCGATGTCAGGACCTAGGTCCTGACAGTTTTCTGTCTGTGAACCTTGATGCATTGTGGGAAATAACAGCTGTATCTAACTGCCAAGCAAATAGTATCTCTCTCTCTGTACATATGTATGTCTATAAAAACCTTTTTGCCTATTGCATGATTAGTGGGTGGGGTTATAAAGAACAGCATTTGGTGTTGTCTAGTTTTTTTCTTGTCTGCCAATAGTATAGATGATGATGTGCAGGCTTATTGTGGATCAAACAACATGAACAAATTGCATGGATAATATCAATCTTCTTCTTAATGCCTCTTTTCTCCTTCTTAATGTCTGTTTCTCCTTGTCACTAAAGTTCCTCTTTATACTCTTTTCCATCTTATTTGCATTCAATAAAGCCTGTGTTTTCCACCTTGTTATGGTGCTTAGATCACCATTGAAGAATATCAGTTCTCTGTTTATTAAAGGGAATCTGAAGTGAAAATAAACGTATGATATAATCATTTGTATGTGTAGTACAGCCAGGGCTGGATTTGTACTTTTTACTGCCTAAGGCAACTATCACCAGCCGCCCTCTGTTGAACAGCTACCGCCCTAACACACACACACTTTTATTGGTCCCAGTAATCGATGTATTTAAATATGCTTATTAACGATGCAATCTTACTGAACGATCGACTTTCCGATTGATTGGATTTAACACTGTTGATGGTGCCAATTGACTACAAAAGAAATGATCAGAATAGTTAATAATTATTATTCCATTTATAGGCCAAATCGATACTTTCTGTTTCGATAGTTTGGAGCTGTTGGAGGGCGGAGTTGGACCTTAAAAAGCAATGAGTGACAGCTCAGGTCACAGACAATTACCGTATTTTTTTGGACCATAAGACGCTCCGGACCATAAGATGTACCTAGGTTTAGAGGCCAAAAACCAGAGAAAAAAATTTACCAATCCTGGTGTGTTCATGGTGTAGGGGCGTCTTGTGGAGTTCCCCCCCCCCCCCCCAAGCTCCCTGGGTTAGAGATGTGAAGCAGAGGACATAATGAAGACCCTCCACTTCCTACCCAAGAGCTCAATCATCAAAAAAAAGATGGGGAGACATCCTTCCGCAAGAGACTGCAGTGTGTCCATCTAGAAAGATGCTCCTTGGTGAAAGCATGCTCACAGCATTCCCCCCTCTCTCCTATATATAATGTACTAGTGTGCTGCACTGTGTCCCTGGGCTCGGCAAGGTCTCCAGTACAATCGCTCCCCTCCCTCCCTACGACCCAAGCTGCAGCCATCAGAAAGTATTTCTGTCACATACCCGGTCCTGGGAGCGGCAGCTCCACACCATCCCGCTGATACAGTGCATTGCACTGTGTCCTCAGCTTGTGGCAATGTCCCCTGTGCATCACTGGCAGCCTAGTGGGCTTGTGGCAATGTTCCCAGTACATTGCACCCATCCCTCCCTCCGATTCAAGCTGCAGCCTTGCTTTGCTTTCACATACCAGGGACTGGAAGCGGTGGCTCTACTCCCTCTGATAGTCCCCGACTTGCAGCAATGTCCCCAGTGTATCGTTCTCCTCCCTCCAATCCACGCTGCAGCCTTCAGAAACCATCGCTATAAGATACCGATCCTAGGATGAGGTCATCAAGCGAGGACCCTAAGCTTAGAGTACAGAAGATTACACGCAGATGTATAAAGAGTGGAGCTGCTGCCGGGGGTATGTGACGCCGACACTCTGAAGGCTCAGCTTGGATTGGAAGGAGAGATGTGATGCACGGGAGACATTGCTGCAAGCCGCACACCATCAGAGAGGGAGCAGAGCTGCCGCTCCCAGGATCGGTATGTTATAGCGATGGTTTCTGAAGGCTGCAGCGTGGATCGGAGGGAGGGGAACGGTACACGGGTGACATTGCTGCAAGCCAGGGACTATGAGAGGGAGCAGAGCCGCCGCTTCCATTCCCGGGTATGTGGAACTTGTAGTGTTGGGCGAACAGTGTTCGCCACTGTTCGGGTTCTGCAGAACATCACCCTGTTCGGGTGATGTTCGAGTTCGGCCAAACACCTGACGGTGCTCGGCCAAACCGTTCGGCCACATGGCCGAACTAAGAGCGCATGGCCGAACGTTCCCCGAACGTTCGGCTAGCGCTGTGATTGGCCGAACGGGTCACGTGGTTCGGGCCCGAACGCGCTCTGATTGGCCGAACGGTCACGTGGTTCGGGTAAATAAATACCCGAACCACGTCATATCTCCGCCATTTGTCTGTGGGTTTAGCTTTGGGTAGGCAGGCAGGGTAGTTCGCTCTCCAGCCACGCTAGCCAGGGTCCCCCCCAGTCATTGTGTGTCACTGCTGGGAACAGTAGTACACCGCTCGCTCAGCCACACTATATATAGCATTGTTTACTGCCACTGTGTACCTCGCTCAGCCACGCTATATATATAGCATTGTGTTTTCTGACACTCTGTGTACACGGCTTAGCCTGACTAATATAGCATTGTGTGTACTGCCACTGTGCACCTCGCTCAGCCACGCTATATATAGCATTGTGTGTACTGCCACTGTGCACCTCGCTCAGCCACGCTATATATAGCATTGTGTGTACTGCCACTGTGCACCTCGCTCAGCCACGCTATATATATAGCATTGTGTTTTCTGACACTCTGTGTACACGGCTTAGCCTGACTAATATAGCATTGTGTGTACTGCCACTGTGCACCTCGCTCAGCCACGCTATATATAGCATTGTGTGTACTGCCACTGTGCACCTCGCTCAGCCACGCTATATATAGCATTGTGTGTACTGCCACTGTGCACCTCGCTCAGCCACGCTATATATAGCATTGTGTGTACTGCCACTGTGCACCTCGCTCAGCCACGCTATATATAGCATTGTGTGTACTGCCACTGTGCACCTCGCTCAGCCACGCTATATATATAGCATTGTGTTTTCTGACACTCTGTGTACACGGCTTAGCCTGACTAATATAGCATTGTGTGTACTGCCACTGTGCACCTCGCTCAGCCACGCTATATATAGCATTGTGTTTACTGCCACTCTGTGTACACCGCTCAGCCAGACTATATACCGTTGTTTACTGACACTCTGTGTACACCGCTCAGCCTGACTATAAAGCATTGTGTGTACTGCCACTGTGCACCTCGCTCAGCCACGCTATATATAGCATTGTGTTTTCTGACACTCTGTGTACACGGCTTAGCCTGACTATATAGCATTGTGTGTACTGCCACTGTGCACCTCGCTCAGCCACGCTATATATAGCATTGTGTTTACTGCCACTCTGTGTACACCGCTCAGCCAGACTATATACCGTTGTTTACTGACACTCTGTGTACACCGCTCAGCCAGACTATATACCATTGTTTACTGACACTCTGTGTACACGGCTTAGCCTGACTAATATAGCATTGTGTGTACTGCCACTGTGCACCTCGCTCAGCCACGCTATATATAGCATTGTGTTTTCTGACACTCTGAGTACACGGCTTAGCCAGACTATATAGCATTGTGTGTACTGCCACTCTGTGTCTGCTGGGCCTGGGAACAGTAGTACACCGCTCACCCGCCACTGTATAGCATTGTGCTCTGTGTCGCTGCTGGGAATAGTGGTACTGTATAGCATTTCTGTACTGCCACTGTACTGCTGCCAGTCAGCGTGTACTGTAAGGATAAGTGAAATGAGGAAGAAATCCGGTGAAAGAGGAAGGGGCAAGGGAAGAGGTGTTTCCCCTGACAGTTCACGTACAGGCCACAGGGGAGCACCCAAGAAAACCCACTCAATACCGCCCATGTTGTCCAGGACAACAACCCTCACAAATCCAAAAGAACAGGACCAGATAATTACTTGGATGACCTCTCAAGCGTCCAGCAGTGGGTTAAGCAGCACCAGCACATCACGCACGAGGTCCGAGTCCTCAGCCAGTTACAAGGAGCCAGTGGGCACAAAGCTGACACAACCGGCAGCGACACCACGCACACAACTGCCAGATAACCAGTCCTATGAATTACCTCAGGACACAATGGGGTATTCGCAGGAGCTATTCCCAGCCCAACAAACTTCCACCTATGAAAGGTCAATGGAGGAACAGCCAGAAACATTGTGCCCGGATTCACAACCATTAACTGTGGGAAATGCACCGCGCACTGAAATACAAGGCGAGTCCGAGGAGGACTCGGAAACCCAAATCCCAGAGCAAGTTGGGCAGGAGGGGTTGCAATTGCAGGAGGTCGGCCGACAAGATCTGGAAGACGACGTTGGAGTGAGCTGCGCAGAGGTTGTTCTGGGGAGCTCTACTCCACGGCGGCGGCCCCCCACAATGACATATGACGAGTTTGAGGAGATGGAAGAGGAGGGTATGGACAATGTGGACAGAGACCCAGATTTTATTTGTGAACGAGAACATCGCCGTCGTAGCAGCAGCACAGATGAGTCTGTTGAAGAACCCACTGCTGCACGAGTTCGCCTTGTGCCACAAGGTAGGCACCACAAGCGTGGAAGTTAGAGTGAGAGGCAAAAGAGGAGGAAACAGAAATCGCCAGCAAGGAGGCAGGTGCTCCAAAGTCTGGGCTTTCTTTGAAGACTGCACTGAGGATGTTACCATGGCGATTTGCAAGGTGTGCAAGACTCGCCTGAGCAGGGGGAAAAGTATTAACAACCTCTCCACCACCAGCATGAGCCGCCACATGCTATCCAAACATCCCACTCTGTGGGCAAACGCGGCAGGACAGGGTACCAGCAACACTGCCTCCCTTGGGTTCACCAGACTCACCACCAGACCCGCCTCAGCAGCAGCAGTAGCCCAGCCATTGCGTGGTTCACAACATTCACAAACATCAGACGACACTGACACTGTCACTTTCCGGAGTAGTGCTCTTGAGGTCTCCCAGTGTTCATCAAACACAACAACCAACAGCCCTTCCGTGTGCAGCGCTACGGTTCAGTTGTCTGTGTCGGAGATGTTTGAGCGCAAGAGGAAATTGCCAGCAAATGACCCCCGGGCCGTGGCAGTAACAGCCAGCATAGCCAAGCTTCTGGCCTGCGAAATGCTGCCATATCGAGTGGTGGAGACAAACAGCTTCAAGGGCATGATGTCAGTGGCCATCCCACGTTACGTGGTTCCCAGCCGCTACCACTTTGCGCGCTCTGCAGTGCCTGAGTTGCAAGAGCACGTGGTCAGCAAAATAAAGCGAAGCTTGAGGAATGCCGTTGCCTGCAAGGTTCACCTCACCACTGACACTTGGACGAGTGCGTTCGGCCAGGGTCGATACATCTCCCTTACCGCGCACTGGGTGAACCTTGTGGAGCCTGGCAGCGATTCCTCACCTGCTACGGCGCGGGTGTTGCCCACGCCGCAAACAGCTGCACCGCCGTCCCTCCCACTGGATAACAACAGCAGCACCTACCTCTCTGACTCCTTCTCCTCCAACGCATCTCAAAGCTGTACCTCATCCGGAAACGCTAACCCAGCAGCAGTAGGATCGTGGAAGCAGTGCAGCACAGCTGTTGGCATGCGTCAGCAAGCGTTGCTGAAGCTGATCTGCCTTGGGGATAAGCAGCACACAGGGGAGGAAATTTGGAAGGGAATAAAGGAACAGACGGATTTGTGGCTGGCACCTCTGGACTTGAAACCGGGCATGGTTGTGTGTGATAATGGGAGTAATCTCATTCGCGCTTTAAGGTTGGCTAAGCTGACACACATCCCTTGCCTGGCGCACGTGATGAACCTAGTAGTTCAGCGGTTCCTGAGGACATACTCAGGCGTGGCCGATCTTCTGTTGAAGGTGCGTCGAGTGGCCAAACATTGTAGAAATTCCAGTACTGCTTCGGGGGCACTCGCCAAGATGCAGGAGCGCTTCAATCTCCCCCACCATCGCTTGCTGTGTGATGTCCCTACGCGCTGGAATTCTACGCTGCACATGCTAGCACGCTTTTGTGAGCAGAAGAGTGCAGTGGTCCAGTACATGACGGCGCAGTACCGAGGCGCATCCGGACAGCTGCCAAGCTTCTGTGGATCTGATTGGGCCAACATGTTGGACCTCTGCCAAGTCCTCCAAAATTTTGAGCAATCCACGTTGCTTGTGAGCAGTGACAACTCTTCAGTCAGCATTACCATACCACTGCTGTGTTTACTGAAGAGGTCAATGTTGAAAATCAAGGAAACAGCTGTCATGATGCAACTGGGGGAATCTGAAGGAGAAAACGATCAGCGTGATGGTACCAACATCAGGCCATCCGCCTCAGGGAACGCTGGCCCCAGCAGCTATGACGAAGAAGAGGAGGAGGAACAGCTGGAGTTGGAGCAGGAATTTCATGCCACCACTGACGAGGGCCAGAGCGGTGCACGTTGGACTTCCACAATTCAACGCGAATGGTCAGCAGAAGCAGACCAGGAGGAAGGTGACGACTATGATGCATCACAACAACTATCACAACGCTCACAAGAGGATGATGAGGATTCTGGTAGGACTCTGGCACACATGGCTCAATTCATGCTAGACTGCATTGAACGTGACCCACGCATTGTGCGCATTCTGGACAACACCAATTACTGGGTTTATACCCTTCTGGATCCACGGTACAAACACAATGTTCCAAAACTGCTTGAAGAAAGAGTCAGACAGGTCAAAATGGAAGAATACCAGCAGGCCCTTGTGGAGACTTTAGAGAGGAGATTGACATCCTCCCCCTCCTCTAGCAAGTTGTACGCAGACAGACTGACTTCCGCAAACCCAGGACGACCAGGAGGGCAGCAAACAACGCAAGCCGCAGCTAGTGCCCAAAAGGGAACGGTATCGGCAGTGTCCTTGGAGTGGGAAAATTTTCTGACACCCATGCAGCAGCAGCTCACTGAACAGCAAGCGTGCAGATCCACCTCCAACACTGATCGCCTGGAGAAGATGGTCAAGGACTACATGTCAGATGACGTAGCTGTGTCGAACAATCCATCTGCACCCTTCAACTATTGGGTATCGAAGCTAGACACCTGGCACGAACTGGCAATGTACGCAATAGAGGTGCTGGCTTGCCCGGCAGCCAGCGTTATGTCGGAACGTTGTTTCAGTGCTGCCGGAGGCATCATCACAGATCGGCGTATCCGCCTCTCCACAGAAAATGCAGACCGTCTGACTCAAATTAAAATGAATCAATCCTGGATTGGAAATGACTACGCAACACTCCAGGACCCCAACCAAGTAACATGACCAATGAACATCTGGGATGGTGTAGCATTTCCGGTCCCTGTTTATTGAACCTCTCATCTGTATTACATTTATGACTGCATGGCGGCAAAAAGCATTGCTGCTATATCCGCACGCTTTTTGTCCTCATGCAAGGCCTAGGTTGTTGTGTCTCAAAAACCGTGGCCTTCTCCTCCTGCGCCTGCTCCTGTTCCATCACGTCTGCTGCTGCTGGGTTAGCGTTGCCGCGTGGTCCCTGTTTATTGAACCACTTATCTTTATTACATTTATGACTGCATGGCGGTACAAAGCATGCTATCCGCACGCTTCTTGCCCTCATGCAAGGCCTGGGTTGTTGTGTCTCACAAAGCGTGGCCTTCTCCTCCTGCGCCTGCTCCTGTTCCATCACGTCTGCTGCTGCTGGGTTAGCGTTGCCGCGTGGTCCCTGTTTATTGAACCACTTATCTTTATTACATTTATGACTGCATGGCGGTACAAAGCATGCTATCTGCACGCTTCTTGCCCTCATGCAAGGCCTGGGTTGTTGTGTCTCACAAAGCGTGGCCTTCTCCTCCTGCGCCTCCTCCTGTTCCATCACGTGTGCTGCTGCTGGGTTAGCGTTACCGGTCCCTTTTCCTGGAACCTCTTATATGTATTACATTTATGACTGCATGCCGACAAAAAACATGTTACCTGTGCAAAGAAAACAGACATTTCCCGCATTTAAAAGACAGTTTTCCCTTTGAAACTCTAAAATCGATTTTCTCAAAAACTATAAGCTCTTTTTGCTAATTTTTTTTTCCTCTTGTACCCACTCCCAAGGTGCACATACCCTGTAAATTTGGGGTATGTAGCATGTAAGGAGGCTTTATAAACCACAAAAGTTCGGGTCCCCATTGACTTCCATTATGTTCGGAGTTCGGGTCGAACACCCGAACATCGCGGCCATGTTCGGCCTGTTCGGCCCGAACCCGAACATCTAGATGTTCGCCCAACACTATGTGGAAGCAAAGCAAGGCTGCAGCTTGAATCGGAGGGAGGGAGGAATGGGTGCAATGTACTGGGAACATTGCCGCAAGCCCACTAGGCTTCCAAGGATATAGGTTGGCACAGTCCTTTTTGCTACATTCGGACCATAAGATGCAGGAACATTTCCTCCCTCTTCTTGGGGGAAAAAAGTGCGTCTTAAGGTCTGAAAAATACTGTCGCTGCCCATGTTTGCTGTCCATTCACTCCCTGAATTCCAGACACTTGCCCAACTGCTGCAGTTCACATGTTGGCAGGTTGACTGCATGAGTGTGCCAGCCTGCAGCCCACCCCTTGCTTCCTGGTGCCCTAGGCCATGGCCTATGGGCCTTGCCTGAAATCCAGCCATGAGTACAGCTAAGAAATATAACATTACTAGCACAGAAACCATATTGTGTCCAGTACAGGAAGAGTTAAGAAACTTCACTTATTATCTAAACGAGCTTCTCTGATCTCTGACTAATTTAGTTAGAGAGCAATGCTATTTTCTGAAGCACTTATCTCAACTTGTCTTTCACGTTTTCTTGTTTGCTTGAGGTTTTTCTGCCAGGAAGTTCAAAGGGTCATTAGCTCTACTCTGTTTCATCATTTAAAGTGTACCTTAGACGAAAAGTGTGTCAGGCACCATACGGCTAAAGGAAGCCCCAGGTAAGTACAGAGCTGATTCCCTTTAAAATACAGAGTGTAGTTTGTAAATTGCAAATATTAGAGAATGATGCAATGTTGTAGAAAAACAGCTATATAACTGAAAATAAAAATATGTTACTCATGTTCTAATAATTATCCGTATTACACATACAATTCATTATATCATACGTTTTTTTCGCTTCAGTGTCACTTTAAATCTTATGAAAAACTAGTAATAACCCCGCCCGTTTAAAAATGGCGCTAGGGCTCTGCCTTTTCTTTTTTTTTGCCTCCATTCCATGTTTATTCATTACAGAGTTCCCTATTATAGTAATACATGTTAGTGTTTTTATTATAGCGCCCACAATTATTGTGGTCTCTTATAATGATACTATTTATTTTACAGTGGGATGCGAAAGTTTGGGCCACCTTTGTTAATCGTCATAGTTAACTGACATTTTTTTATCCTAACAACCAAAGATTTATACAGGAAAATCATATCATATAGGACAGTGTTTCTCAACATTTTATAAATGTGTACCCCTTTTAAAACCCTGTACTCATCGAGTACCCCCTATCATAGTAAACATGATCACAAGTACCCCTTGACAAATATATATTTAATCGTAGTACATGATAATTGGCTGATGGTGTAATGGTTAAGGGCTCTGCCTCTGACACAGGAGACCAGGGTTCGAATCTCGGCTTTGCCTGTTCAGTAAGCCAGCACTAATTCAGTAGGAGACCTTTGGCAAGTCTCCCTTACACTGCTACTGCCAATAGAGCGCGCCCTGGTGGCTGCTGCTCTGCTCTGGCGCTTTGAGTCCGCAAGGAGAAAAGCGCAATATAAATGTTATTTGTCTTGTCTATTTGTCTAAACAATGTGCAAGCATTTATTATTGTTTTTGATTTGCTAAAATACTAATTTGGTGTTGTTTAAATAAGAATTATAATTTTCTAAATCTCTAAATTTGTTATTCTTGGTTAAGTATATCAAGCCTAAGTACCCCCTGGACCCATCAGAAGTACCCATGGGGTACGCGTACCGCATGTTGAGAACCTAGGATATAGGAGATACACACAGTGATATTTGAGAAGTGAACTGAACTTTATTGGATTTAAAGGAAGTGTGCAATAATAGTTTAAAGAGACTCTGTAACATCAAAAACCTCCCCTGGCGGGTACTCACCTCGGGTGGGGGAAGCCTCCGGATCCTAATGAGGCTTCCCATGCAATCCAAAATTGCTTTGTTGCACCCAAACTCTTTTATGCCATCTCCACAAAGCAATTTCTTTCATATGGTATGCTTTATGATATGCAATATATTGATATGCAAATTTGCAGAATTTACTATAGCATAATGTACTGTCTCTTGTCTACAGTCTTGTCCCCATGTTTATGGCCTGATGAAGCGGGCTGGGCCTGCGAAACGCGTTGCACTGTTTTGGGGTACTAATTAATAAATGTGACTACTATTCAGACAGTCTTTCGTGTCTGCTTTATGGAGGTAAGTCCACCGCTTCCTCCCAGCAAATTTTAAAGTTTTTATCCACTTTTATCCTGCTGGCGCCTCTGTTCTCCTACTGCTATGATGATTAACAAGGTTGCCCAAACTTTCGCATCACACTGTACTACACCTTATTATAATGCCTGTCATTATACTATCTCCTTATTCACATGCTTTTTATTAATGTGCTCCTTATTGTTCTGACCACCAATTTAGTGCTTCCTTTTACAGTAGCCCCTACTATTGTTTGTTCTATTATACTTTCCCCAGCCACACCATTTGGGGCGAGCATACAATGAGTGAAGAGGACAAAGAGGAACCAAAAAGGTACTTTTAAAACTTTCTCAGTCTGCCTCTGTGACTGTCATGGGAGGGGTAAATGCCAAGGAACCCCTGGAAAGTGCTCAAGGAACCCAGGGGTTTCAGGGAACCTTGGTTGAAAAAGCCACATGTAATATATTTAGCACAAATAATCTGCGCTTACAAAATCATGGAGAAGCAATGGTATGGTCCACTTTTAGTCATGGAGCACATCTACCGATATCAAACCAACAAATATTAAATAAGGTGATACTCTTGATGACTAATTGTATGTAATTGTTTTATTAAGGGAAAAGGTTGTTGCACTCTGTGCAAATTCATATTTCTTGTTGAAACATTGCCAGTGAATGTTAAATCTTAATAAACAATTTTGCCCTGGCATGTATAGACAAACTTGTTTAGTGTGAGAGATCGTGGAAAAGCCGCCGCGTGTGCTGCTGAGGAGGCGGCTGTTTCCGCGTCCAATGCGGCGGTTTGCATGCGGAGGCGTGCGTCTGGTAACAGGGCAGAACGCGGAAAAGCCGCCGCACGTAACAACAGTAAGGCGGCTGGTTCCGTGTCCAGCGCGGTGGTTTGCACGCTGCAGCGTGTGTCTGGTGTGGCTGGGTCTGTTAGTGCACACAGGCTTAGGAATACACACGCGCGTGCGCTGAGAGGCAGAACTTATACTGGGCAAGGAGAAGTCAGCTGATCACACCGATCAGCTGACTCCAGAGCAGGATACTATTGGCTGATCTATTAGGGGTGGTGCTGGAGAGCACTACTCCATATATACTTACTGCTGGCCAGTCTCAAGTTGTCTGCCGTTGCGAACACTACGTGGAAGCACTCAGACCTTAGTCAGATCCAACAGTGTGTTTGAACCAGGTGGACCTGGGAATTCACACTGAGCCAGATTACTTGCATTGTTATTCTGTTTATGCTTAGACTAGTTCCAGGGTGAAGAGACCACGGACCTCACACCCAGACTAGGGAACTTGTATTTTCATTTGTGTTATACTCCAGACTAGTTCCAGGATGCTGAGACCACGGACCTCGCACCCAAGACTAGGGAACTGTATTATCATTTGTGACAATTCAATAGAGTGTGTCCACTACTCCCACATAAGCCTGCAGCGTGCTGGGGTCCAGACAATAATATAAATTAGAAGAAAAGGAGACCCCTATGCAACAGCACCACTCAGGACAATTTGAAGTAATATCAAAAGTATAAATCTTTATTAGTAAGTCATAATAATTGTGAAATACTACACTTCACCATTTATCCATGATTTAAAAACTATTTTTTAATTGTTTTTAAATCATGGATAAATGGTGAAGTGTAGTATTTCACAATTATTATGACTTACTAATAAAGATTTATACTTTTGATATTACTTCAAATTGTCCTGAGTGGTGCTGTTGCATAGGGGTCTGTATTATCATTTGTGTTATACTCCAGACTATTCCAGGGTGCTGAGACCATGGACCTCACACCCAAGACTAGGGAACTTGTGCGATCATTCTGTTATACATCAGACTAGTTCCAGGGTGTAGAGACCAAGGACCTCACACCCAGACTAGGCATTGTTTGATATCTGTTATGACTTATTGCTTTCATGACTACTCCTCTGTCCTCTGATTCGATACCTCGCATATCTGATACTCTGTTCCCGAACCCTGCTAGCCTTGGATACCGAATCAGCCTTCTGTCTATGTACTTTATCTGACCGTGTGTTGCCGACCTGGCTTGCTCGACCTCGAGAGCTATCTCTCCCATTAAGAGATAGTCTCCAGATCAGTCAGTGACATCCACCTTCAGGTGTCACTCACTCTCTGGTCCTTCCTACTTCCAGCCTGACTCCACCCCTTGGAGAGTCTCAGGCTACTGGAAGGTTTCTGTACTCTCAAGTGCAGTATTGCTCATACTGCCTTCAATCACCTGCTCCTCAGGTGCATTACTCAAAGTATTACTGTTACACCAAGCACTCACACATTTATAGGTGTCCAGAGGTTAGCAATATATCTGTATTATCGGTGATTCTGCAGATCATCAATAATCAGGTATATATCTGCATTCTTGGTGATACTGCAGATCACCAATAATCAGATTCTCTCTGCGTGCTGACACCAATCGTTACATTTAGGATCCAATTTCTTGGAACTTGGGTCAGATACCTAAAGTGTAGAGTCAACACTAACAGACTTTTCCTTTGGCTACATAACTTGTTTTTGCTATTGACTAGCAAGATTACATAAGCACAGCATATGCTGGTAATGTGTTGTAGTCTTGTTTGGTTTCTCTTTCATGCAGTAATACTAGTTTAGCGCTCTGCTTCACCACATCCACAGCAGAGTTTGTGTAAATTTAAATGACTGTGAAGTCTACAGAGACTAAAGAAGTAATTTCATTGCCCTCTAGAGCATTTCCAGAAATGGGGCATTTGTCAATGTCTTGTACCTGCAAAACTAGAGTGAAAATGCTGAACGTAATCTTCTAAGTAGCCGACCGTGCATGAAACAGTGCTGGTCCATCATCTCACTTTGTGTTTATGCTTGCCCAAATCACTAAAGAATCATCTCAATTTCGCAGATTAATTCACCTGCACCTTTTCTGAATGGCTTGTTTCTAGATTAGTTAAAATGCACATTATCTAATGAGGAAGTATGTGCAAATTCCAGCTGAAGATTATAGTATAGTATAGTATAGTATTATTTGGAAAAATATAACAGGAAAAAAAAAAGAAATATAGCACAATGCACTATAAACAATGGACACAATTCACTAAGCTTATCTCCTGTCTTTAATAACGATTCTGAGCTGTTTTTACTCATGGTGATAAATCATGTAGTATTCACTAAGTAACTTACCTCAGGCAAACCTTGACATAAGGATTCTCTACGTAAGTTAAGGAGTGATTACTAAAATAAACGACTCAATCCTTAAATTAACAACTGAATCCTAAACTTAAAGACAGGATGTAAATTCACAGAGAGGAATGCAAGTGATAGCAACTGTTAAGTGTATGAGTAATCAACACCTTGTCTGAGCTGTCGTAAAGTGGAGTGTCAGTAGAGACTGCAATGTAAAGTGCAGGATTCCAAGTTGTCTGCATCATTTTTTTTTAGCATTTTATACAAAAGGGCACTGTGTATAGAGCGAAATACACAGAGGCACACAGGAAGAGAATTGTGGCCATTGTCAGGTTTGTAGTGTTACACTAGAGTTCTGAGCTTGTATTAGCTGCTAATAATCTCACCATACAAATTTTCATTCCCCAACTGTCATCATCGAGTGCCCTCTATGAATGCGATTGGTGATTGTGACTTGCCCCGTGTGTGTGTGTGTGTGTGTGTGTGTGTGTGTGTGTGTGTGTGTGTGTGTGTGTGTGTGTGTGTGTGTGTGTGTGTGTGTGTGTGTGTGTGTACGTGTGTGTACGTGTGTGTGTGTGTGTGTGTGTGTACGTGTGTGTGTGTGTGTGTGTGTGTGTGTGTGTGTGTGTACGTGTGTGTTTGTCTGTGTGCAGGGCTGGGACAAGGTCCTCCAGCACCCAAGGTTGAGACACCAAAGTGCACCCTCTCTATCCCTCCCACTGGTCGATTTTAGCCGTTTTGATCGAATCGGTTAGAAATCGATGCAGCAGAAAGCATTAATCAGCAGATTGATTGATTTCCGGACGATTTCGATTGATTTGATCGGTCCGGACGGAAAATCTGAAGTCAATCGATGGCCCATAGGGTTGCATTGGATCGAATGGTGCAACACTGCATTTCATTCTGAAATCTATTGAAATTCGATTCCTACTGTGTGGCACACATCATATACATTCCTGTGAGATTCAATAATAATAATAATAATAATAATCCGAACATTTGTATAGCGCTTTTCTCCTGTCGGACTCAAAGCGCTCAAGAGCTGCAGCCACTGGGACGCGCTCAGGAGGCCACCCTGCAGTGTTAGGGAGTCTTGCCTTGAACTCCTTACTGAATAGGTACTTGACCTAGCCAGGATTCGAACCCTGGTCTCCCATGTCAAAGGCAGAGCCCTTAACCAGTACACTATCCAGCCACCTGATATGCATCTGACAGAAATCTATCTGATGGTCGAATCTGCTGCAAATCTATAAGTGTATAGCCACCTTAACAGACTCCCCAGGGCCCCCAAACCCCCTCCCCCCCAACACCTTAATCTCTAGTTATCTGGCTTGCAGTCACTGCCATGTATCCCCTTTTCTTATTTCTCTCTGCTTCAAACACAACAGGGGAATGAAAGATGAATGAGTTGTGCGCCCCCTCCTACTCTGCGCCCTGAGGCTGGAGCCTCTCTTGCCTCTGCCTAGGCCCGGCCCTGTCTGTGTGTATATGGGGTCTCCCTCACTTCCTGTCCAGAAATTGTAAAATTTCTTCCAGAATGACAAAGTCATCCAAATGACATATTTTGTAGAGTGAGGACAATGCTTATGGCCAGTGCTGGAACACATCGATCCTCCGGGCTAATTGCTAGCCAAGGCATCAGTAAGCAGCTGTACACATGCTAGATTCTCAGCAGAGGTGGTCATTATCAGGGGCCTCAGCTGAGTTCCAGCTCTACAGCAGGGACACAGACAGCTATATGAACCCCCGCTCCCCCAATTAAAGTGAAACATTCCTGGAATTGGGCTTTCACATTTGATTAAGAAGGGGAATTACATTGCATTGTGGTGCAAAGGGCAATGACTATTCCACTTTACATATAATAAAAAAAAGGGAAATCTCTATTTCAATCATGAAACAGGGTCTCTCTCTTCTATAAGAGCACAACTCTTGTGGCTTCATTGCCACCTCCTAACCTTTAGCCTACTCTGGAGGGGTCACGCTATTTCCTCCAAGAGTGATCGCCCTTCCCAGCAATACAAGCAGCAAATATTCCCAGTGTGATGGATTGAGTGGCCATAACAGGCATGAAGAACTCACAGAGAAGCAGACCTTTCCCTTTTCATGGAGATAATATTTCATGATATTTTTAAAAGAGAATATAATTAGTAATTTGCGATTAACTATTTTACATGGGTATTTTGTTTCCTTGTTCGGTAAATAATGCTGCCTGGAGCCATTTAAAAAATGACTTAGTGGAAAGAAAATAATTACTCTTTGTAACTAATGACTGTGCCAAAAGTTTAAAATCACCAGCGCACTAATGCTGAACAAGATCATTAAACGCGGAGTTACATCAATAGTATCAAGTAATGACAGGGAAGCAGGGGAAGGGGGTGAGAAATGTTCCCTCCAAACTTTGAAAAACGAAATAATTTGTCTTGGAGCGTGTGCATGCCTACTGGAAATGTCCCAGCCCTTTATCAAATTCATCCATAGTAATGGTAATCAGGTTGGTGAAAAATGGTCATTTAAAGGAGATTTCCGCTCAAACCTTTTTACATGAAAATGGGATGAGAGATGGCAGGAATATAAATCTGATTAACATCTGTCCACTGATTCCTGTCTACAAACTGGCACTTCTGCGTGATAGCATATTCTTCTTAGATTTCTATAGGAAATCATAAAGCCAATCTAAACCAAAAATGCCTGGCCTAGTTCTGACTCGCTCAGCATTTTCAGTACTGCTCTGTTGTGGTTATACCAGACCAGTATCATTCACAAGCAGGGCCGCCATCAGAAATTTTGGGGCCCCTCACACATCATCAGGCCTGGACCCCCTCCCCCTCCCTGGGCTCACCCACTGGTTGCCGTGCCCGCCCACTAGCCACCCCACCCCCGTGTCCGTGTGTGAAGTGCGCTGCGGCAAAAAATGTCCATGGCTCCAACATTGAAGAAACCGGCATGCACAGTGTGATGCGGCAAAAAGTGGGCGTGAGCATGGCATGTTGTGGGTGGAGCCAAATACTAACAAAATACAGGCAGTCCCCGGTTAACAAATGAGATAGGGACTTGTAGGTCCATTCTTATCCTTTATCCTCTCTCTTTTGTCCCCCTCTTTTCTTTTGTCCTGCCTCTGTCTCACCTCAGTTTGTGCCTCTTTTGTGTCCCTCTGTGTGACCTCATGCTCCCGTCTCATCTCTTTTCTCCCTGTGCATATTTTGTCTGCCTCTGTTCCCCTGTGCCTCTTTTATCCCCCTGTGTTACCTCTTGTCCCCTTCTGTCTCAGCTCATCCCTCTGCCCTAGCCAGGTATAGGTGCCCCCAGTATAGGTATCCAGGCATAGGTGCCCCCAGTATAAGTAGCCAACTATAGGTGGTGCCCCGGTATAGGTAGCCAGGTATAATTGCCCCCAGTATAGGTAGCCTGGTATGGATGGTTCACCAGTATAGGTTAGCCAGGTACAGATGCCCCCAGTATAGGTAGCAAGTTATAGGCACCCAGTATAAGTAGCCAAGTATAGGTGGTGCACCATTATAAGTAGCCAGGTATAGGTGGTGCCCCAGTAGAGGTAGCCAGGTATAGATGATGGCCCAGTATAGGTAGCCTGTAGCCAGATATAGGTGGTGCCCCAGTATAGAAAGTCAGCTGTAGCGGGCTCACTCATCTGCTCCCCACATTCAAGCGCGGATGTCACTCTTCTCTCAGTGCCGGAACGCGGTGTGCTGGTAAGTGAGCCACAGGCCCGCAGCCAGCACATGCGACCCTTCCAGCACTTTGGGGGGCCCGGGGCCCCTCACTGCAGTGTCAATTGTACCCCCCTGATGGCTGTCCTGTTCACAAGGCAACCTAGGCAATTGCCTGGGGCCTAGTGGGTATCAAGGGGCATGGCTGTCATCATTTTTGACCACACCCTAGATTACTAGAAAGAATATCAATGGGGACCCCTTTTCCATCTTAATCCTTCTCTGGCTTACAACCACCGTTTTTATTTCCTGATCTTAGGAAACAGGGGCTTAAAGTGACCCTACATTCAAATCCTGTAAAGTAATGCTTTGAAAATATTACACGTATTGCCATTATATGATTGCTCCATGCCTGGCTTCAATGCAATTTTTTGACAATTGGAAGTAAGGCAATTATAAGCAGTTAAAATATGACAGAGCTGACAGGTTTTGGACTAGTTCATCTCCTCAAGGGGAATTCTTAGGGTTTTCTTTGTCTTCAAAATAATTTCCTTCCAGTTTAGCTGCCAAGATAGTAAGATACCAGCCAGCCTCCCTCACTTGCACACTATTTTGACAGATAGACTTAGTAACTGCATTCAGGAAATGCTTTTGAAAACACAGAAAATACTGAGAATCCCACATGAGGAGATGGACTAATCCCAAACTTGTCAGTTCTTTCAGATTTTAATCGATTACCTTTTTCACTGACGTGGTCCTATAAAGCGGATCCGAGATGAAAAACTAACTATAACAAGTAGCTTGTCTATATATCTTATCTAAAGTTTAGATTCAGCAAATCTAGCTGCAAACAGCTTTAATAGAATATGATTATTTCTTCCTGTGATACAATGACAGCAGCCATGTTGTTTGTAAACATTACACAGAGGCAGGCTTATCTGCATCTTGAGCAAAAAAAACTAATCCCCCCTCCTCCTCCCTCCTCCCCTCTGCCTCTGAAATCTCTGGCTAGTAATACCTCCCCCTCCTCCTGCCCAGACTGAGCTGCCATGAGCCCTTGCTACTGTCTGAAAGTGCCTTGGCTCTCTGAAAACCTGTGGGCGTGGCTTGTTTAATTTATAGGGAATTAGAGTATTAAAACAAAAACAAAAATGTATTTGGCTTGAGGAATGCCCTATAAACAATAGGAAAGGAACACAATTATGCAATGAGTAAAAGTTTATCTCGGATCCACTTTAAGTGATGCAACAGTCATTCAAGGATATGCCGAGGAAAGCAAATGCAGAGTACAGAGCCACAGACCTCCTGTAACTGCACAAGGTGTTTAAAACATACATAAGAAAAAGTATAAAGCACAAATATGAATATTGTAAGTAGCCTTGTCCTTACTAACACTCACTACATTACATTACTCTTTACATGCTAATTAATCTCATATTTGACCAGGTTTGATTTAACTACAAACTATGGTCCACCCAAGCTAAACTAATGAGCTCCCCTTGTATCACTCACACCCATGTAAGCAGGGGTGCCTCTAGCCATTTTGTCACTCCAGGCGAGAAATCCTGTGGCGCGACCTACCCCTCCCCCCCCCTCCCCGTGATTGCCCCCCAGCCCCATATCCCTGGTGAACACCACCCCCAAAACCCATGAAAATAATCATAATGCAGCAGCGTTTCACCAGAAAATCAGAAAATACACTTATTGCGGCATGGGTTCACCGGAAAATAGTTGTAATGCAGCAGAGTGTTTCACCATAAAATATACTTATTGCGGCATGCACTCACACACACCACACACAGTACACACACACACTACACACACACACACACACACACACACACACACACACACACACACACACACACACACACACACACACACACACACACACACTCTATACACACACCACACAGTACATACACACTATATACACACGCACGCACGCACGCACGCACACACACACACACACACACACACACACACACACACACACTCTATACACACACCACACAGTACATACACACTATATACACACGCACACACACACACACACACACACACGCACACACACACACACTCTATACACACGCGTGCACACACACTCTATACACACGCGTGCACACACACTATACATACACACATACTATACACACGCACACACTACACACACGCACACACTATACAAACACACACACTATACACACACACACACTATACACACACACACACTATACACACACACTATACACACACACACACACACACACTCACACACACGCACACAACACACACACACACACACACACACTCACACACACACACACACACTCTATACACACACCACACAGTACATACACACTATATACACACACACACACTCACACACACGCACACACACACACACGCACACACACACTCTATACACACGCGTGCACACACACTCTATACACACGTGTGGACACACACTATACATACACACATACTATACACACGCACACACTACACACACGCACACACTATACAAACACACACACTATACACACACACACACTATACACACACCCAAACTATACACACACACTATACACATGTACACACACAGTACACACTATATACACACACACTATACACACGCACAGTACACACACACTATACACATGCACGCACACTACACTATACACACACACACACACATACACCTACCTATGTCCTCCCATTCACCACCATCTCTACTAATCCCTGCTTTCGCTACCTTATAGTGTGTCTGAGCCCTTATGCAGAGAAATAATGAGGAGAGAAAAGCTGAAAGAGAGGGAAGAAGATCTTTGCCTCACCAGGATAGCACTTTTATTTAGCTTTCCTGTATGACAAGAAGACACAGCCAGCCAGCACTAGGGAAAGAGAGAAACAAAGGTGAATGAAGGAGGCTGGTGCACACCAAGAGTGCTTCTGAGCGCTTTTCAAATCGACAGCAATTTGAAAAGCGCTGGGCTATTGTTCCCCTATGTCGGTGTTCCCACAGCAGCATTGGGATTTTTTCAAATTTTTTGGAGCGATTCTTTCAAAAATCGCTTCACAAAGTCGCATTCACAAATTGCTAGCGATTGCTATTGCGATTTTGTCGTGCACTAGCCCAGAGAGAGGAGGAGTGGAGAAATTGAGAATAGCCTGAGATGGAGCAGAGAGCTTATCTGTATTGCAGTCCTACATTACACAGAGACTACTTGCGTAATAGGACTCCCAGGGCCGGGCCGAGGCATAGGCTGGAGAGGCTCCAGCCTCAGGGCGCAGTGTAGGAGGGGGCGCACATTTCATTCAGTTGTTATTCCTAATTGTGAATGAAGCAGAAAGAAATAAGAAAAGGGGATACATAGCAGTGACTGTAAGCCAGATAAGTAGAGATTAATGTGTTGGGGATGTTGGGGGCTCTGGGGCGTCTCTTAGTCTAATAGCAATCAGTGTGTGACGGCTGGGGTGGGAGGGATGGAGGGGCGCACTTTGGTGTCTCAGCCTTGGGTGCTGGAGGACCTTGTCCCGGCTCTGAGGACTCCTGTCCCTGCCAGTCTCTCACAAGTCAGAAAGCAGCCCTCCTGGAGTGTAGGGACTGTCAACATTTTTCCACTTATTTAACACCTTATCTGCAGATGCAGTCATTTTAACAATGGGGAGAGACCAGACAGTTTTTTTTTCCCACAGAAGCTCCAGGCAAGCTCTGCATCATGCTGTGTATATTTACCAGCTTGCCTGCCCTCTAATTGCACTTTTATCTGCTAGCCAGTGTTTGACATTGCCTTACAACAACAAACCTGAATACACCAGGCACTGGACAAGCCCTAAATCACTGAATGAGAGGCGGCCTGGGGGGCAGTCCATGCCTGGCTGCTACACTCAGTCTCTCTACATCCATGTAGTTACCAGTAGCAGAGAGAGAGAGAGAAACTGAATGAATCAGTGAAGAGTCAGGACTCAGGAGCTGATGCTGTACTCGGATTGATCCCTGAGTGAGCTAGGAGGAGTGCCTTCTCTCACTGACTCATTAATTACTGTGATTCTTTGAATAATTGAGCTGAAGCTTTTAGCTGCTGTTGTAATCTGACCCCTGAGTGAGCTGAGAGGCATTTCTTCTCTCACTACTCAGATGCAACAGCGCTCTTCCCTCCTCCTGCCGCCCTAGGCAAAAATGTATAGCTGCCTGGTGGCTGAGACGGCTGTGCATGCAAGTACATTGACCTAATATCTTCTTTCCCCATAACTGGTGTCGCCATTATATCACCCTTCCCCATCCACCAAACCAGTGTAGCCACTGTCATCATGGTCTTTTTGTATGTGATGTGACGACATGCAACATGTGAGATAACCGGGACAAAGATGGGCGAGAGCAGGAGGCTGCTCTGCAGAGGAGCATGGACTGGAACCAACACTGAAGGATATATAATCCACAAATATCTACCATCAGGGCCGGGCCGAGGCATAGGCTGGAGAGGCTCCAGCCTCAGGGCGCAGTGTAGGAGGGAGCGCAGAATTCATTCCTAATTGTTTTTGAAGCAGAAATAAATAAGAAAAGGGGATACATCGCAGTGACTGCAAGCCAGATAACTAGAGATTAAGGTGTTGGGGGCTCTGGTGCACCTCTGCCTAATAGCAATCAGTGTGGCAGCTGAGGTGGGAGGGATGGGGGGGCGCACTTTGTTGTCTCAGCCTTGGGTGCTGGAGGACCTTGTCCCGGCTCTGGCTACCATTGCGGGGGGAGAAAAATATTAGCTTCCGATGGGGAGGCCCCTGTGTTTACTAGGTGGAAAAAGTTGTGCCCCTTCTGCAGCTGAGGTCTCAGTCATCTCATCTCACAGAGTGCCAAGTGATATGGGCACACAAAGCCTAACATTATTCTGGGGGAGACAGTGGACTCACTGAACACAGTGAGTGGAAGTGGGAGGTAAAAGACATGGGCTGTCTCCTTAACTAGCTGCTAGTGAGACAAATTTTAAATATTGCCTTACCTGCCTATGGCAAAAAACACTGCTGCATGGGGTAAGTAGCACTAGGTAGAGGAGGACCAGCCAGCATTAGCACAATACTAGGATTTTACATTTCCCTTCCAGGAGAACTTCAAGATTCTTATATAATTTTTTCCACATCTTATATAAGTTATTGCAATTAATGATTAAATACTGCTTTATTCATGCTTCCGATCTACTTTGAATGATGAAAAAACAGTATTTTCTGGACTCTCAGCACTACATCTTGTTTAACCACTTAACGAACGCCTAACGCCGATAGGCGTCGGCAGGTCGAAGTGGTGTTTCCATGGAAACCGTTCCATGTCAGTTCACAGAGGGTGTCTCCATGAACAGTCTGCGAGCCGCCGATCGTGGCTCGCAGGTTAATTGTAAACACGCGGGGAAGAAATCCCCGCTGTTTACATCAATACGGTGCTGCTCCACAGCAGCGCCGTAAAGGAGATCGGCGATCCCCGGCTTCTGATTGGCCGGGGATCGCCGTCATTTGATAGGCTGAAGCCTATCCTAGGCGGCGCAGGACGGAAGGGAGAGGAAGGGAGCGCAGAAAACGCTGCGGAGGGGGGCTTTGAGGAGCCCCCCTGCTCGGCCACACGGAGCGGCGGCGATCAGATCGCCCTGCCTTGCACACGATCGGTGCTGTGGGCTGGAGAGCCCGTGCAGCACTGATCATCCACAAATCCCCTGGTCCTTAAGTGGTTAAATAAATTGCAGGTATTTTATTTTGCCTTCTGCTTGTAAAGTGGACCTGAACTCACAACATCCTCTCTGCTCTATAGACATGAAACAGCATAATGAAACTTTAACCACTTGATGACCCACCCTTTACCCCCCCTTAAGGACCAGCGTGGTTTTTAGTGATCTGTGCTGGGTGGGCTCTACAGCCCCCAGCACAGATCAGGGTGCAGGCAGAGAGATCAGATTGCCCCCCTTTTTTCCCCCCTATGGGGATGATGTGCAGGGGGGGTCTGATCTCTTCTGCCTGCGTGTGGCTGGCGGGGGGGGCACCTCAAAGCCCCCCTCCGCGGCGAAATTCCCCCCTCCCTCTCCTACCTGTTCCCCCCCCCCCCCCCGGTGATCGAGGCTGCACAGGACGCTATCCGTCCTGTGCAGCCAGTGACAGGACGTCCCCTGTCACATGGCGGCGATCCCCGGCCGCTGATTGGCCAGGGATCGCCGATCTGCCTTACAACTTGTGATTAGACAAAAACTAGGGGGAATTAAACAGGCTAAACTCTCTAAATACATACAGGGTGCATTTCTTTTTGTCTTCCTTCTGTCCTTTGCAAGAGAGCTCAGGTCCATTTTAACAACGATATGCAGCTTCTACCAAACAGAGCTCCTGTCCTCTACCATGTTGACTTTTACCTCTCTGGCGTTCAGTTCCCAGGATTTCTATGCAAAAAGTGATCCAATTTATTTTCATAACCTTTTTTTTCCCTGTAACTTGTCAAATGTGTTAAGCAATGGTCTAGTATACAGTGCAGGAGAGTATTAACATGTATGCACATCAATACTGTTCACAGCATGTTTTGTATTGACGTGTATAACCGTCAGTACCGCTAGGGAGGTTAAAGATAAAACTATTGTCCTTGCTGTTATAAATAAACAAATCTCTTTTTCTACTTACCTCCTGAACCTTATGCTAAGTACACACAATGCAATTTACTGACAGATTTACCATCAGATCGATTATTTCCAACATTTCTGATCTGATTTGCAATTGACTTATCAAACGATTTTTCGTGAATGAAAAAATTGATTGAAAAATTGACCGGAAATCAGATAGGTTGTAAATAATCGATCTGATGGTAAATCTATCAGAAAATTGCATCAGGTGTACCTAGCATAAAGGTGCCAATACATCAGATGATGTATGGGCAGATCAACCAAGAGACAGATCTCTCTCTGATCGAATCTGTTGCCTGCCATACACCAGCAGACCGATTCCCATGACACTGCATTTTCTTGAATGGTGGGAGCCTTAAAGGTATTTTGTTTGGCTTGAAAATATCTCTTTGGAGAAAACTCAGGAGAAAAGTTAAAGAAAACCTGTAATGAGAAAACCCTCCTCTGGGGGTACTCACCTGGGGTGGGGGAAGCCTCCGGATCCTATTGAGGCTTCCCCATCCTCCTCGGTCCCACAGCGGTGACGATAAAGCTCCCCAAACAGAGGGGATGTAAATATTTACCTTCCCGGCTCCACCGCAGGCACAGTATCGGCTCTCCGCTCAGAGATAGGCGGAAATAACCGATTGCTGTCGGACCCGGCAGAGATCGGCTATTTTCGCCCATCTCCGTGCTGAGAGCCGCAACAGCGCCCCCGCTGGAGCCTGGAAAGGTAAATAAATCAGCGCTTATCAGCGCTTGTCAGGCTTGTCAAGGGAGGATTCCAGGACACTTTTTGGGAGCCAGCGCTGGACTGCCTGCAGCTGCAGGGGAGGGGGAAGCCTCATTGGGACCCTGAGGCTTCCCCCCCCCCGAGTTGAGTACCCACCAGGGGAACTTTTTTTTTTATTACAGGCTCTCTTTAATAAGATATGGGCCTATGTGCTGTACTTGCTTTAACTGGAAAGAGTAAGAAGTAGGGGATTACAGAAGGAACAATAAAGGGCACAACTGCACAATTGTTAGTAGAAATTGCCATGGTTTACTCTATAATTTCTGTCATAGGCCTCTTCTACACAGCACCCTTGATAACTGTAAAGCCCAATCTACACGATACGATTCTTTGTACGATTCGATTACGATTCTATTTACGATTCGATTAAATACAACATGTCCGATCGGGATTCGATTCGATGCAATTCGATTTGCCATTGTTTTGCAATGGCAAATCGAACTGAATCGAATCGAATCCCGATCGGACATGTCAGATTTAATCTAATCGTAAATAGTATCGTAATCAAATCGTACAAAGAATCGTATCGTGTAGATTGGGCTTAATAGCTATTAAAGGGGAATGTAACTTAATTATTAAAATTGCTTACATTTTACAATGTATATTTAAAAATTATTTAGTCAATGCTTGCCCATTGTAAAATCTTTCCTCTCCCCGATTTACATGCTTAAATATATCATGGGTGGCGACATCTTTACTGCTGGCAAGGAGCATCACTTCAGAATGTTTGTTTGTTTGTTTGTTCCAGAGTCAGCAGAAACAGCATCTGGTCTCCCAGAGTGCTCTGGGGAAAAAGGCTGCATAATTAAATAGCTTAAAGGGGTTCTTTCGCGAAAAAAGTAGGCAGTTAAAAAATGTGACAGATGACAGGTTTTGGGCCAGTCCATCTTTTTAAGGGGGATTCTCAGGGCTTTCTTTGTTTTCAACAGCATTTCCTGAACAACAGTTTAACTGCCAAAATAGCAAGATACCAGCTGGCCTGCCTAATCACTTGCACACTATTATGTCAGTTAGATTTTGCAACTGTTGTTCAGGAAATGCTGTTGAAAACAAAGAAAGCCCTGAGAATCCCCCTTAAAAAGATGGACTGGCCCAAAACCTGTCATCTGTCACATTTTTTAACTGCCTACTTTTTTCGTGAAAGAACCCCTTTAAGCTAAACATCACTGTGGGCAGTATTACATACCAATATCCAGCAATATACCTACATAGGAAGTGCTTCTGATAATCAACTTAAAAGTAGGTATCCTACTTAATAAAACCCCTGTGTCTCTGCGTCCTCCTGTGTCCCTGCTTCCAGACCTGACAGTTTCCTGTCTGTGAACCTCATTGCATTGTGGGAAATAACAGCTTTTTCCAACTGCCAAGCAAGCAACATCTCTCTGTGTGCATATACTTCGGACTGTGGTAGAGGATGGGTCTAAGCGCATTGCGGAAGGGGGGGATGGTAGCGGCCGTGGCCTAGCGCCCATTTTTAAACAGGCAGGCCTTTATTAGTCCTGAATAATTTACTACATTGTACTATATGTCATTACGGGGCCTCTATTAATAAACAAATGTGACATGGCAGGCGCACAGGGACAGATCTAGACCGAGTTGCGCCTGGGGCAAAGTCAGGTCTTTGCGCCTAAAGGTCAGGTTTTGGCGCCTAAACTGCCATTCATTTTGCCGCCTTTTTAAGAATTCAACAAACTGCGCCTGGGACAAGAGTCCCGCCTGTCCAGCCCCAACCCCCCCCTAACCCCCCCCCCCCCCCCCCCCGAATCCGTCCCTGCAGGCGCACCAACACTGGTCCACAAAGTTATACTACATGTGGCAGAAAGTCATTTTCAGGAAGGTAAAGGTGAGAGGTAGGGAACCATTTGCCTGCAGACACCCAGGTTTGATGCCATCGTAAATAAACAGGAGAGGAGGAAAGGAGACAGGTATATTTGAGGGAAACATATATACAGTACATGGTGCATGTTTTGCCACTTGCTGGATTTACACCAAGAATTGTAATAAATAAAAACTCCAGAGCAATTATTTGAAAAGAGGGGTCCTGTGGTTCAAAGTTGACCAGGTAGTCACCCTACCTTACCTTGCTTTGAGGACAGCGTTATTCTGACTGTCACCAATCCCTTACATAAAGCAAACCACGAATGCTGTAGTAAATGCAAGCAATGTTCCCTGGCTTTTAAGTGAAGTGAATATCCCTGGTTCTGTGTGATGACAATAAGTGAGGGTGGGGACCCCGTACTGTACCAGCAAACCTAGAGAATCAGCCTCATATCATTTTTCTCAAAACAAGATTTATTGAAGATCTGTCTGTGAAAATCAGTGTGGTGTGGAGCGCCTTACTTATAGATTAAATTACTGAGTCGTGTGCAGCTACATTTTTCATTACAAAAATATTGGCTGAAAGACTTTGACCTCATAATCTCTGAATTTTAAACAATATGTACGCCAGGCACTCGAACAATATTATTGTATGGAAGCGGCATCATTATAAACCTGCAAGAAAACAGAGATATGGAGAAATGAGCAAATATTGATCACAATTTATGTTAATATAAATAATTATAATTTGAAGGCGATGCCTGAGTGATAATCTTTGTAGTCAGTTACGCCATAATTACCTTTTGGCCAACAGAGAGTCATTTGCATTTTTGTAGTGTGTTATAGCACTTATTGGAAAGTCCATCAATTTTGATAAGGGGATTGTTGACCTAAAGAGGACAAAGGAAACATGAGGTGACATGGGACATGATGAGATAGATTTGTGTATGTACAGTGCCCACAGATAACTATGCTGTGTTACTTTTTTTCTTTCTCTGCCTGAAAGAGTTAAACATCAGGCATGCAAGTGACAGTTGCATGATGGAGGACTGGGGGAGAAATACTCACCTCTCCTGACGTCATCTATTCAGGCAGGTGATCGCTCCGCCTCCCTGTCAGAACAGGCCTGGGCGATGTTTTTTCAAATCACCACCAGGGCTCTGTGCACGCCCACCTGCGTGGCCACGGCCCACCCCCGCTTGGTAGTTACCAAACAGGATGCGGCTTGGGTATGGACCTTTAGTCTTTCAGATCAGGATCAAATTCTGTCCTTTTGTAGTTCCCTGGTGGAAGAATATGGGTTGACACCGAGAGTGGCAGGTGTCATAGGCAAACAGGCTTCAAGTGAGTTTGTATAAGCACAGTATTGTTGAGCACTACGTAAGAGAAATTAGGGTAATATAGGAATCTTAACAGGTGCTGTTGTATAATTTATGGTCATTATGGTCAGCCTAAATATTGGCTAAAGTGATGATAACTCTTTGAAATCATCCATAATTAATTGGACATTGCAGTTCCAAATAATGCCCCCCTCACTTCCACCCATTGGAACATCCTTATTTGGGCCCTTCCTCTATTTACATCTCCTTCCAACTTCCCTCATAGAGACCTCCACTGCCAGGGGGCCCATATACAAGGTGACATACAACAAACTTATTCATAATGACTTCACCCATCGTTAACAAATGTGGCCATAACAACACCTGAATGAAAGAGAGACTAATGGTGGCCACTACTGATCTAAACTTTTTCACCCAGTCTTAACAAATATATGTAGTAGGAGAGTTCTGAGTGAATGTATTGAATAGATACTTTAGGCAGTTCCTTATATTACATAGAAGTGGTAAGAGTGGACAAAAAAGATTGGATCAATAATGACCACCATAATAAATTGAGATCTCCCACAGCTGTTGACCCCCTGCGATTACAGGGGCCTCTCCCTCAGTTGTTGCACTTCTGTACAGTTGCCAGTACATTAGGATGTACATAGAAGCTATTTGAAGGTATCTGCAATCCCTATGATTATTTTCTTTTAAATTTAAAGTTAACCCGAATCATTTGCATGATCTTTATTTTGTTGTGAGTTTCCTGTATGTCCTACCTTGCATGTTAACCCATTTATCTATTGTGCAGCGCTGTGGAATATGTTGGCACTTTATAAATACAATAAGTAATAATAATAATAACCTATAACCTAATACAGAAGAGTCAGGAACAGAGCTGGGACAAGGTCCTCCAGCACCCAAGGCTGAGACACCAAAGTGCGCCCCTCCATCCCTCCCACCCCAGCCGTCACACACTGATTGCAGCCCAGGGCCCCTAACCCCCCCCCCCCCCCCCCCCAACACCTTAACTGCCTAACGACTGCTCCATGCCGATTGGCGTGAGCAGCGCAGCAATGGGGATTTCAGGGGAGAGAGCGTGCGCATCTCCGCATGAATGACGGAGCTCCACTCCACCTTCGGTCTCCCAGCGGTGAAAGCTGCTCGGAGACTATTATACGCCGTATAATAACTCTGTACAGCACTGCAATCTAAGGCAGTGCTGTACTGGGGACAGCCGTGTGACATGGCTGTCCCCCTGGGGGACACAGGAGCAATCGCTGTGATAGGCTGACGGGGGGAGGAATAATAAAAAAATAAGCAATTTTATAAAAAGAAAAAAAAAGAAGAAAAATATTTATAAAAAAATAAATAAACATTGGGGGAGCAATCAGACCCCACCAATATAAAGCTCTGTCGGTGGGGAGAAAAGGGGGGGGGGGTACCACCTGTGTGCCTTAAAGCTTCAGTGGCCTATTTTAGTAAAAATGGCTTGGTCACTAGGGGAGTTTAACACCGTGGTCCTCAAGTGGTTAATCTCTACTTATCTAGCTTGCAGTCACTGCCAATCTGCCATGTATCCCTTTTTCTTATTTCTCTCTGCTTCAAACACAATAGGAGAATGATAACTGAGTGAGTTTTGCGTAGAGGCCTGCGCGGATCTAATTTTTCAGACCCGACCCACACCTGCAGCTTGCTACCCGCACCCGACCCGCAACCCGCTTTATGGTAAATCTGGTACCCGCACCTGACCCGTGCCCGCAGACCCGCTACCCGCACCCAAATCGCACCCCGATTAAATCAAAACGGGTGTGCGAACCCGACCCGCATTTTGGGTACCTGACCCGATGCAGGCCTCCAGTTGTGTGCCCCCTCCTAAACTGCGGTCTGAGGTTGGAGCCTCTCTCGCCTCTGCCTCGGCCCAGCCCTGGTCATGAACGTGTGAGATTTTCTAGGAGCCTGCAATTCCTGTTGAACAGAACAAATGACACACTTTAGCAGATCAGGGTGCTTCTTTTCCAACAACACTATACTTGTTTTACATGGTTTTTTATGTTAACAATGGTTTGCATTTAGACATGAGGCCAATTCACTTTTTTGAGACAAGTGTCCTTGTAAATGAAGATTTTATCTTTATTCTTTTTCAATTAAAATGTTGCTTCCTTAAATCCTTCTTCTAAATAGCATATTTAGATTTCTATCTAAGCACGGTGCTTGCAGGGTCATTAAATGCAAGTAAATCCGAAAGTTTATGCCTTTAGCCTGAATAATCAACAGTAAGCTGAGAATATTCCAAATGTTTGCATGGTTCACAGGCTGCCTTGAATAATTTTCCTTTGAGGAACAGACAAACTGCGTGAACTTAAATCAGCTAAATGGGGATCTTGTTAATTTCAGCTAAATCAAAACTTGTTAGCAAATCTCTGGTCTTCATCTAAGGCGATAATTCCCTTTTGATGGTGAAAGACTTTGCTCATCTTTCTAATTTGAACCTGTTGATTTAGAATCGAGCTGGGTCTATAATAAGGAGCTTGTGTAACACCATATTTAAATCGCAGAAGCTCTCCGTGACACATTAAGTGACACTGAAGCATCTGCACCTCCTCAACTGACATTTTATTCCATGACAGTTTGTGGACTGCGCCAGTGGGGAGGGGGAGATCTTAAACTATTTCAAGAAATTCAATTCAAGAATGTTCCCGTTTGATTCAAATGACAGCTTTCAAGTGATTAAAATAACGAAATGCCTTATATCCAAATGAAGTCGTGTTCTTCCTTTTTTTGAAAATGTTTCATTACTAACGGGTGTAACTAGGGGGGAGCAGCCCTCGAGACTGCAGGGGGCCCAGAGGTGGCCCAAATACTAACCTTAATATTCACTGATACTTCAGATCAGGTTTTTTTTGTGGCTACACATGTTATGGGTGTGAAAATCGTAATGGCCACCAGGTGCGTTGCTAGCTACAGTGAGGACACACACAGCAATACATGCTCCCTATGGAGGCTCTACAGCTTCCAGCATGTCACTACAACACACAGCATGCCCCATAGATGCACCACAGCACCCAGTATGCCCCATAGAGGCACCACAGTAC
This sequence comes from Hyperolius riggenbachi, assembly GCF_040937935.1. Lineage (NCBI taxonomy): Eukaryota > Metazoa > Chordata > Amphibia > Anura > Hyperoliidae > Hyperolius > Hyperolius riggenbachi. The sequence goes on from NC_090655.1 coordinate 106,369,368, forward strand.
CCAGTATGCCCCATAGAGGCGCCACAGTACCCAGTATGGCACCACAGCACCCAGCATGGCGCCACAAAGCACCCAGTATGCATTATTTTCAATAATAGGGAGAGGGCTTTATCCCACATTTTTCTGGCCACACCCATTTTGGACTGGTGTGCCCAAAAGTGTCCCGGATCTCTAAGGTCCCTAGCAACACCCCTGATGACCACACTTGTTTTATGAGCCTTGCAAGATGGGCCCCCAGGCTGTGAGGGTCACTAAGAAGAGGCAAAGAAAAAGTTGTGAACTTTGAGGGGCCTCATAAAATTTTGCTGGGGGGCCCCAGGATTTACAGTTAAGCAGCTGAAACCTGCACCATGTCCACGAAAGACACTTAGTTAAAGAGAAAACTAGGTGTATGAATACAAAAAAGCCCCTGGATCCTCCTCCAGACCACCCGCCTCTGCCCAGAACCTTTGGAAAGTTTGAATCTGTGCTCCTCTTCATGCACAAGCACAGCCACACTGCACCTGTTGAGCCAGCTTACCTCTCCAACCTCCTTACCTACTTTTTTCAATGTTGATTGAGGGCAGAGTTTCATAATTTAGGGCGGAGTTTCATCATTTGGGGGCATGGTTTAGTCTGTCACTTTGATCCTCTTTCCCTCCATCAAGCAGTGTCCTAGCAAATGCTATGGCAGAAGCAGAAGAAGAAGAAGCTGTGTACATAGTCTCTGCTCTTTTCCAGTGCTGCATGGAAGTATGGGGCATAGCCAGCCATGGGGGGTGGAGCTACAGCATGGCCATTATGGCCATTCAGAGGTGTAGAGGGGGGGCGGAGCACAGGCACCCCTGGTGGCAAGATCAGGGTCTCTGTAAATACTGAAATTGCTGGTGATCGTCACTGATAAAATGAGATGGGCGGAATAGGCCCATGTGTATTCCTGGGCCTCCCCGCTGTTGCAGGGGCTGCAGGGGAGATTTTTGATCCAGAGGCTTCCCTCTTCCTAGGTAAATATGTAACTTTTTTATTTGGGCCACCTTGGGTACACCTTAATGGGGAAACATTGTTAAGAAAACAAAGAGGAAATGCTCAGATGACATTGCCTTACTTTCCTTTGTTAACATCATGGCTGGGTAAATAAGACCGTGGGGCGGGGGAGAGGCAGAGATACGCGTCTGACAGACGCACGTGGGGCAGGGCTGCGGCGGTTAGCACTGCCCCAATGCGGAAACGCTCCCCCGCATTACGGAGGGGATTTGGGGGGACAGGGACCCCCGTTAAGCCGCGGGATAGCGGCGTTTTAGCAGGGGCACACATGCCCCTGCTATATATGAGGTCTGAAGCGAGATCTATTCTCGCTTCAGACTCTTTTAATGAATAGAATTGCTTACATTTGCAGTACTAATTTATAAATTATTTAGTCAATGTTTGACCATTGTACAATCATGTCACTCCTAATTTACAACGTTAAATTTAAAAGACGCCGGCATCTTTACTGCTGGCAAGGTGAATCACTGTAGATTTGTTTTCCCTCTTTGTGTAGTGAGCAGGAACATCACATGATCTCCAAGAGTGCTTGGGAAGGAGGCTGCATGACATCATAGCTTAGGCTAAACATTACTGGGCATTACTGGGCTACATACCAATATGCAGGGGCATAAGTATCATACTATCAGTATTCTGCACCACTGTCCACCTACATAGCAATATTAGGTAGCATTTACTACCCCCTCCCCCTCGTAGGTGTATTGGGTAGCCTTGCCCCCCACTTCTGCACCATCCTGCTCATGTTATTGGGTAGCATCTGTCTCCCTAGATACAGCATTTTACCTTTTTCCTTGCTTCTCTTTTCAGTGCAGCTCTGCAAGCTGTAAAGCATATCTCCTTGTGAGTCCCACCTCTGCATGTCATGTGACATGCATCAGAAGTCGCAAGGTGATAGGCTGTATGGCCTGCGTCTACAATGAGGAAAGGAAGTAGGACTTGTCTCGCCACTGAAAGCAGATAAAGTATTGGGCTCTGCTGAACTACTCCTTCCTAATGCCTAAAGGTGCCCATACACTCGTCAGATTGGCAGCAGATAGATAAGAAATGCATCTGATGATCTATCTGATGCGTTTTTAGAACATTTTTTACCAGGATAGAATTCCAATAGATTTCAGTTTGAAATCTATTGGAATTCTATTTGATGGCATTTTTTTGCCATCAGATTTCCATTAAGGCCAATGCAAACTGATAAGCAATCTCATCAGATCGACCTAAATTTTCCATCCTGCCAGCTCGATGAAAATCCATCGAAATCGATCGAAATCGGCCATCGATCGGTCGATTGGCCAATCGATTTGCAAACGATCAATCGATCGATCGATCGGCCAGAAAATCGGCTGAGTGTATGGGCCCCTTAACCCTAATCTCCATGCCTATTGTAATCCCCTTCCTAATGTCTAACCATAATCTCCATGCCTATTGTAATCCCCTTCCTAATGTCTAACCATAATCTCCTTTCCTAATGTAATGCCCTTCCTAAACCCAGGGGCACACATTGTGGAAATCATGATCTACCAGTATATCGCAAAGGACTTCTAGGTAGAGCCCACACAACCTGACTGAATGAAGTTAAGTACACGTCGAGTCTCTTTGAATTGGATGAGCTTAGTGTGATATGCTGTCCTCAAGCTTTGCACAGCAGTGTAGAGGATTATGATGTGGGGAGCCATATATTTGGAAGCATTATGTTCTACTGCTGATTACAATTTTTCCAGGCACTGAGCATCATATTGGGACTCTATCTGGTCATGCACTGTTTTATTTGGCTTACTAAGGAGGTATCTATGATATGCATCTGATAGGTGGCTTGTGGTAATCACTAGAGATGGCCCGAACGGTTCCCCGGCGATCGCGATGAACTGGGAACTTTTCCGGAAGTTTGGTTTGCCCCCACCCATCCATTGCATAGACAGCCTTGATAATCCATACTGTGTGTGTGCCACTGCCATGCCCAGCACATTCAGTGACTACCTGTGTGTGTGACAGGTGCACATTGTAATACCCAGTACTGCATATACCTACTACCTGTTGTTCACAGTGCACCCACCTACCTACGTGAGCGCACGCAGTGTGATATACCACTCCGTGCATACCTGTTAACTGCACCTGTGTGACTGACTGCACATTGTATTAGTCAAGTCAGTGCATACCTTTCACTTCATCCCCCCAATATGGACAAAACAAAAGGCAGAGGCAGGCCACCTAGCAGGTCTGTTCGAGGTCACATGTCGTGTTTTCGTGCGGCCCGCGACCAAAGTACAGTGTTCAGAAGAAGGCCCGTGCCATCAACCCCCAATATTATCAGGACGTAGTTGACTATTTAACACAGAACACCTCATCTTTCTCAGCTTCCACACGGAAGCGTGACATATCTTCCTCCATCTGCTCTGATTCTGGCACCCCACTTAACACTCAGTCCGCCGCCACCACCAAAGTGCCATCACCCCAGGGCTCAGTGGTGTGGAAATTTTTTTGTGTGTTTGCCTCAGATGAGAGCAATGCCATCTGTACTCTCTGCCACCAAAAATTGAGCCATGGAAAGAACAAGACCCGCGTAGGGACAACTACCTTACGAAGGCACATGATTACAAAGGGAAAGCCGCACACAAAAGCAAATCCACACACCGCAGTGGAAGATATGCAATTATTTCTCAAAAAAGGCGATACCCAAACTGTACTGTGATGTTGAAAGGCAAGTGGTGTCATCTCTGGCACACAGCGTTGGGTCAAGGGACCATCTGACCACGTGGTCTGCAAAGCATGGTCAGGCCTGCCCAAAGACTAAGTCAGTCCCCACACACAGCATCTCTGCCTGCAGGCCGCTTGACTGCCTTCTCCGCCACCACCAACAGGGTCCAGGACTCCAGGCGGATTCCCGTCCGCTATACTAATTTTTCTGGTGCGTGTACATGCCTGCCTAATTTTTTTCTGGCTGCACTGCGGCTGCAACAACAAAACAAAAGGCATGTACACGTGCCAATCCCCCTTCGTGATCATTACCTAGCCGCGGTGAAAGGGGTTGCGTATCACAATGAAACAATGACCGCCGGCTATATGAGTGTCTTGGGGGGGGGGGGGGGAGGCACACTCAAGATATTAAGGTCATTGCTTCATTGTCGACAGACCAAATTCGATCAGCTGGACAATCACCTCAGCCTTGTGACCATATGGGCTTGAAAACCGCTATCGCCTGCACTCTCGCCATGGTGCGCACCAGTCCAGCACCGCCGTCACAACACAACACAAACAGCTGTTTGTGGTGCGTTACACAGTGAGTTTGGTGTGTCGGTGTGAAGCAGTACTCTAATTACACTCCCTGATTGATGTATATGTTACGGCCAGAACCCGAAGTTTGGCCACTTCTAGTTCTGGCCGGCCACTTTGGGTTCTGGCCGGCCAATGTGCGAAGTGGCCGCTGCGCTGCGGCCAATGTTAGAAATGGATTGATTCCTGTGACATTAATGTATCTTCTGGCCGCAGCGCAGCGGCCAAACGTATAACCACTTAGTTAATTTAATGCAATTAAGCCGGCGGCAATGTAACAATTCAAGCCGCCGGCTTTTTCTCTGCCTCTCTCTCCTTCTCCCCCCCCGCCTCTCTCTCCTCCTTCCCCCCGCCTCTCTCGCTCTCCTATGGGCAGCCGGCGGGGACACGAGTGTCCCCCCCGGAGTCGTTCGTCGCGGCAGGGAATCCTGCCGTTCTTGCAGAGCGGGTGCTGGCAGAAGCGATGTCTGCAGCCTCCCCGCTCTGCTTTCCTGGTGCGACGAACGACTCTCGGGGACACGCGTGTCCCCCGCCGGCTGCCCATAAGAGGAGAGAGAGAGGCAGATAAAAAGCCAGCGGCTTGAATTGTTACATTGCCGCCGGCTTAATTGCAATAAATTAACTAAGTGGTTATACGTTTGGCCGCTGCGCTGCGGCCAGAAGATACATTAATGTCACAGGAATCAATCCATTTCTAACATTGGCCGCAGCGCAGCGGCCACTTCGCACATTGGCCGGCCAGAACCCGAAGTGGCCGGCCAGAACTAGAAGTGGCCAAACTTCGGGTTCTTACATGCAAGATGTTTTAAAGCACTTTAGGCCTGAAATTTATTATTATTATTTATTTATAAAGCGCCAACATATTCCGTGGTGCTGTACAATGTAAGAAAACAAACAAGGGATACATAATGATACAGACAATGATATACATCAAATATGAACACTGATACAAAATACAGAACTGCTGATTACAATAGCAAATTTAACATGATGACTACAATGTATTAATGTCTAACAGAGTGCAAGCAATTAAATTAATAACATTCCATGACACAAAGGGTGAAAGCCCTGCCCTTGCGAGCTTACAATCTAATTACAATTTAGCATTCAATGTGATTTCTGCCCTTAAAACGCTGCTTTGCGTCAAATCCAGATTTCCCCCCGGGACTTTTGGCGTCTATCCCACTCATCCATACAAAAACTCAGATGTTAGACCCCTTGAAAGATCTTTTCCATCACTTTTGTGGCCAGCATAAATTTTTCTAGTTTTCCAAGTTTGCCTCCCCATTGAAGTCTATTGCGGTTCGCAGAAGTTTGCGAACCCGGTTCGCAAAGCAAAAATCAGAGGTTCGGGCCATCTCTAATAATCACTAATGGACTGTTGCTGTACTTGTGCTGCAGATGTGTCTTCTGTAGGTAGATTCCACCTGGTAAATCATTAGTAATGAGTAATTAGCAGTGGGGTACCTACCATAGGGCTGCAAGCGCTCACAGCACCGGTTGCAGCCATGGCTAGGGGTGCTGCTGTGGTGCTCAGCCACTGTGTTCTTCCACCTGGGACCCTTTTTCATAGTTTGGGCAACATTCGGGAAAATAGCAGCAGGCAGTACAGGGGACTATACTACTTCCTGCACTAGATGTGGCACCCCTCCCCCTTCCTGTCAGAGCAGCAGGGTGAGTGGAGAGAATGATTGCTGTGCTGCAGCTCGGACATTAGCAGGGAGAGGTGGCAGGATGTGTTCAGTGCTTCAGAAGTTGCTTGTCATTAGTAGCCATGTGCACTGGCTGCTGTAATATCAGGGTGCCTTGGACTGTTAATTATTTATCCAGATCAGAGTAATGAATCAATAATGCAGGACAGTCTGCTGTTGCAGAAGCTAGTGATGCAGGTGCTGACAGCCGACTTCTGTAGTAAGTAGAAAAGCATGCTCCAGGTAATTTAGATTAGCTTCATTGCAGGTAATCTTATCTCTTTTCCCAGCTCCCCCTCCCACCCCGTTGTCTTCCCCCATGACCCTTTCCTCTTTTCAGATTTTAGTGGCTTCTTTTAACAGCATGTCCCTGCCAAACAGCATTGGTGATGTCTGCAGTCCTGGTGAGAGGTCTTCCTGTCATTTCTCCTCTCCCACAAGGCTCTTTGTCTTATGCCGTTACCTCTTTATCCCCCCCCCCCTCCTCCTATGCATATCCCTCTTTCATATGGCCCCCTTTTTTTGACTGTCCTCAGAGGAGCTCACAATCTAATCATACCATAGTCATAGTCTAATGTCCTACCAGATTATTATTACATATTTATATAGTACGGACATCTTCTGCAGCACTGTATAGAGTACCGCGTTTCAGAACGGTTAGCTCCGTCCACATCCTGATGACGCCTTTTCCCCCCAAATCCGCCAAAATTTGCAGCGACGTGCTAAGTGCCCCAACCTTCCCATCAAAAAAATGGTTCTTGGGGGGTGGGGGGGCATCTGTAATTAATCAGCAACGGGTGTCAAATTCCCTAGGTACGCCACTGCTTAATCTATAACCAGGAAGCCCTCCACTTAAAAATGAAATAGACCCAGCTGGAAGTTCCAGCATGGCATCTTTGCTGGAAATTCAGAAGTCCATGTAAGTATAACAGGAGGATGGGAGGGGAATGCATAGGCTCCATAGTGTTAGTAAGGAGGGAGCAGGGGAAGGAGAGGTCAAACAATTAGTCTGGATTGGCTTTAAGGGCACCTGCATGACTGTTCTGTGGCAATTCTACAATGCCAACTTACTGATGGTCTTGGACAATGTGAGCCTCTGCAGTATGGCAAATGAACCCAAGCCTTAGTACATTGCTGAATACATTCCAACCTCTGCTGTACACTGATTACAATTCAATACAAAATCTTCCTTTTTTCCTACAATCAGGCCACTGTTAGAAAAGTCTTTCAAGACTGCTCTTAAAACATTTTTTTTTTTCCAAACAGAAATATACTTTTTTTCCCCTCACTAATATCAGGTATAAGTAATTATCAAAGTTATTAGAGCAAGCACAGCCTTTATTATTTTGTATAATTTACTCTTGTCCCATTGGTACCTCGGCATGTGCAAACAAGAAATCAAGTGGAACTAAACCAAATAGGGGATTACGAAGCTTCAAATGGAATGGAAGCGAAGGGCAGCCAAGTAGAGCACACCAAAAGTGACAGACTCAGTGAAATGTCTCCCATTAACCCCTTCACTGCCCCAGCTCAGCCATCAGCCATTGTTACCCCCGCTCAACCCGCTGGCAACCGCTTGCTTTAAATGCTGGTGATGGATGACTATTGTCTTCTGTAGAAAAAAAAAATAACTGAGCTTGGGGGAAAAGAAAAATATATATGTATATATAGGAGCTGAAGAAGCGGGATAGATGGACAAAATCACCAGTGAACCCGATCCATCTGTTATGATTCATTGACAGGAGAACCGGTTTAATCGGATTGCACGTTCCATCCAACCATTTTATGCACGAGAAAATGAAATCTCAATAAGCTCCTGGCAAACATCTCTGCAGCCTTTTCCAAGGACAGCTCATTAAAGCAGACAATACTGTACACACAGCCTCTGGTAAAATAGGGCTCTGCTCTTGGATTTCTATCGGGATACTTGTAGGAGAATTTCTGCTTTAAAGGGATTGGGTGTATATGGGGGAGACACACAGTGTAAAATATGAAACCTTTTTAATGCGGATCTAAATTATTTTTGGACACATCAGAGGCGTCACTAAGGTTAGAGTCACTCAGTGCAGTAACTCATGGTGTCACCCCTCTCTTCCGCATGGACCTCCTGTAATACCAGAACAAACATCAAGCATAGTCGCACTGCGCAGGTGAAAGTTTAGCCCATGCATGTGTAGTAGCACAAAGCATGCATGGAGTCAAAAAAACATACGGTACTTGCGCCCACACTACATGGACAGGAGCGCAGCCACCAGAACGAATTCGGCAAGTTCTTGTCAGATATATTGTCAGAGTCTCAATGGTGGACCGGTGTGGTTGAGGAGGATGGGGAAAGCTGCTGGATTATCCTGAGGCTTTCCTCTACTGAGGTAAGCATCTAACTTGGGAATTCTTTCCTCATAGGTACACATTAAGTTGGATGACGATGGAAAGGGACATACAGACAGTAAGATGATCGTTTATCAATTTAACCATTTGCAATCACTTTCAGAAATGGCTGGGTGTTTATTCAGTTGCATGCTGGGAAAGGTGGCCAGCCGAGCTGGATTGTCATCACTCCACCCCCCCCCCCTCCCCTGCAAGCACAACATGACCTTCAATACCCAATGGTGGCTCAAGATATTTTCCAGTACCAGTTGGGCTTCTCCTTAGCACTAGAGATGGCCCGAACCTCCAATTTTCGGTTTGCGAACCTCCAGCAAAAGTTCGGTTCGCACAAACTTTCTCAAACAGCAATAGAGTTCAATGGGGAGGCGAACTTGGAAAACTAGAAAAATGTATGCTGGCCACAAAAGTGATGGAAAAGATGTTTCAAGGGGTCTAACACCTGGAGGGGGGCATGGCGGAGTGGGATAGACACCAAAAGTCCCGGGGAAAAAATCTGGATTTGACGCAAAGCAGCATTTTAAGGGACGAAATCACATTGAATGCAAATTGCAGGCCTAAAGTGCTTTAAAACATCTTGCATATGTATACATCAATCAGAGAGTGTAATTAGAGTACTGCTTCACAATGACACACCAAACTCACTGTGTAATGCACCGCAAACAGCTGTTTGTGTAGTGAAGGCCGTGCTGGACTGGTGCTGGCCGTGGCGGTTTTCAAGCCCATATGGTCGCCGGGCTGTGGTAGCTGAATGACAGAACAATGACTGTCCAGCTGATCAAATTTGGTCTGTCCACAATGAAGCAATGACCTTATTATCTTGGGTGTGCACCCCCCCTCATATAGCCGGCGGTCATTGCTTCATTGTGATACGCACATTCCTTCATCGCGGCAAGGTAATGATCATGAAGGGGAATTGGCACATGTACATGCCCTTTGTTTTGTTGTTGCAGCCACAGTGCAGCCAGAAAAATTACGCAGGCATGTACATGCACCAGAAAAATTAGTACAGCGGCCGCTGCTAGCAGCGGCCTTAAAAATTCAGGAATCCTCCAGGAGTCCTGGACCCTGTTGGTGGTGGCAGAGAAGGCAGTCAATCGGCCTGCAGGCAGAGATGCTGTGTGGGGAGCGGCTTAGTCTTGGGGCAGGCAGTCACATGGAGTGCAGGCAGAGATGCTGTGTGTGGGGACTGACTTAGTCTTCGGGCAGGCCTGACCGTGCTTTGCAGACCACATGGTCAGATGGTCCCTTGACCCAACGCTGTGTGCCAGTGATGACACCACTTGCCTTTTTTGAAAAATAATTGCATATCTTCCACTGCGGTGTGTGGATTTGCTTTTGTGTGCTGCTTTCTCTCAGGTGGTCATCCCATTGCAATTTGTGCTTTGTAATCATGTGCCTTCGTGAGGTAGTTCTCCCTACGTGGGTCTAGGTCTTTCCACGGCTCAATTTTCGGTGGCAGAGAGTACAGATGGCATTGCTCTCATCTGAGGCAGACAGACCAAAAAATGTCCACACTGCTGAGCCCTGGGATGATGGCACTTTGGTGGTGACGGCCGACTGAGTGTTAAGTGGGGTGCCAGAATCAGAGCAGGAGGAGGAAGATATGTCACGCTTCCGTGCAGAAGCTGAGAAAGATGAGGTGTTCTGTGTTAAATAGTCAACTACGTCCTGACAATATTGCGGGTTGATGGCACGTGCCTTCTTCTGAACACTGTACTTTGGTCGCGGGCTGCACGAAATCACGACAGCACAACCTCGAACAGACCTGCCAGGTGGCCTGCCTCTGCCTTTTGTTTTGTCCATATTGGGGGGGATGAAGTGAAAGGTATGCACTGACTTGACTAATACAATGTGCAGTCAGTCACACAGGTGCAGTTAACAGGTATGCACGGAGTGGTATATCACACTCCGTGCGCTCACGTAGGTAGGTGGGTGCACTGAAGTGAGCAACAGGTAGTAGGTATATGCAGTGATAGGTATTACATGTGCACCTGTTACACACAGACAGGTACCGGATAGGCATAGTGACATTGCGTGCGCTCACGTAGGTAGGTGGGTGCACTGAAGTGAACACAACAGGTAGTAGGTATATGCAGTGATGGGTATTACATGTGCACCTGTCACACACAGACAGGCACAGAGACACTGACTGACAGGGCTGTATATAATGCAAAAAAACCAGATACAAAAAAATAGATCACAAGAACAAGATTAGCTCTCAAAAGAGCTGTTGAGGGGTGCTTTTTTTAGCAATAAGGATCAGCCAGGAGCAAGCTAACAAGCCTACAAGAGCCTATCTAATCTTTCCCTATGAGAGTCTGCAGCAGCTATCCCTTCACTAATTACTGCAGGCACACTAGTGAGTCCACTGCCTGATGCTGCCTGCCTTTTATAAGGGGGATGGGGCTCCAGGAGGGAGTGTAGCCTAATTGGCTACAATGTCCCTGCTGACTGTGATGTAGAGGGTCAAAGTTGACCCTCATGATGCACTATGGGGGCGGACCGAACTTCCGGAAAAGTTCCCGGTTCGCCACGATCGCGAACCACGGAAGTTTGCCGGCAACCGTTTGCCGTCGAACCGTTCGGGCCATCTCTACTCCTTAGTAAGGTTAGGTGACTGTAAGAGCACTATGCAGACTTATGAACGACATCACTGGTGAGTGGTCCAATGATGCCTTCTAATAATACTTAGTAAAAAACTGTTTCCTCAAATAATAATATTATGTTTAAACATGTCAATATTTAATAGGAATCTGAAGCTTGTACATTATGCAAATGTTCAGTTTGTGTAAATTTTAAAGAACTCATTACAATATTTACAATTGAATGGGCCAGATCTGAACTATACATATGCATTTGCTTTTTACTAATGGTATAAGATGATTATCAACTGTTCTTACCTTTACAGGTTGGATCAAACTACTGATCATTTGTCTGTACCTTTAACCAATCTCTTTAGTAAACAGGAAAAATAGAACGAAATTGTGGGCCAGTGCTGTTATATATGCAATTGAAGATTTATTTGGGTATGTCCTGGTGGTTGAAATCCCAACCGCCAAGGTTCTTCAATGAGAGAGACCAGGAGCCCAATGGTGCAGTATTGTTGAAAAAGTTAGTGTGAATGAAGTAATAAAATATATTCGCAAAGGTAGGTTGCACTCCTGCAACCACCGACAGAGCCTACAGGAAATCAACGATCCCCGCTCGATATCCCAGGTCTGCTATACAGTTTCTGGTCGGTCACTCTACTTGAAATATTGATGCACGTGGTGTACAATTACTTCCCCAAAAAATGTGGAAGTAATTACTAGGCAAGATCTTTTTACTCCTAAGTTACATGTATTAGAATTGTAAGTGGTTTTTGGGCGCCTCCTATACTTTTATCTATGCAAATGAGGCTGTCAGACAGCTGGTTGAATCTCCTGAAAAGTTAATATAAAACAAAACACTTTTACTTGGCTCAGAAATCACTGTTGATGATAATTTAGAGCTTAAATGTTCAAAGGGTCATTACTTTTGTTTTGCAGCTAAAAGAAGCATATTTTACATCAGATTGTCATAGCTGCTGAACACAGTCTTAAAAATGCAGCCATTACGCTGAAAATAAAACTATGACACTGTTCTATATTACTAATGTTCTATTTACCATTAGCAAAACACATAAAATACTGATCTCATAAGTGTATTTTCAGTTCAGGTTTGCTTTAAACTGAATGTGCTACTATCTTCTTGCATGTTTTTTCCACATGCACCCTATATCGGTTTATTTACCCACCACTGGTTTCGAAGCCGCCATATAGCCAATGCAAATAATGACTTGGCGGTGCCAGTTACATGCTTTGGATGCCAGGGCTTAGCTATTATAGAGCACATTTGTTTAAACTGTGCCCTGCATTTAGCTATCATATAGCCAAGCACAGTGCCCAATGCAAACATTTGTGTGGCTTGAAGCAAACTCATGTACCTGGCACCACAGATATGTAAGTTCCATTGGCATTGTAGCAGTAGAATAACTAATGGTGGCCAAACAATATTCCTTACCGTAATGTAAGAGTGAGTGTTGTTTAAGATTAGATATTAGGATTAGGGGTCATTTTCAGAGGTTTAGTGTTATTATGGGACAAGTTAGGGAGAGGCTAGATTAACCAACTAGGGTTAGGAGGAGTCAGGAAATACTTTATGTTGGCAGGGAGGTTATGTTAGGGAGAGGTTAGGGTTAAGTTGAAGAAAGTTGGATGGTTTAGGGATAAGCAAACAATTGGGTAATAGCATAGCACCAAAATTACAGAGAAAAGGATCATCAGAAATAGCATTGATTGTGTAGTACAAGTAAGCAGGATGTATTGATACTCTTTCAGTGGGATCTGGCCACCAAGGTAAGTGGCACTAGATGCAAGCATTGATCTTTTGTGCACCTGTAAACCGAGGGCAAGGAAGGTGGCTCGGGCTCCGCAAACCAGAAAAGAATGCACACACAGTGATTAAATTCAAGAAAATTGCCTTTACTATGGAAGGATGGATTAATAGGGTGTAACAGTGATTAAGATAAGCAAACTTTTCAATATAACACAACAGTTCAAGGAAGATCCTGTAACAAGTTATTGTCAATTTCTCCTAAGTATGTATTTTCAGTGCGGACACTTGATGAACAACAGTACTACAAACTGACCCTGACTGACCCTAACTTCACAATTGGGTGCGCACCCTCCCTTTGTTCCCCAGTGGTCCAAGTGGACCGCTTACAGTTCGTAGAAGCGCGCGGTGGGGCCCGGTGCCGTTTCTTGTTCCGGTGAACACAAGATCTGGAACCATGAAGTCCTACTCAGCAGGCAGGGAACCAGTTGAATAATGATGAAGTTCAATAGCAGATGTTCTTTGGTATTCTGGTCGTCCTACAAAATGTGTGTACTGAGGTATGATCTAATCTGGGATTCTACAGTCACTGTCCGGTACCTCGACAGCACTGTGAGTCTCTTCCTATTAGTGGCAATCCACACAGTTCTCTCTCTAATCAGCCAGTGCACAGTCCTTTTCAGTGTAGCTCCTCTGCATGCACAGTCTTTATACTAAGGCCTCTCTCTGATCAGCAACTTCACACAGTACATTCCAGTGTAGCTCCTCTGAATGCACAGTCTTTATACTAAGGCCTCTCTCTGATCAGCAACTTCACACAGTCTATTTCAGTGTAGCTCCTCTGAATGCACAGTCTTTATACTAAGGCCTCTCTCTGATCAGCAACTTCACACAGTCTATTTCAGTGTAGCTCCTCTGAATGCAGTCTTTTCTTTTTTACTCTCTCTCTCTCTGTCTGATCAGCAATTACAGTCCATTTTAGTGTAGCTCCTCTGAATGCAGTCTTTTCATACTATCTTTCTCTCTACACACTTCTCTCTTCACACAGCACAAGAGAAAACAACAAACCTGTCCTGCTTCTGCCCAGAAGTCTCTAGAACTTTTGCCCTCCTCTGCAGCTAGAGCCAGGCTCTACTACACTCCCGGGGGTGTGTCCCTTCAACCTTTAGCTGATCTCTTAAAGGGCCATAATCAAAGTAATATAGAAACACATCTACCTTGCATTTCAACACAATTTAAACAGGGTAAATAAACTTGGCAGCATTATATAACTGTTTCTTACATATTCCCCCCCACTTTAATATTGGCAGTCCCTGTCAATGACTGAGGCAGTGTGGTAACAGATCGTTGCATAGCGGGCCAAACAAACTCATTTTGCGCATACCGCGCTGGGGGAATACCAGCATTCGGTCTAGTGGTACGTCTGAGGGCTGCTGGTGTGCTCTGGGGTGTTGCAGCCATGGGCTGAGTAGGACCAGCAGGTTCTGCATCAGGAGCAACACCTGGGGGCATGGTAGTCACAGGTGGAACATCCTCAGTAGTAGGGAGCGGCCAACAATCATCCTCATCATCATAGGCCCATTCATTACCTTTGGGCTCCGGTTGTGGGAGCTCGTTGACATTAACAGTTCTATCACAATTTCTTCCATCAGAAAGACATGGGCGCAACATATTTCGATGAAGGACTCGAACAAAATCAGTCCCTTCTTTCTGGACTTCATACACTGGCCCATTGGCATACTTGCAGTTAACAACACGATATGGCACAGCCTCCCATTTGCCTTCCAATTTTCCATGAGGCTTCTTGACACGCACCAGCACCAGGTCACCTGGCTGCAATGGAGCACTGTGCACCGGGATCCTATCAGGATGGGAATTCTCTTGTAGACGCTGCTGCACTAATCGATGAACTGTCTCTAGCCTCTGCCGGTGTGCCCGCACCCAGGAGGTTGGATCTCTTGGAGGGAATCCATCTATGTCATTCAATTGTAACTCCCCAACACTCCGCCCAGACCGTCCAAAGAGGAGAGTGTACGGGGAATACCCTGTTGTTGAATGGACTTGATTGTTATAGGCCCACACCATCTCGGACAGAAACTGAGGCCATTGTAATTTCTTTTCCTCCTCCAGAGTTCGCACCATTTGTAACAGAGTTCTGTTGAAGCGTTCACAGGCCCCATTTCCTTGTGGATGGTATGGGGTCGTGTGTGACTTCTTTATCCCATAAATACGTTGTACTTCCTTCATTACATGTCCCTCAAAACAGGCACCTTGGTCGGAGTGGATGCGTTGTGGACATCCATACACTCGGATGAAATCTTGGCACAGAGCCCGAGCTGCTGTCTCAGCTGTCTGGTCCTTGGTGGCAGTCACAACTGCAAATTTGGTAAAGTGGTCCACCATTACCAGGCAATATTGGTGTCCGCTGTTGGATGGGCCCACCATTAGGTAGTCTATCATGACGATCTCCAAAGGTTCCCGGGTCACTATGGTTTGCAGGGGAGCTCTCTGTTCCATTGCTTTATGGATCTCACAAGTTCGACAGCTGCGGCATACTTCTTCAACCATTTGACGGAGACCAGGGCTATAGATCAGTCGCTGCAACCAGCGGAAGGTCTTTTCATGACTAAAATGTCCATTCTTAGTATGAGCCTCAAGAGCTAAGGATTGAGCCAATTCACTAGGCACCACAATTTGATGCCGAATGTCGATTTCAAAAGGTAGATAGACCTTCCGGCATAGCAGTCCATTTTTCATCTCCAACTTTTCCCATTGGCTCAGGACTGATAACATTTCACATGTCAGTCTTCCTCTTTCCTCTGTACAGGGCTTCTTGCCTTTTTCAACACACTTGATCACTTTCGCCAACCCCTCATGGGCCTGCTGTATCTGTGCCCATTCCTGTCGTGAGGGACCAAAGAAAGGAGCCAATTCAGTCCCCTCCACCACACACTGAATAGCAGCGACCAAGGCCTGTGAGAATTTGCTGAAATCCGGCATCTCCATATGCTCT
The DNA here is from genome assembly GCF_040937935.1 of Hyperolius riggenbachi. NCBI lineage: Eukaryota > Metazoa > Chordata > Amphibia > Anura > Hyperoliidae > Hyperolius > Hyperolius riggenbachi. The sequence goes on from NC_090655.1 coordinate 106,385,100, forward strand.
AACTCATGATCCACATCTCCAGTGGGGGGCTGGGTAGTTACCCTGGAAAGTCCATCAGCATTCTGGTTTTCTGTCTTGGACCGGTACTTAATGCGGTAATTGAACTTAGACATTCGGGCTATCCACCTTTGCTCCAAAGCCCCGAGCCGAGCATTTTCCACGTGAGCTAGTGGGTTGTTGTCAGTCAGTACTAGGACTTCAGCCCCGGTTAAATATTCAGAGAACTTTTCCGTCATGGCCCATACCAGCGCTAGCAGCTCCAACTTAAATGAACTGTAATTTTCAGGGTTTCTTTCGGAGTCTCGCAAAGACCGGCTGGCATACGCTATAACACGCTCCTGGCCATTCTGAAACTGAGAAAGCACCGCTCCAAGACCATATAGGCTTGCATCTGTATATAGCTGAAAGGGCAAGTGATAGTCAGCATAGGCCAAGATTGGTGCTGTTGTTAGAGCATCCTTCAATGCCCGGAAGGCTTGTTCTTGCTCATGTCCCCATTTCACAGACCGGTTCTTTGGACCACCGGATGTGCCTCGCAGGAGAGCATTAAGTGGTGCTGCTATCCTAGCGAAATCCTTAATAAACCGTCGATAGTAACCAGCTACTCCAAGGAATGCCCTCACTTCTCGCAGGGTAGTTGGTGTCGGCCAGTCTTGAACAGCCGATATCTTGTCCATCGATGGTCTCACCCCTTCTCCTGATACACGATGCCCCAGATAATCAATTTCAGACTGAAACAGCCGACACTTACTGGGTTTCAGTTTAAGTCCATGTTTCCTCAATCGCTGAAATACTTGTCCCAACTGATAGAGATGATCTTCAAAAGTTGCAGAGTACACTATAATGTCGTCGAGATAGATGAGAGTGAACTCAAAGTTAAAGTCACCAAGACATTTCTCCATCAATCGTTGAAACGTTCCAGGTGCATTTGTCAGCCCAAAGGGCATCCGGTTAAATTCGTATAGCCCCATAGGCAAGATGAATGCAGTCTTCTCCTTATCTTTCTCAGCCATCGGCACCTGCCAATACCCACTAGCAAGGTCCAGCGAGGAGAAGTAGCGTGCTCTTCCTAGCGCCGAAAGGGACTCCTCAATCCGGGGTAAGGGGTAGGAATCTCGTACAGTGCAGGCATTTAGCTTCCGGTAGTCCACGCAAAATCTAATGGACCCATCCTTTTTCTTTACCAGTACCACTGGAGCTGCCCAGGGACTTTGGCTTTCTTGAATGATCCCACCCTGCAGCATCTGTGTTAACAGTTCTTTCACCTCCTGATACATCTGTGGAGGGATTTGTCGGTAGCGTTCTCTGATCGGAGGGGTGTCTCTGGTGGGTATCTCATGATAGATTCCTGTTGTACATCCAAAGTCTTCAGCATGATGCGCAAAGACTGCGCGATTTTCCCATAACAGTTCATCCACTTTTTGGATCTGTTCCAGAGAGCATGAAGAAGTCTCCATCTTCATCTGCTCCCGAATTGCACTGCCATTCCATTCAGGGGTGGGGCTCCCATCTCCTCCCATGGACACAGTTACCGTCCATTCATCTCTTTCGGCTGGCTCCAGCTGCATCTGAGTGACTTCCCTTACTTGTTCCGGAGTCACATAAAGGTTGGCCAGCAGCCTCCCTGGGACTAGATCTACACTCTGGTTCTGGGTGTTCACACATCGCAGTGGTACTCTCCCATGGCGGACTACTGCCAATGAACGGGCTACTAGTGGATCCACACCTCCCTCGACTGTCTGCAGTGGTTCTATCAACACAGCTATACCTTCCAATTTCCGACAAGTGCCTACAGGCATGGACATTATAGTCTCTCGACTGGGTGGCAATGTAACCTTTGTATGTCGAGGGACCGAAATTTGAGCCAGAGGGCGCTGTGCATCTGGACTTTTCTGCAAGCCACATGTCCGGACCAGCCGCTGGAATGCTGTCTGAGTAGGCCGATGGCTGGTGGTTTCCTTCCAATAACCATGACCTCTCTTTTCAAAGAGAATCTGATCCAATTCTTTTAACACATTCATCCCCAAGATGACTGGGACCTTTGCTTCATGTGATTCCTGTACCACAACAATACCTTTCTTGCCTAAATCTTGGCCACATAACCTGACATTCATCCAGGCCACTCCCACCACGGGTACTGGTAGATGATTAGCTGCAACCACTCGAACAAATGTATGAGGATCATATTTCACATGCCGCTGAAAATACCTTTCATAACAGTCTTTACTCAGGGTCGTTACTTGGGAGCCCGTATCAATCATCCCGGTAACCGGAATACCCTCCAATTCCATCTGTATTATTGGACTTGCAGCGATTAGGTCTTCATCAGGGCATCTTACTCTCACAGTCTCTTTCTCCGTTTCCCCTACTACATGCCCTACTGCAGCAGGGGACTTCAGTTTAACGGCGGCCTCTCATATACTCGTCGCTGCCCTGGACATCTAGCAGCAACATGGCCCATACGTCCACACTCCCAGCAACGTATCTCCCGCCGCTCAGGCCATTGGTTAGGGCCCCTTCGGTAAGCCCTGTCAGTCTCTCCTGAGGGTTGTACTGGATTACTCGGACCCCTTCGGTAAGTCCGATCCTCCTCCCTCCAACGGGGCTGTGGAGGGTTCTGACATTCTTGGTGGGAACGACCTACCCCTTCTTTTCTAGCTTGCTGGAGGTCTGAAATTCTTATAGAGTTCTCATTGCAACTGGTTTGTAGGTGTTCCATTTGCTCTTGCAATTTCTGCATTACTGTGAGTATCTCTTTAACCGTCCCTTTTTCTACCGCTTCTGTACAGGGGCTAGCTCCCTGCGACAGGGTGACTCCTACGATAGTGTGGGGTTTTAGCACCATACTATTGGCACGTGAGATGGCCTCCACTTGTACATCATGAAATTTAGCATCGGTCTCTCGTCGTATATAGTCCTGCATGGCAACAGACAAACTTCCATCACGGATCCCCAGGACAAACTGGTCACGAAGAGTCCTGTCAGGGCTACAGAAGGCCGGAGAGCCTCCTTTTTCCTTCCCTTGAATATCTTGGAGCAATCCTTGTAGGGCATTTGCATATTGGGGAAGACTTTCATTCTCTCCTTGTACCCTCTGGAAGAATCGGGACTGCAGGGACCCCAGCAATGCAGTTTCTCCATAAATGGTTTCTAGAATCTCAACCACTTGCTCAAATGTCTTTCTTTGTTCTAATGGCCGTAATATCACTGTAGTCCTGGCATCCCCTTGTAACATCAATATGGCTAACTCTACTAGCACCTCTGGTGTAGTCTGATACATGCGCTGTACCATTCGTATCTGCTCCGCCCACACACTCACGGACATGTTATTGCCATCAAATTTAACTAACTGACTCATTACAGCCCCTGCTGGCATTTTTCCTTCAGCACCTTCCCTTCTAATGGGTGCGTTGCCATCCATTCTGGTTTGCGGATTGATCCTGCCGCACTACGCCAATTTGTAAACCGAGGGCAAGGAAGGTGGCTCGGGCTCCGCAAACCAGAAAAGAATGCACACACAGTGATTAAATTCAAGAAAATTGCCTTTACTATGGAAGGATGGATTAATAGGGTGTAACAGTGATTAAGATAAGCAAACTTTTCAATATAACACAACAGTTCAAGGAAGATCCTGTAACAAGTTATTGTCAATTTCTCCTAAGTATGTATTTTCAGTGCGGACACTTGATGAACAACAGTACTACAAACTGACCCTGACTGACCCTAACTTCACAATTGGGTGCGCACCCTCCCTTTGTTCCCCAGTGGTCCAAGTGGACCGCTTACAGTTCGTAGAAGCGCGCGGTGGGGCCCGGTGCCGTTTCTTGTTCCGGTGAACACAAGATCTGGAACCATGAAGTCCTACTCAGCAGGCAGGGAACCAGTTGAATAATGATGAAGTTCAATAGCAGATGTTCTTTGGTATTCTGGTCGTCCTACAAAATGTGTGTACTGAGGTATGATCTAATCTGGGATTCTACAGTCACTGTCCGGTACCTCGACAGCACTGTGAGTCTCTTCCTATTAGTGGCAATCCACACAGTTCTCTCTCTAATCAGCCAGTGCACAGTCCTTTTCAGTGTAGCTCCTCTGCATGCACAGACTTTATACTAAGGCCTCTCTCTGATCAGCAACTTCACACAGTCCATTCCAGTGTAGCTCCTCTGAATGCACAGTCTTTATACTAAGGCCTCTCTCTGATCAGCAACTTCACACAGTCTATTTCAGTGTAGCTCCTCTCAATGCACAGTCTTTATACTAAGGCCTCTCTCTGATCAGCAACTTCACACAGTCTATTTCAGTGTAGCTCCTCTGAATGCAGTCTTTTCTTTTTTACTCTCTCTCTCTCTGTCTGATCAGCAATTACAGTCCATTTTAGTGTAGCTCCTCTGAATGCAGTCTTTTCATACTATCTTTCTCTCTACACACTTCTCTCTTCACACAGCACAAGAGAAAACAACAAACCTGTCCTGCTTCTGCCCAGAAGTCTCTAGAACTTTTGCCCTCCTCTGCAGCTAGAGCCAGGCTCTACTACACTCCCGGGGGTGTGTCCCTTCAACCTTTAGCTGATCTCTTAAAGGGCCATAATCAAAGTAATATAGAAACACATCTACCTTGCATTTCAACACAATTTAAACAGGGTAAATAAACTTGGCAGCATTATATAACTGTTTCTTACATATTCCCCCCCACTTTAATATTGGCAGTCCCTGTCAATGACTGAGGCAGTGTGGTAACAGATCGTTGCATAGCGGGCCAAACAAACTCATTTTGCGCATACCGCGCTGGGGGAATACCAGCATTCGGTCTAGTGGTACGTCTGAGGGCTGCTGGTGTGCTCTGGGGTGTTGCAGCCATGGGCTGAGTAGGACCAGCAGGTTCTGCATCAGGAGCAACACCTGGGGGCATGGTAGTCACAGGTGGAACATCCTCAGTAGTAGGGAGCGGCCAACAATCATCCTCATCATCATAGGCCCATTCATTACCTTTGGGCTCCGGTTGTGGGAGCTCGTTGACATTAACAGTTCTATCACAATTTCTTCCATCAGAAAGACATGGGCGCAACATATTTCGATGAAGGACTCGAACAAAATCAGTCCCTTCTTTCTGGACTTCATACACTGGCCCATTGGCATACTTGCAGTTAACAACACGATATGGCACAGCCTCCCATTTGCCTTCCAATTTTCCATGAGGCTTCTTGACACGCACCAGCACCAGGTCACCTGGCTGCAATGGAGCACTGTGCACCGGGATCCTATCAGGATGGGAATTCTCTTGTAGACGCTGCTGCACTAATCGATGAACTGTCTCTAGCCTCTGCCGGTGTGCCCGCACCCAGGAGGTTGGATCTCTTGGAGGGAATCCATCTATGTCATTCAATTGTAACTCCCCAACACTCCGCCCAGACCGTCCAAAGAGGAGAGTGTACGGGGAATACCCTGTTGTTGAATGGACTTGATTGTTATAGGCCCACACCATCTCGGACAGAAACTGAGGCCATTGTAATTTCTTTTCCTCCTCCAGAGTTCGCACCATTTGTAACAGAGTTCTGTTGAAGCGTTCACAGGCCCCATTTCCTTGTGGATGGTATGGGGTCGTGTGTGACTTCTTTATCCCATAAATACGTTGTACTTCCTTCATTACATGTCCCTCAAAACAGGCACCTTGGTCGGAGTGGATGCGTTGTGGACATCCATACACTCGGATGAAATCTTGGCACAGAGCCCGAGCTGCTGTCTCAGCTGTCTGGTCCTTGGTGGCAGTCACAACTGCAAATTTGGTAAAGTGGTCCACCATTACCAGGCAATATTGGTGTCCGCTGTTGGATGGGCCCACCATTAGGTAGTCTATCATGACGATCTCCAAAGGTTCCCGGGTCACTATGGTTTGCAGGGGAGCTCTCTGTTCCATTGCTTTATGGATCTCACAAGTTCGACAGCTGCGGCATACTTCTTCAACCATTTGACGGAGACCAGGGCTATAGATCAGTCGCTGCAACCAGCGGAAGGTCTTTTCATGACTAAAATGTCCATTCTTAGTATGAGCCTCAAGAGCTAAGGATTGAGCCAATTCACTAGGCACCACAATTTGATGCCGAATGTCGATTTCAAAAGGTAGATAGACCTTCCGGCATAGCAGTCCATTTTTCATCTCCAACTTTTCCCATTGGCTCAGGACTGATAACATTTCACATGTCAGTCTTCCTCTTTCCTCTGTACAGGGCTTCTTGCCTTTTTCAACACACTTGATCACTTTCGCCAACCCCTCATGGGCCTGCTGTATCTGTGCCCATTCCTGTCGTGAGGGACCAAAGAAAGGAGCCAATTCAGTCCCCTCCACCACACACTGAATAGCAGCGACCAAGGCCTGTGAGAATTTGCTGAAATCCGGCATCTCCATATGCTCTAACTCATGATCCACATCTCCAGTGGGGGGCTGGGTAGTTACCCTGGAAAGTCCATCAGCATTCTGGTTTTCTGTCTTGGACCGGTACTTAATGCGGTAATTGAACTTAGACATTCGGGCTATCCACCTTTGCTCCAAAGCCCCGAGCCGAGCATTTTCCACGTGAGCTAGTGGGTTGTTGTCAGTCAGTACTAGGACTTCAGCCCCGGTTAAATATTCAGAGAACTTTTCCGTCATGGCCCATACCAGCGCTAGCAGCTCCAACTTAAATGAACTGTAATTTTCAGGGTTTCTTTCGGAGTCTCGCAAAGACCGGCTGGCATACGCTATAACACGCTCCTGGCCATTCTGAAACTGAGAAAGCACCGCTCCAAGACCATATAGGCTTGCATCTGTATATAGCTGAAAGGGCAAGTGATAGTCAGCATAGGCCAAGATTGGTGCTGTTGTTAGAGCATCCTTCAATGCCCGGAAGGCTTGTTCTTGCTCATGTCCCCATTTCACAGACCGGTTCTTTGGACCACCGGATGTGCCTCGCAGGAGAGCATTAAGTGGTGCTGCTATCCTAGCGAAATCCTTAATAAACCGTCGATAGTAACCAGCTACTCCAAGGAATGCCCTCACTTCTCGCAGGGTAGTTGGTGTCGGCCAGTCTTGAACAGCCGATATCTTGTCCATCGATGGTCTCACCCCTACTCCTGATACACGATGCCCCAGATAATCAATTTCAGACTGAAACAGCCGACACTTACTGGGTTTCAGTTTAAGTCCATGTTTCCTCAATCGCTGAAATACTTGTCCCAACTGATAGAGATGATCTTCAAAAGTTGCAGAGTACACTATAATGTCGTCGAGATAGATGAGAGTGAACTCAAAGTTAAAGTCACCAAGACATTTCTCCATCAATCGTTGAAACGTTCCAGGTGCATTTGTCAGCCCAAAGGGCATCCGGTTAAATTCGTATAGCCCCATAGGCAAGATGAATGCAGTCTTCTCCTTATCTTTCTCAGCCATCGGCACCTGCCAATACCCACTAGCAAGGTCCAGCGAGGAGAAGTAGCGTGCTCTTCCTAGCGCCGAAAGGGACTCCTCAATCCGGGGTAAGGGGTAGGAATCTCGTACAGTGCAGGCATTTAGCTTCCGGTAGTCCACGCAAAATCTAATGGACCCATCCTTTTTCTTTACCAGTACCACTGGAGCTGCCCAGGGACTTTGGCTTTCTTGAATGATCCCACCCTGCAGCATCTGTGTTAACAGTTCTTTCACCTCCTGATACATCTGTGGAGGGATTTGTCGGTAGCGTTCTCTGATCGGAGGGGTGTCTCTGGTGGGTATCTCATGATAGATTCCTGTTGTACATCCAAAGTCTTCAGCATGATGCGCAAAGACTGCGCGATTTTCCCATAACAGTTCATCCACTTTTTGGATCTGTTCCAGAGAGCATGAAGAAGTCTCCATCTTCATCTGCTCCCGAATTGCACTGCCATTCCATTCAGGGGTGGGGCTCCCATCTCCTCCCATGGACACAGTTACCGTCCATTCATCTCTTTCGGCTGGCTCCAGCTGCATCTGAGTGACTTCCCTTACTTGTTCCGGAGTCACATAAAGGTTGGCCAGCAGCCTCCCTGGGACTAGATCTACACTCTGGTTCTGGGTGTTCACACATCGCACTCTCCCATGGCGGACTACTGCCAATGAACGGGCTACTAGTGGATCCACACCTCCCTCGACTGTCTGCAGTGGTTCTATCAACACAGCTATACCTTCCAATTTCCGACAAGTGCCTACAGGCATGGACATTATAGTCTCTCGACTGGGTGGCAATGTAACCTTTGTATGTCGAGGGACCGAAATTTGAGCCAGAGGGCGCTGTGCATCTGGACTTTTCTGCAAGCCACATGTCCGGACCAGCCGCTGGAATGCTGTCTGAGTAGGCCGATGGCTGGTGGTTTCCTTCCAATAACCATGACCTCTCTTTTCAAAGAGAATCTGATCCAATTCTTTTAACACATTCATCCCCAAGATGACTGGGACCTTTGCTTCATGTGATTCCTGTACCACAACAATACCTTTCTTGCCTAAATCTTGGCCACATAACCTGACATTCATCCAGGCCACTCCCACCACGGGTACTGGTAGATGATTAGCTGCAACCACTCGAACAAATGTATGAGGATCATATTTCACATGCCGCTGAAAATACCTTTCATAACAGTCTTTACTCAGGGTCGTTACTTGGGAGCCCGTATCAATCATCCCGGTAACCGGAATACCCTCCAATTCCATCTGTATTATTGGACTTGCAGCGATTAGGTCTTCATCAGGGCATCTTACTCTCACAGTCTCTTTCTCCGTTTCCCCTACTACATGCCCTACTGCAGCAGGGGACTTCAGTTTAACGGCGGCCTCTCATATACTCGTCGCTGCCCTGGACATCTAGCAGCAACATGGCCCATACGTCCACACTCCCAGCAACGTATCTCCCGCCGCTCAGGCCATTGGTTAGGGCCCCTTCGGTAAGCCCTGTCAGTCTCTCCTGAGGGTTGTACTGGATTACTCGGACCCCTTCGGTAAGTCCGATCCTCCTCCCTCCAACGGGGCTGTGGAGGGTTCTGACATTCTTGGTGGGAACGACCTACCCCTTCTTTTCTAGCTTGCTGGAGGTCTGAAATTCTTATAGAGTTCTCATTGCAACTGGTTTGTAGGTGTTCCATTTGCTCTTGCAATTTCTGCATTACTGTGAGTATCTCTTTAACCGTCCCTTTTTCTACCGCTTCTGTACAGGGGCTAGCTCCCTGCGACAGGGTGACTCCTACGATAGTGTGGGGTTTTAGCACCATACTATTGGCACGTGAGATGGCCTCCACTTGTACATCATGAAATTTAGCATCGGTCTCTCGTCGTATATAGTCCTGCATGGCAACAGACAAACTTCCATCACGGATCCCCAGGACAAACTGGTCACGAAGAGTCCTGTCAGGGCTACAGAAGGCCGGAGAGCCTCCTTTTTCCTTCCCTTGAATATCTTGGAGCAATCCTTGTAGGGCATTTGCATATTGGGGAAGACTTTCATTCTCTCCTTGTACCCTCTGGAAGAATCGGGACTGCAGGGACCCCAGCAATGCAGTTTCTCCATAAATGGTTTCTAGAATCTCAACCACTTGCTCAAATGTCTTTCTTTGTTCTAATGGCCGTAATATCACTGTAGTCCTGGCATCCCCTTGTAACATCAATATGGCTAACTCTACTAGCACCTCTGGTGTAGTCTGATACATGCGCTGTACCATTCGTATCTGCTCCGCCCACACACTCACGGACATGTTATTGCCATCAAATTTAACTAACTGACTCATTACAGCCCCTGCTGGCATTTTTCCTTCAGCACCTTCCCTTCTAATGGGTGCGTTGCCATCCATTCTGGTTTGCGGATTGATCCTGCCGCACTACGCCAATTTGTAAACCGAGGGCAAGGAAGGTGGCTCGGGCTCCGCAAACCAGAAAAGAATGCACACACAGTGATTAAATTCAAGAAAATTGCCTTTACTATGGAAGGATGGATTAATAGGGTGTAACAGTGATTAAGATAAGCAAACTTTTCAATATAACACAACAGTTCAAGGAAGATCCTGTAACAAGTTATTGTCAATTTCTCCTAAGTATGTATTTTCAGTGCGGACACTTGATGAACAACAGTACTACAAACTGACCCTGACTGACCCTAACTTCACAATTGGGTGCGCACCCTCCCTTTGTTCCCCAGTGGTCCAAGTGGACCGCTTACAGTTCGTAGAAGCGCGCGGTGGGGCCCGGTGCCGTTTCTTGTTCCGGTGAACACAAGATCTGGAACCATGAAGTCCTACTCAGCAGGCAGGGAACCAGTTGAATAATGATGAAGTTCAATAGCAGATGTTCTTTGGTATTCTGGTCGTCCTACAAAATGTGTGTACTGAGGTATGATCTAATCTGGGATTCTACAGTCACTGTCCGGTACCTCGACAGCACTGTGAGTCTCTTCCTATTAGTGGCAATCCACACAGTTCTCTCTCTAATCAGCCAGTGCACAGTCCTTTTCAGTGTAGCTCCTCTGCATGCACAGACTTTATACTAAGGCCTCTCTCTGATCAGCAACTTCACACAGTCCATTCCAGTGTAGCTCCTCTGAATGCACAGTCTTTATACTAAGGCCTCTCTCTGATCAGCAACTTCACACAGTCTATTTCAGTGTAGCTCCTCTCAATGCACAGTCTTTATACTAAGGCCTCTCTCTGATCAGCAACTTCACACAGTCTATTTCAGTGTAGCTCCTCTGAATGCAGTCTTTTCTTTTTTACTCTCTCTCTCTCTGTCTGATCAGCAATTACAGTCCATTTTAGTGTAGCTCCTCTGAATGCAGTCTTTTCATACTATCTTTCTCTCTACACACTTCTCTCTTCACACAGCACAAGAGAAAACAACAAACCTGTCCTGCTTCTGCCCAGAAGTCTCTAGAACTTTTGCCCTCCTCTGCAGCTAGAGCCAGGCTCTACTACACTCCCGGGGGTGTGTCCCTTCAACCTTTAGCTGATCTCTTAAAGGGCCATAATCAAAGTAATATAGAAACACATCTACCTTGCATTTCAACACAATTTAAACAGGGTAAATAAACTTGGCAGCATTATATAACTGTTTCTTACACACCCTCTGCAGCCTTAGAATTTCAGCCTCCATCCTGATGATTTCACTAAGACAGCCTTTTTAAATGTTTCTTAGTATACTCTGTCAGTGCCGGAACAAACAAGGCCCTCTTGGTTTCTGAATACTAGTCTCCTGTAGTAATTCTGAAAATTGATTGGAGTCTGCTTGCTGAGTTGTCTGCCTACCACCCAGATTTCTGGCTATCCATGTCTTCCGATTTGGTGCTTCAGTTGTCTAAGACTTTCACTCACACTTCTAACCTGTTGATTCTAACAGTTCTCAGCTACATTTGTACCTGAGCCCCAGTTCCTGCTGTCATCTAATTATAACAGAATACCCAGAAATACTTATCTGAGAAAAGGGAAGCCTTTGGATTCTATAGAGGCCTCTCAGGTCCTCCTCACTCCAGCCGCCACTCACCAGGACCCTCCTTAACATCGTGCAAAAGTAGCTTCTTGCGCAGGTGCAGTATGGCCACCCTTGTGCCTGAAGAAGAGCATGGCCCTGATGTTCCTACTGATTAGCCCTTGTCGGACGGTAATCTTTGGGAGGTCAGTGCTCAGCAACAGGAAACCGGAGGATGGTGTGGGAAGCTTCTATAAGATCCAGAGGCTTCCTTCTTCGTAGGTAGGTATGCACTTTTGTACCCTAGGTTTGCCTCCAGTACAGTTTAAGATACATGCACCCTTTTACCTAAAACTATATATGGAGGCACTGAAGGGAGAGCAAGGGACACTGAAACCTGACAGACACAGCTGTGGGCACTGAAATTTGGCAGACAGAGTGCACTGCTGGGAGTAGGGCCGGATTTGTACTCTATGCCTCCCAAGGCCACAGTCAGCAGCCACCCCCCTTCATTATAGGTAGCCAGATGACCCCTCTGCCCCTCCAGTATAGGGTAGGTAGTCACTACAGTATAGGTAGCCTATTGACCCTCCCCTCTAGTATAGATAGCCAGATGACCCTCCCCTCCTTCTGTATAGATAGCCTGATGACGCCCTCCCTCCAATATAGGTAGCAAGGTGACCCTCCACCCATAGCCTGCTGCTCACCCGCCCTTGATCCTGTGGTGCCCTAGACCATGGCCTATGGGGCCTTAGTTTAAATCTGACCCTGACTGGGAGCATAGGAAAGCTGTGACACACAATAGGACACTCCTAGATGTAGCTGAAGTGATTTAGACCACAATGATAAAAAGGGTTTACAAACCTTAAATATCAGTATTATTAACCATCCATGTATATATCCTGCACCGTGCTCACCCAGGTGCTTTCAGCCCATGTTTTGCACTTTGCTGATCGCCTGCAATCAGCAAAGCTCTGCAGCACAAATAATCTTATGGGATTACTCACACTGCAGAGATTGCAGTGCAATTTCGATTTCCACTGATCGCAATCATGCCGCATAAAATCGCAAATTGGGAGAATCATGAAAAATAGCAATGCAAAATCGAGATCGCAATCACTAGGTGGCTGCGATCTCGATTTGCGGTTCAGAATGTGAGCGGGGCCTAAGACGGTTTTTTGGGGACAGAGCTGGAACAATCCCGTGGAGGTGGTCCATGAAACAACTAGCCAGATCAATGCTACTGAGTAAATGCTACCTGCATGTGACCTCTACACAATGTTCCCTTTGCTATTTTCAGTGTCTTTCTGAAGAACCAGAGGCTTCCCTCTACCAAGGTGAGTATCCATTTGAGCAAGTCTGGATTTATACTTTTTGTGCCCCTAGACCAAGTATTTTATGTCTCCAGAAATTCGGCTCCGCATTTGTGGGATTTTTTTTTCTCACAGGTTTTCTTTAAAGAGACACTGAAGCGAAAAAAAAATGATGATATTATGATTTGTATGTGTAGTACAGCTAAGAAATAAAACATTAAGATCAGATACATCAGTCTAATTGTTTCCAGTACAGGAAGAGTTGAGAAATTCCAGTTGTTATCTCTATGCAAACAAGCCATTAAGCTCTCCGACTAAGTTAGTCATGGAGAGGGCTGTTATCTGACTTTTATTATCTCAACTGTTAGTGAACTGTTTACTTTTTCTCTGCTAGAGGAGAGGTCATTACTCCACAGACTGCTCTGAAAGACTCATTTTGAATGCTGAGTGTTGTGTAATCTGCACATATTATAGAATGATGCAATGTTAGAAAAAACACTATATACCTGAAAATAAAAGTATGAGAATATTTTCTTTGCTGCTAATCTTCTAGTAATTATTCATAGTACACAACCAATTCACTATATCATATTTTTTTTTTCGCTTCAGTGTCTCTTTAACCTCCTTGGCGGTAACCCCGTGTGTGACACGGGGTAAGCCGCCGGAGGGTGCCGCTCAGGCCCTGCTGGGCCGATTTTCATAATTTTTGCTTTGCTGGACGCAGCTAGCACTTTGCTAGCTGCGCCAGCACTCTGATCGCCGCCGGCCCCTGCCCGATCGCCGCTATCTGCTGCGGCGCGGGCCCCCCCCCCCCTCCAGACCCCAGCGCTGCCTGGCCAATCAGTGCCAGGCAGCGCCGAGGGGTGGCCCGGGACTCCCAATGACGTCCCGACGTCAGTGACGTCGGTGACGTCATCCCGCCCCGTCGCCATGGCGACGGGGGAAGCCCTCCAGGAAATCCCGTTCTATGAACGGGATTTCCTGATCGGAGATCGCCGAAGGCGATCGAAGCGGGCGGGGGGATGCCGCTCAGCAGCGGCTATCATGTAGCGAGCCCTCGGCTCGCTACATGATAAAAAAAAAAAAAAATTTAAAAAAAAACTGCTGCGCTCCCTCCTGGCGGTATTTTTCATACCGCCAAGGAGGTTAAAGGCTATAAGTGAGTCATACACCAGTGATTGTAGATGTATAATGTCTGCCTTATGAAGTAAGGTAGAAAGACATTGAAATAGCAAAGATCACATGCAGGTAGCATTTACTCAGTAGCATTGATCTGGCTAGTTGTTGCCTCATTGCATTATCCACACATTTGTGCATCACAAAGCACACAAGGCCACCTCTCTGCATTGCTCTCAAGAGCTTTTGTCCTGTGATCCTCATAGTATTGTCCCCTTGTCTACCACTTAGCAGCTCAATGATAACAAGCGGCTTGAAATCACGCTGCACATATATCATCCCTGAATCCTGACAGTTGTATCTTGCCCTTCTAACTTTAAACGCAACATTGCAAGAAGTGTATCCCCAGGATTGATTGAAGACATATTGCTTGTAAACTCTCATCCTCTGGATTACCTGGGGACATCATGCTATAGGGCCATGAAATGTCTTTTAAATCTTATTAAACCACTAAAAGGGGCTACAGATTTTTGAAAATAGAATGTGCTGCACTATAAAAGAATGATGGAAATATCTGCCCAGTCAAAAGGTATTTCATAAAGTCCTTATAAAACATTTTACTTCCCTAAGAGTGTATTCATATTTTGTGCAGAAACTGACACATATTGCTTGATTTATTATGCTTCCTCTGGGCTGGAGCATATTGGAGAATGGAAGTGACCCTGCAAAGGCGGGATTTATACTTTTTGTGCCCCTAGGTCAAGGTTGTTTTGTCTCCCCTTTATTGTGCAGCAGCACCCCTCCCATTCCTTGTGCAGCTCCCTCTTCCATGTGTATGGTCAATTTACTGCAACTCCTTTCTTTCATGAACAGCTCCCTTGACAGGGGCGTAACAATAGACCCTGCAAGGGAAGCAGCCAGGCGGCCCTGTAGAGGGAGAAGTTTCTATTCCCTGTCCTGAGAGACTGACAACTAAGGGCACGGAGAGAAAAAGCTCTCTGCTCTCTGCACAATTGTTCTAATGACTGCATCTGCTCAGCCACTGATAAGGAATCATACAATGTTTTGTAGACAGAAATTTGTAGACAGTCCCTATTCAGTGTGCAGCAGGCTCTTGTGTACAGCACTCTGCCCCCAGCCTCTCCACCTGTCCACAAGTGCTCTGTACTGTAGTGATGCTGGAGCAGTCAGAGATGGACAGAGTGAGTGTAATAAGCTGAGGCAGGGAGCACACTCGTCTGTTGGTTTTATGTATGTGTTTTCTGCACACCATGGGGTTGATTCACTAAACTGTACTAACTCATAGCACGGCCGCACTAGTGTTTTGCACGCGTAACGGTTGAACTTTCGTGCGCAAACACGAATTTTGGAAGTGAAAATCCCCATTTGTGCGTGTAAACCGTTACGCACGTAATAACGTGCGCAAAACGCTAGAGCAGCCATGCTATGAGTTAGCGCGGTTTAGTGAATCAACCCCAATGTGTGTCTATATGTAAGAAAACATGCATGTTTTATCACAGCAGCAAATGTAATTAATAAAGAAAATGCATGCAGTGCTTCACATTCACGTGTGCACTAGCCAATTGAATAACATTGGTTCTCAGTTTACCTGTGCAGAAAGCGAGGGGGCCCCATCCAAAGTTTTGCAGTGGGGCCCAGTGATTTCTAGTTATGCCCCTGGTTACGCCCTGTTCCTTGAGCATCAGTTTTACTTTTTCATGTGTTTTCAGCTTCCTCTGTCATATGTAGCAACACAAATTCATGTCCAGGTGCCCCTTAGGCTGCAACTACCAAAGGCCCTGGCTGTTGTGGCCTTTCCAGAAATCCAGCCCTGGATCCTGCAAAGCCTGGCCTGGATATATTAAAAATTGTGCTAAGTTTAGAAGGACAAAGTCTGCAACCTTCACTTGGGTCATAGAAAACCTAAGGTGGTTTATGGATGCCTTCAAACCCACTACAAACAATCCTGGTGGTCCCGATTTTCCATAACTTAACCGGCTACCTTGTTACATACATCACTTAAGATCCACCTTCAAAGCAATATCCAATGCATAAATTGCACTGATGAAGGCCAAAACAATCTGAAACAACTGCCGACATGTTGGATTATATGGCTCTGTAACATTAAAGGAATACCAAGCTGAGTTGAAAATGGAATGCTTTTCCTTACCTGGGGCTTCTTCCAGCCCCCTGTAGTCCTGAAGGTCCCTTAATGTCCTCCTGCCCTCTGTTTACCTGCTGCCAGCATTTGTTGATTCCACTGGTCAGCTGGGTCACGCACTACTGCGCATACGCTGACCTCAAACATGCTTCCATCCCTGGAAGTGTTCTGCGATTGCACAGTTCACAGAGACTCATAACTATGCATGCACATAACACTCCCGGCTACAGAAGCACATTTGAGGAGGAGTGGCACTTGGTCCGAACATGGGCAGTATTGCGCAACCCAGCTGACAGTAAACCTTACTGGGGTGGACAGGCGATCAACACAGGAACCCAGGAGGACATGGAGAGACCTTCAAGACTACAAGGGGCTGAAAGAAGCCCCAGGTAAGGAAAAGCATACCTTTTCATCTAAGCTTGGTATTCCTTTAAAAGGCTGTAGGTGTGCCATAAGATAGTAATTGCAGATGTATGCCTGGCTTATGAGGGCATAAAGAAATGCCAAGTGATGCATTATGGCACAGCTTTACGTGATTGGTATATTGATACATGATACAAAAATGATCCATGTAGTCAATGCACCCCCAGCTTCCAGCTTCCAAACAATCCACACCTAATCCATATGTACTTCCTTCTGTGCTGCTGTTGTGAAGGAGATGTTGCTCCCCCATTGACTTTATAGCATTTCGCTTTCCTAGCAGAGAAAACAGAATTTCATCAGACAATTGAGTCTTTGTGCCAAAATTCTGGGAAAGCAACGTAAAGCCCAGCAGTTGCCTTTGGAGATAGGATCATAATGGTTTGTAATGCTTTTCTAAACACACTTAAGTAAATGTAAACTAAATATTTAAATAGGTCTTCTACCAAAAAAAAAAAAAAAGTGTTTCAAAAGCTGAAAAACTTTTATCAACTTTGGTGGGGAGGAGGGAAAGTGATTGAATTCAGAAGACGTGCAGTCGAGAGCACTGATATTTCAGGGCACTCACTCAAACATCCTATCGTGTGTTTGATAGGATGAAAATGATCAATGATGTCATTGCCGCGTGGGGAAGTTTGAAGAAGCGGCCTCAAAATTCCTCCGAGTGCCGGCGCATGTCCCCCGCAGCAGCAGCACTGAATTTGCCTCCAAAATGAGTCCAATGCTGTCCATCCTCCTCTCTAGGGAATGAATTCACTCTGTGGGAGCTTTCTTTGAAGTTCTTGCAGTAAACAGCAATCTGGCTACAAGGACCACAGAGGAGGCAAGAGATGTCGGGGGAACACCCTTGCTATCTCACTGATTTTCATGCCTCTAGGTTCCCGCGGTAATACTAGCGAAAACCTCTGAAATCGAATGCCATTCTTAATCAGTATCCAGCTTTATACATCACTCTGCTGTATAAAACCAAACCTGATCAGCAGCCACCTTTAGGGCATCACAGGGGGACTGCTGTATGGGGTCCTAGTGAACCGGCAAACAGCGGCACACATGAGCTGCCCATTAATGTGATGAGAGGTGTCAGGAGGCTTATCCAGGAGATACCTTAGTCAGTTAGTGATTAAAGTAAACCTGCGATGAATGTGAGAAAAGGATTTTTACTTAACCGAGGCTCCTTCCAGCCCCCTGTAGTCCATCAGCTCCCTCAATACCCTTCTGGTCCAATCCGTTGTGCCCCATTGAAGTCCACACTATTTAGCTGGGTTGTGGGGCACTGCGCTTGCACTGTTCCTGGCCGCGTGCCTCTTCTATTGTTGCAAGCACAGTTACAGTCTTAACGAACTGAGCATACGTAGATCGCTCACAGTCATGGGAGGGGAGCATGTGTAACCCTCACACAGATATTAGTGTGTTCAGGCCATCAAAGATTATGCTTTGCCATGTGGGGGGCAGAAGAGAGTGAGGGGGGGGCAGTAAGTTTGCCCAGTATGTGGTCCAAATATTCCTGATGGCGGCCCTGTTGATCAGAATGTAGTAATACTGTCCTGACTCCTGCTCAGAGGCGTAGCTAGGGTTTTTAGCGCCCGGGGACAAAGACTATTAATGCGCCCCCTAAGGTGAAGGGGCGTGGCCAAATGTTGGCGTGGTTATGGGTGGAGCCAAATGTACATGGAGGTTAGCAGGCTCACGCTCACCCATCTTCCCTCAGTATGTACCTTCCAGCATGTTCCAAGACAAA
The DNA here is from genome assembly GCF_040937935.1 of Hyperolius riggenbachi. Lineage (NCBI taxonomy): Eukaryota > Metazoa > Chordata > Amphibia > Anura > Hyperoliidae > Hyperolius > Hyperolius riggenbachi. The sequence continues at coordinate 106,403,275 of NC_090655.1, forward strand.
TTCAGCAATCATAAGCCCCCCCCCATCAAGACAAATTCCGCAATCATGAGCAAACATGAGGCCCCCAACATGACCAACTCAGCAATCATGAGGCCCCCAACAAGACAAATTTAGCAATCATGAGGCCCCCAACAAGACAAATTCAGCAATCATGAGGCCCCTAACAAGACAAATTCAGCAGTCATGAGGCACATAAATAGACAGCATTTCACATAAATAGGCAGAATGCCCCCTTAATATGGTAGACACCTCTCACCTGGCAGCAGTTCCCCAAAATACACTCAATCTGACAGCAGTGGTTCCCCAAAAATAGGTAGCCCTAGGTCTATAGGTGTCCCCAGAATAGGTGGCCAGCAGTATAGATGTCCCCAGAACAGGTAGCCAGGGGTAGAGATGTCCACAGAACAGGTAGCCAGGGGTATATGTGCCCAGTATATGTAGGCAGGGGTATGTGTCCCCAGTATATGTAGCCAGAGGTATATGTGCCCAGTATATGTAGCCAGGGGTATATGTGCCCAGTATATGTAGCCAGGGGTGTATGTGCCAAGTATATGTAGCCAGGGGTATATGTGCCCAGTATATATAGCCAGGGGTATATGTCCCCAGTATATGTAGTCAGGGGTATATGTCCCCAGTATATATAGTCAGGGGTATATGTGCCCAGTATATGTAGTGGGGGGTATATGTCCCCAGTATATGTAGTCGGGGGTATATGTGCCCAGTATATGTAGCCAGGGGTATATGTGCCCAGTATATGTAGCCAGGGGTATATGTGCCCAGTATATGTTGCCAGGTGAATATGTGCCCAGTATATGTTGCCAGGTGTATATGTGCCCAGTATATGTAGTCAGGGGGTTATATGTGCCAGTATATGTAGCCAGGGGTATATATGCCCAGTATATGTAGCCAGGGGTATAATATGTGCCCAGTATATATAGTCAGGGGTATATGTGCCCAGTATATGTAGCCAGGGGTATATGTGCCCAGTATTTGTAGCCAGGGGTATAATATGTGCCCAGTATATATAGTCAGGGGTATATGTGCCCAGTATATGTAGCCAGGGATATATGTGCCCAGTATATGTAGCCAGGGGTATATGTGCCGAGTATATGTAACCAGGGGTATAATATGTGCCCAGTATATATAGTCAGGGGTATATTTGCCCAGTATATATAGTCAGGGGTATATGTGCCCAGTATATATAGTCAGGGGTATATGTGCCCAGTATATGTAGTCAGGGTTATATGTGCCCAGTATATGTAGGCAGGGGTATAATATGTGCCCAGTATATATAGTCAGGGGTATATGTGCCCAGTATATATAGTCAGGGGTATATGTGCCCAGTATATGTAGCCAGGGGTATATGTGCCGAGTATATGTAATCAGGGGTATAATATGTGCCCAGTATATATAGTCAGGGGTATATGTGCCCAGTATATATAGTCAGGGGTATATGTGCTCAGTATATATAGTCAGGGGTATATGTGCCCAGTATATGTAGTCAGGGTTATATGTGCCCAGTATATGTAGGCAGGGGTATAATATGTGCCCAGTATATATAGTCAGGGGTATATGTGCCCAGGATATATAGTCAGGGGTATATATGCCCAGTATATGTAGGCAGGGGTATATGTCCCAGTAAATGTAGGCAGGGGTTTATATGCCCAGAATAGGTAGCCAGGTGTATATGTGTCCCCAGTATATGTAGGCAGGGGTATATGTCCCCAGAGTAGGTACCATGTGTCCCCCCCAGCAGGATGGGAACAGCGCAGAGAAGAGGGAGAGCTGTGCGGATGGTGGGGAAGGGGGGCAATCTCCCCCCTCCTTTCCTCATTTTAGGTGCTCTCCCTCCCTCGTTGTCCCCTCCATTACTGTCCGGGTGGCTGGCAGCGGCGGGCGGAACTTACCTCCGTCTCGTCGCAGCGCTGGATGGATCTGCCGCTACTCCGGTCTGGTCCAGACCAGAGCAGCGGCTGCGCACCCGAACTTCCGGCGCTGGAGCGAGACGGAGGTGAGTTCCGCCCGCTGCGCCAGCCACCCGGACAGTAATGGAGGGGACAGCTAGGGAGGGAGAGCACCTAAGGTGAGGGAAGGAGGGGGGAGATTGCCCCCCTTCCCCGCCATCCAGACAGCTCTCCCTCTTCTCTGCACTGCTCCCCTCCCCCCCCCCCCCCAAAAAAAAACAAAACCCTGCAGCTCAGCTGGGTGCCCTTGGGGACCCAGCGCCCCGGGGCACTTGTCCTACCCCAACCCCCCCTAGCTCCGCGCCTGCTCCTGCTCCTTGCAGCCAATCAAATTTCATCTGTCTTTCTTTCTTTTTTTTTTTTTGGGTGCAATTCAAGAGATTGTATTAACATTTTGACTTGTTTGTCACAATATCCGAGATCATTTAGATGAAACCATTACCTATCTCTTTCTGTTGTGTACCGGTATATTTAATTAAGAACACATAATTAATTTCTTCAGCTTCCAACTGAAATAAGAATGGATTTGTAAATGGTAAAATGAGACTAGGTTCTGCTGTTCTCCCGTGTTCCTATACTCCGCACAGATCTTTACCACCCTTTTCAATTCTCTCCTATTTATTACAGCGTTTGTGAGCACAATAAATTGTCATTTATATTGCCCAACTAACAATCTGTTGTCCAGCTTTGCAGCCTCTGCGTTGCAGCCGTCATCTATTGGGAGGAGGATGTGTAAGAGTGGAGGGCCCAGAGATTATAGGCGACACGTGCAATAAACTCTTAGTATTAAACAAATCTAGATTCTGCCTCCCTCATAATGAGCAAAGTCCCCGCTGCTACTGAAAATAGATCACCCAGGGAATGCAATAATGCCAAACTGACTCTACATTCATTTAAAGGGATTCCATTTTTTTTTCAGTACATGTCAGTTCTGTGTGAATTAGCACACATGCAGTGGCGTAACTAAGAAGCTTGGGGGCCTGGTGCAAGTTTTACATGGGGCCCTTCGTGAGAGTTTTACATGGGGCCCCAAGCACTCAATTGATATGCAGCCCCAAAATCTACCAAGGAAAGCTGCAGTGTAAAAGAGGTGTAATCAGAGTGAGGAAACAGTTTGTTGAAGGGAACCCGAGGTGAGAGTGATATGTAGGCTGCCATATTTAATTTCTTTTAAACAATACCAGTTGCCTGGCAGTCATCCTGATCCTGTGTCTTTAATACTTTTAGCCATAGACCCTGAACAAGCATGTGCAGATCAGGTGCTCTGACTCAGCTGACTCAGGTTTTACTGGATTAGCCATATGCTTGTTCCAGGGTTTTAACTTAGACACTTCATATGCCAGAAGATCAACAGGACTGCCAGGCAACCGGCATTGTTTACTAGGAAATAAATATGACAGCCTCCATATCACACTCACCTCGGGTTCCCTTTAAGGATTGTGACTATTCAATGCACATATAGAGGTTTTCTTTACCAGCGTAGCACCAATGAAAAGCTAATAAGTTAGATGAAGCAGGGCCCCTAGTGGGCCTCTCTGGTCCAGGGGCCCCGGTGTGGTCGCAACCTCTGCATCCCCTATTGCTACACCACGACACACACACAAAAAAATTTTTTTTGCAATTTACTTATACCCTGGGCTGCGTACATCAAAAAAGGTCGTCGGGAAAAAAGGGCGCGGGGTGTAAACGATAAGCAGTAATACCATTTATAAAAATATTGTGTTGTATTTTGTTTACAAATAACGTTTTACTTATTAAATAATGTGTATGAAATCAGCAATTGAGAAAACGTTAATATTCGCTGTTTCAAAAGTGAAACTTATAATTACGTTTGTTAAAAAAAATGATTATATATGTTTAATCGTTATATTTGTATATTATTGTGAATAATCTTCATTTATCATTTCTTCTTATAATAAAATCTGAAAATATGTAAGTATTACTAAAATTTTACTAAAACTATACCTAACCCTACTCTCACAGAGAACCCTCCCTGTACCTATCCCTAACCCCTAGACCCCCCTGGTGGTGCCTAACCATAAGACCCCCCTGGTGGTGCTTAACCCTAAGACCCCCTGGTGGTGCCTAACCCTAACCCCCCCCCCCCTGGTGGTGCCTAACCCTAAGACCCCCCTGGTGGTGCCTAATCCTAACAACCCCCCTGGTGACCCCCTGGTGGTGCCACACCCTAACCACCCCCCTGGTGGTGTATATTGTACTGTAACTATACCTGACCATACTCTCACACAGAACCCTCCCTGTACCTATCCCTAACCCCTAGACCCCCTTGGTGGTGTCTAACCATAAGGCCCCCTGGTGGTGCCTAACCCTAACCACCCCCCTGGTGGTGCCTAACCCTTAACCACCCTCTGGTAGTGCCTAATCCTAACCACTCCCCTTACTAATTGCTTTATTTTGTGAATAATAATGTTTTACAAAGTTTAAGGAATAAAAAATTTTAAATAATTTTATTGTGTGGATAATAATGTTTTACAAATAGTGACTGTAAAAAATATATTGCAATTTTCGTTACGTACTGATCGCTTTATTTTGTGAATAATAATGTTTTACAAACAGTAAGGGATACAATTCTAAATAATGTTTTAGTTAAATACGATAAATATGCTTAGTATTTTTATAAACGTTATTCGCCATGGCCGCATTTTCTAAACTTAAAATCATCACAAGCACAGTTATAAAACATTAAAAATCTTCAGGCGCCGTTTGTAAAACTGTACTGGAGACATAGGGATTGGCTAGTGACTACCTTAAAAAAAAAGTAAGCACACAGAGAAAGCTCCCCAATAGTGTAGTATTTAAAGGGCCAATATATAGAAGAGGAATTCTGCTGTTCAAGGGAACTGTACATAAAAGATCGGGACTGCTGCACGTGGTTATCACACACACACAAAAGAGGAGATTTGCACATGGAATTGGAGAGGGCACAGTCGCTCATGGACAGAGAAAAAAAATAAAGTTGAATTGACTTAGAAAAAGTATACAACCAGCCTTGAATATAACAGTATATGGTATGAGGAATGAGCAGCAAAAAGAAAAGTCGGCACTGCTGTTTGTTGCTTTAATGCAAATACGTGCATACATGTTGGCCACAACTTGTAACATCAAACATGCTTTGTTTGTGTGAAACGGTTGTCAGGTTTCAGTGCCCTGCACCCAGCGCCATCGATCTGATCACTTTGAACTGGTATGTGCATGACCCGGCAGCGTTCTACATGCCCTCCCCCTAATATTACACTAGCCCCCAACTCCATAACTCCCCCACCCAAACAGCTAAACCATGTATATAAATATATATCTTTTTTTTTAACCACTTGAGGACCCACCCTTTACCCCCCCTTAAGGACCAGCGCTGTTGTAGCTGATCTGTGCTGGGTGGGCTCTGCAGCCCCCAGCACAGATCAGCGTGCAGGCAGAGCGACCAGATCGCCCCCCTTTTTTCCCCACTAGGGGGATGATGTGCTGGGGGGGGTCTGATCGCTCCTGCCTGCCGGGTGTTGCGGGGGGGGGGCACCTCAAATCCCCCCTCCGCGGCGAAATCCTCCCCCTCCCTCTCCTACATGGCCCCCCTTTGGAGATCCGGGCTGCACAGGACACTATCCGTCCTGTGCAGCCAGTGACGGGACGTCCCCTGTCACATGGCGGCGATCCCCGGCCGCTGATTGGCCGGGGATCGCCGATCTGCCTTACGGCGCTGCTGCGCAGCAGCGCCGTACGAATGTAAACAAAGCGGATTATTTCCGCTTGTGTTTACATTTAGCCTGCGAGCCGCCATCGGCGGCCCGCAGGCTATTCACGGAGCCCCCCTGCCGTGAATTGACAGGAAGCAGCCGCTCGCACGAGCGGCTGCTTCCTGATTAATCAGCCTGCAGCTGGCGACGCAATACTGCGTCGCTGGTCCTGCAGCTGCCACTTTGCCGACGCGCGGTATGAGTGCGCGGTCGGCAAGTGGTTAATATATATATACTATTGACCGACACTCTATCTGCACTAACTTATCACTAAGAGATAATACTCAGCACTCCAGGTCTTTATTTGGAGTGATACTTTATTGTCGGCCACAGCTAAAACACACATCAATATAAAACTTCATAAAATATGAACATAACATATAAACATACAAAGTGAATCAAAACATTAGTGCAAAACATTCAACAAAAATTCCCACAGTTCTTCATCCCCTCCTGCTACCTGGTGACGACCGAGGAGTCCCCCCAAAAATTGCCACAACACTTCAAGCATGAAACCAGACCCCCGGCCGCGTATCCTGACCCGGGGGTCCCCTGGGCTAACATGCCAACTGGTGCCAACCAATAATGTAAATAACCATACCACCAATCCAGTTTGCATCTACATGTGCAAAACCCATTTTCCGCTTTGACCCCTCGGTCCCGTTGTTTGCCTCCTCTAGTAGCAGAAGGGGACCGCCGCCGAAGCTGTGACATCTGAAACAAAAACAAATCATTACTACCATACCTTGACCAGTTCCACCCTAGTAAAACTAACACCCCCCCCCCCCCCAAAAAAAATAACGATGTTTCCCACCACCCAGAATGAGCCAAATCATTTGGCTCTTACTTATAAAACAAAAAACCACCAACCCCCTCCCATCCTGACTACTATTTAAACTAAATGGGTGGGCGGGTGGGATGTTTGCTCTCACTGCCAGCTCAGGAGTTACTGAGTACCTCCGGTTCACTACCCCCTAACTTCCTGCCTCTCCCTCTCAATACTCTCCCAGCCCTGCCTATCCCTACCACTCCCCTCCCCTCACACTTAACCCCTTCAATCCCGGGTGTTAGTTCAAAGAACTAACCTGGGCCATGATGCCGCTAGGCTATGGGCACAGCGCATTGCTTGACCCGGCAGCGTTCTACATGCCCTCCCCATAATATTACACTAGCCCCCAACTCCATAACTCCCCCACCCAAACAGCTAAACCATGTATATAAATATATATCTTATTTTCTATTATATATATATATATATATATATATATATATATATATATATATATATATATATATATAAAGCTGTTGACCGACACTCTATCTGCACTCACTTATCACTAAGAAATAATACTCAGCACTCCAGGTCTTTATTTGGAGTGATACTTTATTGTCGGCCACAGCTAAAACACACATCAATATAAAACTTCATAAAATATGAACATAACATATAAACATAAACTAAGTGCATCAAAACATTAGTGCAAAACATTCAACAAAAATTCCCACAGTTCTTCATCCCCTCCTGCTACCTGGTGACGACCGAGGAGTCCCCCCAAAAATTGCCACAACAACACTTCAAGCATGAAATCAGACCCCCAGCCGCGTATCCTGACCCGGGGGTCCCCTGGGCTAACATGCCAACTCGTGCCAACCAATAATGTAAATAACCATACCACCAATCCAGTTTGCATCTACATGTGCAAACCCCATTTTCCGCTTTGACCCCTCAGTCCCATTGTTTGCCTCCTCTAGTAGCAGAAGGGGACCGCCGCCACAGCAAGCCAGCAGTGACACCTCACTGAAGGCGTGCCCGCCACAACTCGTAGGCCAATTCCATCTGCTCCTGGAGTACCAAATTGAAGATATTGAGCCTGATATCATTCAAATGAACCCCGTCCGGGCAGAAATACATGGCCTTTCCTTCCAACAGCACATGGCGGGCCACCAAACCCCCCTGCTGCGACACAAACTTTGCCATATACTTTAGGGACCAATTCCCGTATGGCCAGGATGTCCTTCTTCATGGACTTAATCAAGCCCCTCATAGGACGTTGACCCATATCATTACCCCCCGCATGCACAACCAGCACATCCGGCCATGGATTTGCTACCAGCTGACCCTGAAACTGAGCCCAAAAATCCTTCCACTGCAGCCCCCTAACCCCGTGCCAAAAAACCCGACCGTTAGCCACATCCAAGCCCAATTGTCGGCCAGCTTTCCTCAACTCCGTCCTCTTTGCTGCCCAAAAGATGTAGGAATGGCCCATGATCCAGACCATGCACCTTCCAGCACCTGTAAAAGGAAATCAAACAAACACACTTACAAGCTGACATAACCACAAGAACCCGATCCAGTCCCCAAAACAACCAAAACCGCCTCCCCCTTCCTGTTTCATAAACCAACCCTCTAACTGACCTGTTCCATCCTATTTAAGCGAACGTAAGACCTAAACCTATTTGATTGCCACCTCCCAATTCTTTTGACCATTTCTTCCGACAACCCTAAACGCTACGCCTTCGTAGCCGCTCCAATCCTAAAGGAGTGAGATGCGTATTCCTTGCTACTCACCCGCATCCGGTCAAGACACTTCCTCATGACCGCCACAAACTGGAAACGTGACAATACAGTCATATCCGCGTGTAGTAGCAGTCGACCCCCTGCCTCCGGGCGCCTAGCCATGTATTCCTTCCAAAGTTTTAACGAGCAAATGCTGCACCCTGTAAGTGGATACAACACGAGCTGTGCCCCTTTGCCTAACTGATCCGTTTTGGATTTGCTGATTCTAATAAATAGCGCCTCCCCTTGCTTCCATACATCGTCGCGCTCCAAACCCCCCTCCCCCTTTTGTTGGCACTGACCAATTCACTCACCTGTAACGCTGCAAAGAAAGCCAACGCAAACGCTAAACGAAACAACACCGCCTCATATTCTGAAATACATACGTTCGGAAGTTCCCGGAACATTCGTTCCAAAATATCCCACGTAACCGGCCGCCATTTATCTATCATCCTATGATTTTTTTCTCCACCTCTTCAAAGCTTGCCTCACCGCAAATCCCTTCGTGAAATCCCCCCACCCACACAGTTTTGCTAAAAAGGCTAATGCCGCCACCTTCTTACCTAAAGAAGCTGGAGACACCCATTTTTCCATCCAGTGACCCAATAACCATATAAACAAGTCCTCCCGCCCTGCTGTATCATCACCCAGGGACCACTGTTTCTCCCAAGTGAACCAGTCGGACCACACCTTATTGTATGCTGTCCAAGTTGAGGGGGCGACCGATCTCCGAATCCATATCCACAATCCCCCTAAATCATGGCCCACACGAATTCCAGGCACCGCTCCCCCACTCGACAAGCATCTGGAGCCAGGGTCCTGAAGCGATCCCACTGGAAACGAGATAACGCATCCGCAATCTCGTTATGCTTCCCAGGTATATGCACAACCTTAAAATGTATGTTACTCTTTAAGCAAGCTAATACAAAATGACGCAGCACCCTAATCACTGGACGTGATGAAGATGAAAGGGAATTGATTGCCGACACCGCTGCCATATTGTCCGACCGCAGGCACACTGCCTTACCACTGTTCTTTACCCCACAATTCTACTGCCACCCATAGTGGGGAAATTTCAAGAAAAGCTAGATTCCTGATCAGATCCGATGCCAGCCACTTTGTGGGCCAGCGTAGAGCACACCATTTTCCTGAAAAGAATACCCCAAACCCGACAGATCCAGATGCATCGGTGAACAGCTCCAAGCTATCCAAATCCCTAAAAGGATCCAGCCAGTAGGCCAATCCGTTGTAATGCATCAGGAATTCCCTCCAAACTTCCAGGTCCGCTTTGTGCTCCTTGTTGAGCCTAATGAAGTGGTGAGGTTATACCACCCCACAAGTCACCAAGGATAACCGTCTCGAGAAAATCCTTCCCACTGGTAACACCCTACAGACGAAATTTAATTTCCCCAGTAATGACCGCAACTGCCTTAGGGTCACCTTCTTTGCCCCCACGACTTCAGCCAGTAAGCTCTCCAGCTTATCCATGGGCAACCTGCAGACTCCCTCCACCGAATCAATTTCTATACCCAGAAACTTCATTACTGCCCCTGGTCCCTCGGGTTTTATCCCCCGCTACCGGAACCCCAAACTCCTGAAAGATCTCAATCATCCCCTGCAGAGCCAGCTCGCAAATTCGAGTTCCCCTGGGCCCAACACAAAAGAAGTCATCCAAATAGTGTGCGACTGCCATGATGCCAGTCCTCTGTTGTATCACACATTCTAGGAATGAACTGAACAATTCAAAGAATGAGCAAGAAATCGAGCACCCCATCGGCAAACATCTATCTAGGTAAAATCCCCCCTCAAAAAAGCAGCCCAGCAGTCGTATACTGTCCGGATGTACCGGCAGAAGGCGAAAAGCCGATTCAATGTCCGTTTTGGCCATGAGAGCTCCTCGCCCCGCCGCCTGAACCATCTCAACCGCCGAGTCAAAAGAAGCATAATGGACCGATGCAAGTTCCGATGGTATCCCATCATTTACCGACCCCCCTTTTGGGTATGATAAATGGTGAATCATCCGGAATTTTCCTGGCTCCTTTTTTGGCACCACCCCGAGAGGTGACACAATCAACCCTGTAAATGGTGGCTCAGAAAAGGGGCCCCCCATCCTTCCCAAAATTCTTCCCTAATTTTTCCCGGACCACCGAAAGCATGCTCCCAAGCCGATTTCAAGTTCTTAGTGTGCACAGCGGATCCCGAAGCCGATGAAGGAATTCTAAAGCCTTCGGTAAAAACCCCAAACAATGTCTCTGCTGCTATCCTATCAGTATAACGTCCTAACCAAGGAGCCATCACCCCGACCTTCACTGGGGTTGTCCCTTTTTCCAGACGTATCACCTGGCTTCCTTTGGTTGCCCAAACCCTTGGTTCTCCTAAAACATCTGGTCCCCATGTGTTGCCCATTGCAGTAAGAGCACTCATGTCGGAACCGACAATTCGTCCCAAACTTACATTGACCTTCGTTGAAGGCCCAGCAAAGCCCGCGCTTACCCGTCCCTGAAGCCCCAGCAGCCGCCGGGGTAGAACTCCCTGGAAACGACTGCTGAGTACCAGCCGCTGAATATAGGCCCCCCTTTGAATTCATTACCCGCAACCAAATCCCTATGTCCTTGTGCCCCCAGTCCAGTTCTGGCTGCACTGACATCCTCTGATGAAATTGTTCGTCATACCGTAACCATGCCATACCCCCATAAGTCTTATATGCTTCCCAAATGGCAACCAGATAACTGAAAAGTGCGGGGCATTTTTCTGGCGTCTTTTCTCCCACCAAGCTGGGCATAATTGCGAAAGCCTCCATCCAATTCCCAAACGTACGTGGTATCAGACGAAACCGCCTACGGTCCTCATCCTCCTCCTTCCTGTGCTCCTTACCTTTTACCCACCTATCAATGTTAAAGCGTTCCAATGGCAATAACGTGAAAATATCCACGTATTCTCGTTTTAGAACCTTCTCCCTCACCTCTTGTTTAAGGTGCGCCCCCAACGACCCTTCATAGCACGTATATGCGTGCCCCTTTGCCAGATCGGAAATAGGTTCTGGCTTATCTGATTTTTTACCCGCCGCTTCGCTTACCTCGGCCTGTACCTGCGATGAAACTACCTCGCCCACCACTACCCCTTCGCCAGGGGCTGCCGCCACCTGTGAATCGGCATTAATGGCATTCACTACTCCACCCGACACTCCCCCCCACACTTCTCGTAGATTCACAGTAGCCCGGCCTTCCGACTCCCCGTCCCTTAACTGCTCCAAAAATGACTGCACGCTTTGCAATAAACCTTGTACTGCCACCCCCCTTTGACCCCCTGCCAACCGTCCACTTTCCTGTACCGAGTGTGTATTTAGAGAAAGTATCTCACCTGTAGGACGCGCAGGTGTATCTGTCCTGCCGCCCGTTGTGGTGCCTCGACCCCCCAATCCTGTAGTCTGGACGTCCATGGATGTAGGCTGTGTCAGTGTCGCAGAGGGTGAAGCACTCCACCCGCTTGGTCCACCTGTAAGGAAATAAAAACAACAGGGCCAGCATGTACATCACTGCCACCCGCCCCTCCCTGAATCGCATCCCCAGCCAAGGAACTTGCCGCACCCATATGCCCCCCAAAAGCCGCCAGGGGCTGCCCGAAGGGCACCCCGGGTGCCGATGACGTTCCCACACCTCCAACTCCTGCAAAGGCCGGGTTACTTGCTTGAAAGTAGAACCCCCTGGACCCTGCGTAAGCATCAATGGGCCCCCGAACGACGCAACTGGGGGGCCCCCTGCCTGATTCACCATCCCCCCGACCTGCAACCCTTGGAACGCCCCCTGACCCCATAGGAACACTATGGGCCCGACTATGCCTCCCCCTAAACTGTTTCCTAGACCTGACACTTCCCCCCCTGAACCCCTACATCCTGTGACCCCTGAGCAGGAGGGGGTGGGATGCCCCCATCTGTAGCCACTGCTGATCCTGCCCGTGCCGCCCCTGCTCCTCCAGACAAGTCCCCCTGCACTGTGCTCGGCCCTGCTGAACCCTGTCCCATAGCTAGTGTCCTCCTAGCAGCTGCCCCGACTGGGGCCTGCTGTGAAAGGGCATCTCCCTCAGCAGCCTGGTGACTCCCCCCTGCAGGGCGGCCGCCATTTTGGCCGCGGCCGCCATTACTGGCACTCCCTTCCGCCCGCAATCCAGCCCGGGCAGCCAGCTTTTGCTTTCCCTTCCCCCTCCCTTTTCCTTTCTTCCCCCTACCTTATTCAAATTGCCCGACGCGGGCGCCGTCCGCTCCTCCAGCCGTCCGCTGGGACCTGGGGTGCTGCCGCCCGCCTCCTCACTGCCGCTCCCCGCCTGAGGCTGCTACCCACGCCTGGGTCGTGTAGGTGACGGCGATGGGGAGAGCCGATCCGTCGGGCGCTTGGTGCGCTGCGGGCGGCCAGATGCCGCCGATCCTCCCTCTCACTGGTCGGCGTCTGTGAGCACCGCCTCCAGCCACCCATCCCCTCTCTGGGCCGCAGACTCTTGTAAACGGCGCGCGAGCGCCATGAGGTCCTGCTCGGCCATCCTGAACCTGACTAAGTGCAAGTTTTTGTTTTTTTTTAAACTAACTATAGCAGTGGAGCAAACGATGTTTGCTCTCACTGCCAGCTCAGGAGGTACTGAGTACCTCTGGTTCACTACCCCCTAACTTCCTGCCTCTCCCTCTCAAACCCCTCCCAGCCCTGCCTATCTCTACCACTCCCCTCCCCTCACACTTAACCCCTTCAAACCCGGTTGTTAGTTCAAAGAACTAACCTGGGTCATGATGCCGCTGGGCTATTGGCACAGTGCATCGCTTTCTTCACTCAAAGCATGTTTGATGTTACAAGTTGTGACCCACATGTATGCACGCATTTGCATTAAAGCAACAAACAGCAGTGCCGACTTTTCTTTTTGCTCTTCATTCCTTTAGACAATCTACTCATGGCCAAAGCATGCTGAGTTTGCTGCACAAGTTCCAAATAAATTTACAGTACCCACATTATCCATTGCAGTGCCAACATACTCTGCTTGCTGCTTCTTTTAGTAATATAAATGGTAATTCCCTTTTTCTTATTCCTTTTTCAGGGGCACTGTCTTCGATTTACTAACCTAAGAATGAAGAGAAATACTCAGATTTTATATTGGAACTGTGTCAACATTACTGGATGAATGAGTTTACACAGACCAATGATCAGAGAAGACGATGACCCTTAGGACAGTTTCACATTAGCAGCCTGCGTTTTGGTTGCAATGCTAAAAACAGGCTTTGGAGATACCGGCGGTAATGTGCGGTAATGTAACTTTTGGCAGTTAGCCAAACCTTAATTAAGGCTCCCTAGCTCTCTGAAAAAATACGCTTCCGCGCAGGCGCCCCTCAGCATGCATCCAAAACAATTTTAAATATCTGTGGTGCCATTGACTTACATGATTTCTGGGCAACGCACATCGCCCCAGATGTTGACCCATAATGGGCTGATGCTTTTGCGTTATTGCTTTAGCGTTACCCTGAGGTAAAAAGAAAAAGGGTAACGCAAGGTCCCAGTGTGAAAGGGGCCTTATTCAATTCACTTTTTCTCCCAAGTTTTCCCCTAGGAGATAATTTTCTATCTTCTGTTTAAAATAACATTTCAGCACCCTGCAATTGAAAAAGTACTGTCAAAATGATTCTGAGTATCTTCTTGCTTGCTGGGGACTTCAAAAGTATTTCATTGATAAGGTTTGAAAATATCACCTGGGAGAGAACTTGGAAGAAAAAGTGAATTGAATAAGGGGCTAGCGACGTTACTAATGTACATTATTGTAGCAATGCTTGCGCCTTGCGGTACTCGAGTACTGCAGGTCATGCTAATAGTATAACTCGCGATAACCTGCTTGCACTTAGTAGTAACAGTAAAATTGTGCTCTGCACTGTGTGTGAACAGCAATGTTACCGCAGTTACGTGCATCAATCCGATTATGAAAAGGAGATATAGCAGGAGTATCAATGAACTAGCAAGACTACCAAGCAGAATGCCATACGCAGCCCCAATATTGAGAGGAGGGAATAAACGCAGACTCCATGGTCACATACTTGATGGGATTCTGCATTATGTGTTTACTTACAAACAGATGGGAGCCCTAGATTGGAATTCTAAGCCTCGCTGTATTATGTTTGGAAAGCTTCATGTAGTTATGCTGAAATGAAAGCGACTGTGTGTTTAAAGGCAATAGGTTCATTTTAGTTAGAGCTTCAGTTCAGGTACAGTTTTTATATGCATTTAATGGCACATTAATTTAAATTATGCCTGCTTTTGAAAAGATTTGTTATAGTACTGCAGTTTTTGTAAAAATAGAAATTTAACCCATTAAGGACGGCATGGCTCTGGCCCCTTAACCACTTGAGGACCATAGTGTAAAACCCCCCTAAAGACCAGGCCTTTTTTTGTAAAATAGGCCACTGCAGCTTTAAGGCCAAGCTGCAGGGCCGCACAACACAGCACACAAGTGATTCCCCCCCCCCCCCCCCCTTTCTCTCCACCAACATAGTTCTCTGTTGGTGGGGTCTGATTGCGCCCCAGGTGTTTGTTTTTGTTTTTATAAATATTTATTTGTTGTTGATTTTTTAATAGAAATGTGTCTTTGTTTATTTGTGCTGCAGTGGCCATTCCCTCCCCTATCACTGTGATCGGCTGTCATAGGCTTCAGTCTATGACAGCCTATAACTTCTGGGCCAATGGAGGGGGCAGCCGTGTCACACGGCTGTCCCCAGTGCAGCGCTGCACCAGATCACAGTGCTGTACAAGCTATATAGATGGTGGTTTCGCCGTGTAACAGTCTCCCGAGCGGTGATCGCCGCTCGGAGACTGAAGGCAGAGCTCGGCTCCGCCCACCAAGCAGGAGATGCGCGTGCAGCCTGTGCGCGATCTCCTGCAAAACAGAGTTAGGCGGTCCTGGGGCTACTGCCGCGGCCATGCCCATCGGCGTGACGCGGTTGGCTAGTAGTTAAAGGACTACTATCGTGAAAAATTAAAAATTTAAAATACACATGTATATGAAGTACATTCCCCCCAGAGTAAAGTGCTCTATAAATTACTTTTCTCCTCCGTTGATGTCGCTTCAAGAAAGCAATATGGCAGATCCAACAGGTTTTAGACTAGTCTATCTCCTCATGGGGGATTCTCAGTATCTCCTTTATTCTTTACAAAAGCACTGCCTGGAGAAAAAAAAACTACACAAAGATATCAGCCAGCCTACTTACTCATCAGCACACTATTTTGGCAGTTAGATTAAGCAACTACCATTCAGGAAGTCCTTTTGAAAACCGAGAAAACCCTTAAAATCCCCCATGAGGAAATGGACTAGTCCAAAACCTGTTAGATCTGGCAGATTTTTACAATTTATTCTAAGTAACAGCGACATGGGAAGATATACATTTACAGTGCATTTTGCTCTAGAACAAAAGAACATTTTATACATATGCCTACACATGCAATTAAAAGTTTACAAAACTTTGTGATAGTATTCCGTCGAGGACCAGAGCATTTTTTTTCACTTATCCCGTTCAGTGATCACTGTGGTTGGCTAACAGTGATCACCTGATAAGGAGCCAATGAAACTGGTTTCTTGCCCATAGGAGGAAACTGGGCTATCACATGACAGCTGAGTCTATGGCTGCAGCAAGCAGGGATCAGCTTGGGGTGGTTGAACTCCACGGCATAGAATCTACGCTAGCGAGCCGCAGATGGGGCATAGATTTTCACATCCCCGGTCCCGAACCAGCTAAAATATTGGTAGCACCAATTCATAGATCCTCCGTTTAAGGCCTGTACACACCCTAGAATGGATGTCGCCTCATGGGACCCAATCTCTCAGGTGACATCACTGGTCTGAGGCTGTACAGATGCATAGTTAACCAGCAAGCTAATGACACATTTTGTTGCAATGCAGGGGGGCGTAGTTCCGACAGAACGGTACAGATGTGATGTGACTCCGGCAGACTTTTCTGTCGGAAACTCGGAACCAGCCCTTAGAGGATACCTGAAGCCTGTAAAAAAACAAACAAGAGTTTCACTTACCTGGGGCTTCTACCAGTCCCCCACCGCTGCCCTGTGCACGCAACGTTACCAAACGATCCTCCAGTCCCCCATCACGACTCACTTTCGCTTTCTTTAGTCGCTGCCCACTGCACCTGCGTGGCCCTGCATCCTTGTTTGGGGTCCTGTCACCAGGAGCGTATTGCGCAGGCGCAGTAGAGATTTTCTCGTACTGCATCTGTGCAGGGTGCTCCCAGCCACAGAAGCGCATGCAAGGTTGTGCGTGGCTAGGGCCGAGCAGGCGCAGTGGACAAGAAAAAAAGTGAGCCGCGGCGGGTACCGGGGGATCGTTTGGTAAGGTCGCGGGCACCGGGCGGCTGTGGGGGGCTGGCAGAAGCCCCAGGTAAGTGAAACTGTTTTTTTTTACAGTGTTCAGGTCCACTTTAAAGATTTACAAGCTGTGAATGGCAGAAAAAATATAATGGAATAACTGTTACTGTGTTATCTATGTGACTGGATGCTTAGAGAGTTTCTGTTTTAACAGGATTGCCAACTTTTATAGAAGTGAATGAGGCCTCCCTTGTATTTGCTTGAAATTAAAGTCTTTTGGGATTTATTGCCCATTCGTAAGGTGAGTTTTATCTGTTTTCATTGGAATTCTGTCTTTCAGTAGAAGTTTTGTGTTTTTTTGTTCATCACTATATGACCCTTGTTAACCCTCCAATACAAGAAAAGCCACACTTGTTCTTTTTCTCATTCCCCCTCCCACTTACTCAGGACCAGCACACGTTCCTAGACAATAGCCACAGAAGTTCCAGACTGCGTATGTCATCTCACTCTGTCATTTGTAAAGAGGCAGCAAGTCGACTGACAACTGACTCATTGAACATCTCGATTTAAGGTGATCAACGAGACTTGCGGGCATTAGCAAACACCAGATGTTGATGCTCATCTGATTGAGCTGTTAATTTAACTGGAGTTTATTGAACAGTAATTAGGAGGAGGTCTATTAACATATAAGAGGATCAAACATGCACACAGGCAAAACAGAACTGTAACAAAGAGGGTGACATAAGGCCAGCTGTGTTTTAATTCCATTTGGAAACATGAGATGGCATTAAGGTGACATTATTTAATAGAACATGTTGTTGCTTAGCTAGATCTAATGCATCATTTTGTGCATCTGAGATTGCTGGCAGAATTATGACTAACTGCTCCCTTTGAAGAGGAAAATACAATATCTCATTAGCCTAGAAATGTGTTTTCAATATATTTTGATTCCATTATCTTGTTTGGATTATT
This sequence comes from Hyperolius riggenbachi, assembly GCF_040937935.1. Lineage (NCBI taxonomy): Eukaryota > Metazoa > Chordata > Amphibia > Anura > Hyperoliidae > Hyperolius > Hyperolius riggenbachi. The sequence goes on from NC_090655.1 coordinate 106,420,850, forward strand.
TAAAATGGAGAGGATCTATAAACAATTTAAATTGGGGATGTTAAATTAGGGTACTGTCTCTTTACACGTCACGTTTCAACCAAAAACAAATAAAGGGATTTGAAGATATCTTACAGAATTGGAACTGGGGAAAACGGAAATGATACCTCCTGAGGAGCATTGCGATACCTTTAGCTGGGAGAATATTGTAGCGTTGACCCAATTTACTAAGGTACTAAAGGGCTAGAGATCATTGGTATTGGTGCTCAACTTTTTAAAAAGTCTGCATTTGGTAAATTCCCATTCTAAAAGAACTGGACACTAAGTCACCAACCCCTCATGCTAACCCTGTCCTATTTCTAATGCTGGGTACACACCACACAATTTTCTGTTATTTTTACACATGGTATGATTTTCCATGCGATAGATGGATCCAATTGATAAAATCAGTCATTCAATCAAGTATGAGTGTGGCTGTACTGCACCTGTGCTAGTAGGCCACGCCTGCACAGTAAACTGGAGCTGCTCGGCATGCGCCACTGCGCAGGCGTGGCAGTGCTAGCTCAGCTGCCGCACGCCTGCACTCTTGCTAGTAAAGGAGCGTGAACCCGAACAGCTGGAGGGTTCCAGGCAGCGGAGGAGGATAGCAAGGGATACCTCCATAGAATCTAGAGGCTTCCCTCTCCTTATATGCTCGGGTTCTCTTTAACTGGTTAGGCAAGGCCTGCCACCTGCCCCAATCAACCAGTGATATCAGATCATAGTGTGGGTTGATGGAAGGTTTGTTATCGTTACAGGTGCCTGCACGATCCACAGGAATAGTTTAAGTATCTCCACTGGAGATGCTTGGATATACTGCACCTTAGTCAGGTCCACAGTGGTGTTGAGGTTTTTTTGGTTAATTTGGTTTACTGCATTCAATTCTACTGTTTTTTGGTTACCTCCAAAATAATACACAGCTATACCTGTTCTAATATGATTTTTGTCTTTTATTTTTCTTCAGCAGAACTTAGGTTACACTTACACAAGGTTTCCTTTCACCTTTCTTTTCTTGCCCCCTACTTCAACCAGACTCAATACTGATTATAAACCTATAACTAAAACTACTGATAAATTCTTCAATTTTACTGCTAAGCAGTTCAGTCATGTAACCTAACCACCCCATGTTGTCGAGCGCCTTATTGTCAACCTTTCCTCCAATTGTTGCGAAGCACTGTGCCACACCCCTCCCTTTACATTCAGCAGGCGGGATAAGGGGGTGTCACCAAACTCTCACAAGGCTGGAGGAGGAATGGAGGGGTCCATAGATTTTGCTGCAGCTTTCTGTGACTGCACTGCTTTTTATATGTTCCTGACTTCCTGACTGACTATATAGATCGTGTAACGTTCATAGATGATTGTAGTTTGACAGATTACCATCTCCCCAGCTAAATTATCTCATGTTAAAACTGCTTACATCTGTTTATTACCGAAAAAAATGAAAATTGCCTGCTCTCCTCCTAAACACACAAATTACTTTTCATTTAATTTTCAATAACAAAAACGAAATATTTTAATGTAGTTCCCCATCTATAAATCCTAATAAAAGTGACACAATTAGCGGGCATATCAAGCAAGACAGCTGATCCCACAATACACCACAACAGCTTGTTCCTCTAGAAAACAGACATGGACGTCGCCAGAACGGCTCAGAACCTGGCCAGGCCTGCTTTATTCATTTAGCGGTTTATTTTCCCCCGCTGTCTGCTAAAACTCACTAACACAAACAGAAGGGTTCTTCCCTGCAGAGATATACGCTCAGTTTTTGGCTGCCAGTCCTGGTCTGAGGTAGAACCCCATTAGCAGGGAGCCATTTTAGTGCTATTTAGGCACTTGTAAAATTATAATCAGATTTAGCCGAGTCGTATTGCGCACAGGCTTGGAGATGCATTCCAGTTCCATGTGTGTTGTTAAATAACAGAACTTAGAATAGAGATCTCTGGTGAATGCGGAATTGTAAAAGATTCTTTCTGCTCGGAGAATATAAAGAGTTTTTTTCTAGAGTCTTTAAAATGCTGGGTGATAATAAAAGTCCTTTTACAGCCATACTGCTTCTGTAAGGTGGCAGAGGATATTACCGAGTGTAGAATTTATGCCATGGGTTCATTTACGATTTTTGCAAAGGAAAGTGATTTTGTTGTGCTTAGCAACCAGGCTGCAGAGGTTACCGACTGGCTCACATTCCTGCCATCCATAGCTATGGGTAAACGTACTTTAAATCCATTATTATTAAGATGCAAATAAACATTTGAAATTGGATAGGCAGTTACAAACCAACTTTTCTCAAGGCAAAACATGTTTAAAACACTTTAAGGCATAAAGTGTACCCGTGGCAACGATGTGACATGATAATATAAACATGTGTATGTAGAGTGCAAAACATTAATAACCAGGCTGTTTTACTTATTTTGCTGCATGAAAGAGATAATTTTTGGGCATTGAAGTTACAGCTTCTGTCTTGTCAGTACCTTGTCGGGAACATAGTAAACATCACTGATAAGCAGATTACAGTCATAAAAGTTTTCCTGGCAGAATACAACTTCTGAGAGCAGAGAGAGATAGAAAAAGGTCAATAGTTCATGTATTTTCATTTAGGGACACTTAACAGGCTGTCACTGAGCAGAGACAACAAAACATTTATTCTACTTTGTAAATGTTTAAATATCTAATAATATGGGATATCTAAAAAAAAAAGTCATTTTAGGAGTAGGAGGATAAATACAATTGTTTATCTTATCAATTTATTTTTACCTCGGGTTTACTTTAAACTTGAAGGCTTTGCTCAGCCAACCACAGGGGTGTATTCACTAAATTGATGTAAATTACCATGTGCACACAGCACAAACATTAGGAATTCAGTGATGATTCTAATGTAGAGGAATAATTCGTATGAGAAGGAACAAATGCTGTTTGCCAGAAAATAGTACATTTTTTACTCAAGAAACTTTTTACCAAGAACTACCGGTTGGTTCCTATTAACATGACATTATCACTTGATCAAATAGTTTTCTTTCGGTACACATCTCTGCAATATATTGTCTGTTTATATCTTCAGAGTGGCTAGTAGGGATTTGGGATGTAAAATCTTCTCTCATGTTAATTAGCTCCACTTGGGAAGGGGAAGTTGGGCCTAGCTAATTGCTAAACAATTACATTTTGTTTAGCTGGATTAGCTCTGAGAAGCTCTGATCTGCTAATCCCGATTTGTTCATCCTAGGTGGTGTAATGTCTATTGGCATTTTGTGCAATGGAAAAATCCATGTGATGCATACTACTGTCAACCCCATGGGAGTAATAATAATTTGTCACTTATACCTTCAGTCTTATTAAGGGCAAGGCCCATACCCACCAAATTATTTTTCATGAACCATTAATCGCGATGAACAATTTTTCATATCGCATAACATAAGGGCCCATATGCAATTCACTTTTTCACCTGAGTTATCTCCAAGTTGATATTTTCACACCTTGTCATAAAATTATTTTTAAGCCACCAGCAAGCAAGGAAATACTCAAAATAATTTTGATAATACTTTTTCTTTACTTTTTGGTACTTTTTAGATTACAAAATGCTGAAAAGTTATTTTAAAAAGAAGTAAAAAATTTTCTCCTTGGAGAAAACTCAGGTGAAAAAGTGAATTGCATATGGCCCAAGGGGTGGTTAAGGCTAGGCATCGGGGAAGGGGGGGCTGTTAAGGTTAGGCAAGGGGAAGCAGCTGGTTAAGCTTAGGCATTCGGGTGGGTTGGTTAAGGTTAGGCATAGGTAGAGAGAGGGTTCTGTCTGAGAATAGGGTTAGGTTTGGCTGTAGTAAAATATCGGTATTGTTTAGAGATATTTTACTATTATAATTGCACTGCAAAGGATTAGAATATCGATTAATTTACTGATATTCTACTATCAGCTATTTCTGAGTGCCCAGATTTCCAGGCACCCTTTTCGTATGTTTGCTCCAAGGCTTTCTCTTCTATTTATACAGATATACAGAATACCTAAGCAGGGTGACCCAAAACCACTAGGAAAGTATAAGGGACTAAAATAGAGTGAATAGCCCTCCTAAGAAAAAGCAACGCTCAGTGTAATTTAGCATGGTAAATCAATAATTTGCATATTCAGTAGTGATGCATTGTGGGTAACCACAGTAGCTCAATTAAAGCTGAATTATGGCAAATACACATACAGTGCTGCCCATAATTATTCATACCCATGGCAAATTTGACTTGAAGTTACTTTTATTTAACCAGCAAGTAATTTTATGACAGGAAATGACATATGTGTCTCCCAAAAGATAATAAAATGATATACAAGAGGAATTATTGTGTAAAAAAATTTCTCAGCTTTTATTTACATTTGAGCAAAAAGTGTCCAGTCCAAAATTATTTATACCCTTCACAAACTGTCACAGTCTGTGGGAAAATCCAAAGTTCTATACCACTTCAAATATTCCAAGCTGTTCTAAAGCATCCTAATTACCCTGAATAATTGGGAACAGCTGTTTTAATCAACTCAAAAGCAGCTCTCTGCAGTTGGTTTGTGGACAGTCATGGCTAAGACAAAGGAGCTCGGTGAGGACCTGCGGCTGCGTATTGTGGCTGCTCACAAGTCAGGAAAGGGCTACAAGGCCATTTCTAAATGTTTTCAAATTTCAGTGGTTCTAGTACAAAGTATTATTTTAAAAAAATACAAGATGTTCCACAGGACATGGTCGGAAGGCAAAAGTGACACCTGTGCTAGCCAGGAGGATAGTGAAAGAGGTGGAAAAGAATTCAAGGATCACTACCAAGGCCATCCTGGGGAATCTGGGCTCTGCTGGTGGCAATGTTTAAAGGCAGACAATCCAACGGACACTGCACACTGCTGGGTTCCACGAATGCAGACCAAGGAGAATGCCACTTCTCCAGATAAGGCACACAAAAAGCCATCTTGACCTTTGCAAATGCTCATCTGGACAAAGAAGAAGATTTCTGGTCTTCTGTGTTATGGACAGTTGAAACAAAAATTGAATTGTTTGGTCACAATGACATTTCCTTCATTTGGCGTAAAAAAGGAGAAGCCTAAAGAACACCACCCCCACTGTCAAACATGGTGGTGTGAAACCTGCTGCTTTGGGCATGTTTTTCAACCAGTAGACCAGGGAACCTAATCACAGTAAATGGCACCATGAAAAAAGAGCAAGACATGAGATTTCTCAATGACAACATCAGGGAGTCTGCAGAGAAACTTGCCCTTAGGTACCAGTGGACATAACAGCATGACAATGACCCCAAACACAGCAAAAGTGGTGAAGAAATGGTTAGCAGACAACAACATTAACGTTTTGGAGTGGACCAGCCAGAGTCCTGACTTTATTCCAATTGAGAATCTGTGGAGGGAGCTAAAGATCAGAGTGATGGCAAGAAGACTCTCCAACTTGAAAGATTTGGAGCTCATTGCTAAAGATGAATTGGCAAAAATACCAGTGGAGACATGCAAAAAGCTGGTCTGCAATTATAAAAAGCGTTTGATTGCTGTAATAGCCAATAAAGTCTTTTCTATTGATTATTGAGAAGGGTATGAATAATTTTGGACTGGACACTTTTTGCTCAAATGTAAATAAAAGCTGAGAAATGTTTTTCCCACAATAATGCCTTTTGTATATCGTATTATTATCTTTTGGGAGACATCTATGTAATTTCGCCTTTCAAAAAATTACTTGCTGGTTGAATAAAAGTAACTTTGAAGAGAACCCGAGGTGGGATTTAATTATGTTACTGGGGCACAGAGGCTGGTTGTGCACACTAAGACCAGCCTCCGTTGCCTTATTGTGTGCCTCCAGGACCCCCCTGCGCGCCACTATACCCCCCGCAGTGCTGGCGACAATGTTTACCTATGCGCTGTCTGTCAGCGCCGCTCCCCCACCTCCTCCGCATCGGCGCTACCCGCCTGTGTCCCTTCCCTCCTGCTGATAGGAGGGAAGTGACGCGGGTGGGGAAGCGCCGATGCGGAGGAGGCGGGGGAGCGGCGCTGACAGACAGCGCATAGGTAAACATTGTGCTGGCGACATGCTGCGTGTCGCCAGCACTGCGGGGGGTATAGCGGCACGCAGGGGGGTCCTGGAGGCACACGATGGGGCAACGGAGGCTGGTCTTAGTGTGCACAACCAGCCTCTGTGCCCCAGTAACATAATTAAATCTTACCTCGGGTTCTCTTTAAGTCACAATTTGCCAGGGGTATGAATAATTATGGGCAGCACTCTATATAGTGACACAGGAAAAAAAAAAGAGGTGAGAGAGAGAGAGATGAGTATTATTGTTGTTCATTTACACCAGCTAATATAAAGCAATGACACATTTCCAAAATGTGTTTGGCCAGTGTATTGTTGTTGTGCTACAAAATTGGGCATGATTACTTTGACTTGCAGCTTGCAAACTGGTCCAGTGAAATCTGTCTGAATTCTCACCCAGCCAATCCAGTTAGGTCCTCTCACAAATCACATCAGGATCTACAATCTATATATGCTTTGTTATATTTCTGTGGTGTTCATATTCTTTAAATGGTCATGGGGCTTTCCATGTGTTCCTACACAAAAAAAAAAAAAATGCATAGAAAAATAAACATTTACGGAAGAGACAAAAACAAATGAGGCCTCTCAGTAGGGTTTGGGTTATTCATTAAATTGTGCCAATGTTGGCCTTATTGTTTAGGATGACAGCAAGCACCTGGCGCTCCCCTTTCCTTCCTTCTCTCTGATCCGCTGTGCACTCTCAGCCCAACACACAGGCCTGCTCACCACACACACACACTCTCTCCCCTGCAGGTTTAAAAATGCAAACATATGTTACCATTATTGTGAAAATCAGTTCTGTAAGCAGGAGTCTCTTCTTATTCATGACTGCCCCCTCCGCCCCCCTTTCCCCTTCCTTTCCATTTCCTCCGGGATATACGAGGTCAAGTGGATAACATTATCATCCCTTTCCCCATGGACCGCCGAAGAAAAAAAATGAATTAGCCTACTCATTGATAGGGTGAAATAGGACAACAGAAAGTAGTGACCCACTGGGAATTCACAGACTGCAGGCTGCATTAAACCGTCGTGAAAGAAAATTACATACTGCAGTCAGACATGGGCTGGTAGTTGGTCTCTTGAACCGCACAAGACTTAATATAACTTCCTGAGGCTGTATGTTTTCCTTGCGGTACAAAAATGGGAAATCCCTCATTGTAAATGAATCTTTTGACCAATGTTTTTGATAAAAGTAATTAAAAAAAAATTAGGTACCGCAGGCGAAAGGGAAGTTAAGATGTCACAGGATTTGCATTCTGGGACTCTGGGGTATAGCTTGGCTGCGCAGGCAGGATTGACATGGGAGGAATGGTGTTGTTATGATATTAAAAACCAATGGCTTATTCCTTTTCAGTATGAATAAAGATTGCCAAGCATAGGGCTGGTCACAGTCAGACATTAGATGTTCATCAATGCAGGTTGGGTTGGATTTTCGATTGTTTTGAAAATTACTTTTAATCTTAAAGTGGGATAAAACTCTCACATAACAGTTATATTGTCTGTCTACAAATTACAAATTCCCAAAGTATCATTTATCTGCTCTGAAAGCTGCAATTGCATTTTATTGCATAGTTGCTGTATTTATATATTACAATCTATCTAGTGATCACTTTTCAGCTCTTTCTGCTTCTCAGCTCAATACAGTTCAGTTTCGAATGTTTACAAAATGTATCTGACAAAGGAATGTAAACAAAATATAATGTTATCACCTCTTTGGATGCAGCCAGAAGCTGCTCACTGAAGCAAGGAGCTTTCCACTGAAGAACAACGTGCTGTGTTTAAGTGTTTAAATGCTGTTCTGCTACAATTTTTTTGTGGTAGTAGATTTTATGCTGTAAATAATCTTTTAGAGCAAAAAAGAAATGCTAAGTTTCATACCACTTTAATTTAAACATATTTATTACATTATTTTATATACACTACTAACAGCTACCATTCTTTCTGAACCGGAAATGTTAATGGTGAAATATTTATTTGAGATTCTGGTCCACATTGACATGGTGTCATCACAGATTCTGCAGCTTAGCTGTGCATGAATGCCACACATCTGCTGTTCTACCACACCCCAACTACCACAGGCCTGGACTGGTGACACAAGGGAGGTTTGCTCCGTTAATTCATACTGTTGACTTCAAATTCTGCCCCTAACGTGTGTACCACAGCAGAAATTGTGATTCATCACACCAGGATATCTTTTTTTCCAGTGTTGAGTTGCCCAATTGCTGTCACCACAGCAGCGTCAGCTTCTGATTTTGACTGACAGGAAAGGAACCAGATACGATTTAATGTATTGTGTATTCTGAAACCCTTTTCTGCTCACTACAGTGGCGAAGAGTGGTTAATTTATGTGAGCTACCATAGTCTTTCAGTTTGGATGTTCTTCTCATACCTGTTGTCAACAAGTCACTTCTGGTCACAAGGTACCAACAATCATGCCTCAGTCATATTCACTAGGATTACATTCATTAACAGCTTGATTAATGAATCCAGCTGTCAGTTAAGTAATCATTAGCCATGATTAGCTATTTGTAAAGCACTGGTTCAGCCCCCACCAATTCTAGCTAAGTTAAACTAAAGGCCCGTACCCACCACGCAATTTTCCGACGATTTCTCCTGATGACTGGTGATTTTTTGAGCGACAGTGATTGTTTCCATAATCTTGCAACGTGGGTACAGGTGTACAAATCATGCAAATGACGTTTAGTAACACACGGCAATATCGACTGTCATGGCAGATCTTTAAGATTCTTGATGACTCCGTGCAAAGTACCACGATTTCTTGACTTCCCATTTGCGCCCGTTGTGTGCCGTCGCGTGTACCAGCCGGCTGGAGGATGATTTGTAGAATGCTTGTCATTAGGGGGATGTCGCTGGATCCATCTTCCTTCATTGGGAGGTGTGTATTTTATTGTATTGTATTGTGTATTTAGCTTAAAAGTTAATTTTTAGTGCTTACTGAGCTGGGGCATAACAGTACCCCTCCTGGTCCCCCAGTAAACATGACAACCATGGGACCCCCTTTTAGCATTGCCCACCTTCCACCGGAATGCCCCTTCAACTACTTGACGGCCGCATCTTGCCAATGGGCGAGGATGCGGAGGCAGCCCCAGGACCGCTTAACGCCGATTGTTGTAAGGTCCTGCGGGCCTGTTTTGCAGGAGATCGCGCACACTGATGCACGCGCATCTCCGCTTGGTGGGCGGAGCTCCGCCCTGCCTTCAGTCTCCCAGCGGCGATTGCCGCCATCTTTTATTGCCGTACAGTGCTGTGTGACATGGCTGTCCCCCTGGGAGACATGACAGTGATTGGCTGTCATAGGCTGGAGCCTATGACAGCCGATCATGCTGACTGGCTGGTTGGGGGAGGGAGGAATATAAAATAAATAAAAAAATAAGCAAGCATATTAGAAAATAAAACAAATATTGATAAAAAAAAAACATCATGGGGAGTGACCAGACCCCACCAACAGAGAGCTCTGTTAGTGGGGAGAAAAGGGGGGGAGGAGGATCACTTGTGTGCTGACATGTGCGGCCCTGCAGTGAGCCCTTAAAGCTGCAGTGGCCTAATTAGTGACAAATGGCCTGGTCATTAGGGGGTTTTAACACTGTGGTCCTCAAGTGGTTAAAAGAATCTAACAAAAATTATTATCTTTGGTTGTATATTTATTGAAAAAATAAAAAGATCTTATCGCATTGGTGTCAGCGTTCAGCTTCAGGACATTCCCGATAACTTGGAAATATGATGTCAGTGGCAGAACCAGTTGCAATATATACAGTATGATGTGATCACAAAACAATTATAGGAACATTTTGAATGAGAACATGAATAGGTACGCTTTGCTGTGCAATAAGCCACTATGTCCCTGAGCTAGCATACTACTATTCCATAGAAATATTTTTTCCATTGGAAATTGCCTTCAGGTTGTGATGTGTGGAAGGTTTAACTGCAAAAAAGTCCTTATCAGAGTTCTACAAGTCTCATAATATTATTTCTGTTTTTAACATTAACTATATTTTTCCTCATACAGAATGAATATATAAAGATGTAATAAAGAAACGTCTGCCCATGCTTCTTGGAAAGATCAAAACGTTATTTCCTGTCATTGAATTATCTTTGGCCAGATGGATTGTGGGATATTCAAATCATATCTGGGATTGCCCTTTTTTGTTGAAGTTTGTTTATTAAATATGGATTAAGGATTAAATATTAAAGCAAGTTTTGAAATCAGATTAGTCATTGCCTACTTTGGAGTTATAAATGCGAGGTCTGCAATTCTTCATTCTTCATGAATGAATAAAATGGAAAGCTACAAGGGATTATTTAAATATACATCCAGTAAAGGTGATCCTGGTGTTTGGTGCATTATTGTTTAAATGCTTTTAAAGAGAAATTCCACCACATAAAAACTGGACATGGTATATTCGCTTAGTAGCAATCAGCAGTTTTGTAAGTACTAGAGTACAATTCGCAATATCGCACTGATAATTTTAATCTGAGTATCGACGGCCAGATGGATCAGGGATCTCCGCTGACGAACGATCGTCCCCCTCAGAGCCGGGACAAGGTCCTCCAGCACCCAATGCTGAGACACCGAAGTGCGCCCCCCCATCCCTCCAACCCCAGCCGTCACACACTCATTGCTATTAGAGTAAGAGGCGCCCGGGGCCCCCAACCTCCCCAACACCTTAATCTCTATTTATCTGGCTTGCAGTCACTGCCATGTATGCCCTTTTCCTATTTCTCTCTGCTTCAAACACAATAGGGGAATGATAGCTGAGAGAGTTGTGCACCCCCTCCTACACTGCGCCCTGAGGCTGGAGCCTCTCTTGCCTCTGCCTCAGCCCGGCCCTGAACTTCTCCAACCCATCTGGTCGAACCCGCAAGCTTTGTTGGTGCTGTCGTGGATAAATGATCGCGGCAAACCCGTGAATGCCAATGAGGAACGTGATGATCATTCCTGATTCTATACAGCATGGCGGTTATTAAAAATCAAACAACTGCCGTGGGTGTTGTGCGTCATAAAACATCGTTCACAAATTTTCATTAAATGACGTGGTGCGATACAGTAAAAAAGAGATGACCGAGAAAAATCGCTCAGAAAAATTGCGTTGTGGGTAAGGGCCTTTAGTGCCCTGCTCAGTCTTCACTGGGCATTTGTACGGGCCCTGCTGTATATGAGAAGAATAATTTAAATCTTTAAATCCTTTAACGAGAATCTGTTAAGGAGGGCAAGTCTGCCATCCATTCAAGTGAAAGGTATGCACTGACTGCCAGGTATAATACAATGTGCAGTCACAGATGCAGTGAAAGGTATGCAGTGACTGCAAACAGCTGTTTGTGTAGTGACAGCCATGCTGGACTGGTGCGCACCATGGCAAGAGTGCAGGCCATGGCGGTTTTCAAGCCCATATGGTCGTTGGGTTGAGGTAGCTCAATGACAGAACAACAGTGACTGTCCAGCTGATTGAATTTGGTCTGTCCACAATTAAACAACGACCTTATTATCTTGGGTGTGCCCCCCCCCCCCCCCCCCCGAGACACTGATATAGCCGTCGGTCATTGCTTCTTTCCATCTCCTGTAGAGTGTGTGTGTGTGTGTGTGTGTGTGTGTGTGTGTGTGTGTGTGTGTGTGTGTGTGCATGCACACGAGCGTTCATTGTGATTTTCACAAGGTTGACATTACTTCATATTATACATCAAAAGCAGGAAGGGAAAACTATATAATCACCAAGGAACAGGGAAACAGGTATTGGGTTTCATCAGTAGATGATGTTTATTATAATACCCTCCACGGCTCAGTCATGAACCAGTTTCACATTTGGTGTATCTTTGGCCCATGTCTGCTTTCAGTCATGTACTGACCTGCTAATTTTAATGCTGTAGTATTTCACAAGTTGGAGTGCCCTTGAATATGATAATACAGGCCGAAAGTCATTGGCCCAAATAAAAAGATTGTCCACTACTGTGCTCAGAGGTCAATATATCCTTTCAGAAGATGGGGTGTTGACAAGCAACTTCATAAACTACTTTCTTCACCACTGACAAATGAAGTCATCACTATCACCTTTCACATCCTCATAGGAGAATCACAGTATAAGCATAATATGATCTGTAGGCCAGCATTCTACATTCATCAAAGTGGATGAAATATCCGAAGCATGTTTTATGGTTTGTTTTGCTTGTTTGTGTCATTGCCATACCACACACATGACAGTGCACAGGAACTCTCTATAAATCTGTATAAAATCTGTTTACTGTGGAAAACTTTTTGGCAAGTAAATATTTACAGTAAGTACAAAGCAGTCAAGAATAGGAGAAGGACTTTTAGATAGTGTGGTAATGGGATTGCAACCCTGAAGGGTTTTATAGCTGTCTGTGTCTCTATTGGAGAGATTTTCCATTACTCCTTGTCTCTGCTGGAACATCCATGAAACTTTATGCTTTAATATGGAAACAGGACGTTTTGAAGACAGACTTTTTTTTCCTGAAAAGGTAAATATTGTTATATTCATGAGATTTATAGGCCAGAGACGTTTACTACTGAAGGGATAATATTAAATTCTTAATGGACAACTACTGTGAAAAATGGTAACATTTAAAATATATGCATATAAAATGTCAATTTTTCCCAGAATAAAATGCACTATAAATCACTTTTTGCCTGTGGAAAATGGCGCACTTGATGTGGGAACAGGCCCTTACAGATCTGACAGGTTTTAGACAAATCCATCTCCTCATGGGGGATTCTCGGGTATTTCTTTATTTACAAAAGCAATTAACGAATATCAGTTGCTTAGTCCAACAGCCAAAACAATGTGCAAATGGGTAGGAGGGGCTGTCCAGCATTTTTGTATTGATCATTTCCACGGAGTGCTTTTGTAAAAAGTAAACGGAATATTGAGACTATCCCATGAGGAGGTGCACTAGTCCAAAATATGTCAGATTTTTGTCACCTACTGTAAGTGACAGCAATAAAGGAAAAAAGAAATGTATACTGCATTTTACTCTAGGAGAAAAGCAAAGTGTGTGTGTGTGTGTGTGTGTGTGTGTGTGCGTGCGTGCGTGCGTGCGTGCGTGTGTTTTTCAATTTCTATGATAGTGGTCCTTTAAGATCCTATGTATAAAGAGTGCCATACTGAATTAATATCAACACTTTTTTTGTTCTCCATTTTTACAAATATGAATGCCACATTTAGTGTTATATTTATAAAGTTGGCCTAAACTGGCCATCCAGAGCTCTTGTCCTTTGAGTTGAGTGATGAATTATTAGCTACAACTGTAATTTATCACTAGAAGTAGCAGTACGCAGCTCATAAACTTGTGTCATGGATGGCTATGAATCAACACTTCTTAAAGAACCTCTGTCGCGAAAATCTTAAAATTTAAAATTTATATAAACATATACAAATAAGAAGTGTTTCTTCCAGAGTAAAATGAGCCATAAATTACTTTTCTCCAGAAATCTAACATTACCAACAGATATTGGACTAGAACCTCTTCTCATTGGAGTTTTTGGTGTGATCTTTATTTTTAAAAGAACTTGGCAGTTGCTCCGTCCAACTGTCAAAGAAGTGTACGGTGAGCAGGGAGGCTGGCTAGCATCATTGTATAAATCTTTTTCAGGTAATATCTTTATAAAGAATAAAGGCCATGCTGAGAATCCCCCATGAAGAGATGGACTAACCCAAAACCTGTCGGTAAGGTCAGATTTCTACTACCTACTGTAAGTGACAGCAACATAGGAGAAAAGTGATGTATGGCTCATTTTACTCTGTAAGAAATGTACTTCTCATTTGTATATGTTTTACCTTTTAAGATTTTCTCAACAGTTCATCTTTAACCAATTCGCGTTCCGTCGTTTTCACTTTACCTCCCATTCATTAGCCTATAACTTTATCATTACTTATCACAATGAACTGATCTATATCTTGTTTTTTCCGCCACCAATTAGGCTTTCTTTGGGGGGTACATTTTGCTAAGAGCCACTTTACTGTAAATACATTTTAACAGGAAAAATAAGAAAAAAATCAGAAAAAATCATTATTTCTCAGTTTTCAGTCATTATAGTTTTAAAATAATACATGCCTCCATAATTAAAAGTCACGTATTGTATTTGCCCATATGTCCCGGTTATTACACCGTTAAAATTATGTCCCTATCACAATGTATGGCGACAATATTTTATTCGGAAATAAAGGTGCATTTTTTCCTTTTTGCTTCTATCACTATTTACAAGTTTAAAATAAAAAAAATATAGAAATATATCATCTTTACATTGATATTTAAAAAGTTTAGACCCTTAGGTAAATATTTACATTTTTTTTAATTGTAATGGGTTTTTTTTTATATTAAACATTTTATTTGGGTAGTTTTGGGAGGGTGGGATGTAAACAATAGGTTTAAAATGTAAATGTGTGTTGATTTTAATTTTTTTTTACTTTTGGTTGTAGTATTACTTTTTGGCCACAAGATGGCGGCCATGAGCTTGTTTACATGACGTCACTCTAAGCGTAACACAGGCTTAGAGCGACGCATTGGGGGAGGTAACAGCCAGAAAAGGCGAAGCTTCCGAGAGAAGCTGTCGCTTTTTCAGCGGGGGAGAGGAATCAGTGATCGGGCACCATAGCCCGATTCACTGATTGCCTGGCTAACGAACCGCGGGCATAGTAGTTTCTACGTCCAGGAACCAAAATAGGTTAAAGTGGAGTTCTGTGGCAAAATCTGATAGAACCAACAGGTGTTGGGCCAGTCCATCTCCTCACAGGGGATTCTCAGGGTTTTCTTTGTTTTCAAAGCATTTCCTTACCATCATATTCTAAGTCTAACTGCTAAATAGTAAGATACCAGCCAGCCTCTCTACGCACTATTTTGGCAGTTAGACTTGGCAACTGCATTCAGGAAATGCTCTTGAAAAAAAGAATCCCCATGTGGAGATGGACTAGTCCAAAGCCTGTTGGTTCTGACTGTTTTTAAGGGCTGGTGCACACCAAGCGTTTTTGGTAGCGTTTTCAGCGTGTGAAAATGCTTGGCTAATGTATCTCAATGGGATGGTGCACACCAGCGGTTTGAGGTTTTTAGCAAACTGCTAACGTGGCTCCTGCAGCATTTTTGAGGTTTGCAGTTGCGTTTCTGCCTCAATGTTAAGTATAGGAAAAGCTCAAACCGCTTTTAAAAACGCTAGATCAGAGCGGTTTTCCAGGCGTTTTGGTTACAGAAGCTGTTCAGTAACAGCTTTACTGTACGAATAGATTAAATCTGCTACACAAAAACTCTCCAAAAATGCTAGGCATGTTTAGAAAATCTCTCTAAACATGCCTAGAATCGCTCTGAAAATCTGCTTCAAAAACTTCTAGCATTTTGCAGATCTGCTAGAGGTTTTTGGTGTGTTGGCACTAGTTTTTTGGCACTAGTTTTAAATATTTACATTATTTTGTTCCCTGGGTACCTCCTTTTCCCACAATTTTATGTTCATAAACGCTTACATTAGGATTAGACTTCACTTGTTGTAAAGGCTTAGTAGCATGGCTGTGTCCAGAGGAGAATGGAGAAAACATAACTTTCTACTGCCATAGTTATTATCTTTCCCACTTATGATCCTCCAGGTCAGGCTTATGCCTGGCATGTTGCCCCCTTCCAGCCTTCATGCATCAATGATGTTTCTATAGAGGCTGTGCAGTAGAGAGTAATAACAGAAATGTTACCACAAATAACAGTTAATCTCTTATACAATTAAAAATGTAAGGTGTTAAAGAGGAACTGCAACAACATATACTTTTATGTTAATTATCCTGGTTTTAGCATCAGAAACACTTCCTATAGATACAGTTTATATTGCTTTGGCCTCAATTCACTAAGCTTTACTCCTGTCTTTAATAACTCTTCTGAGCTCTTTTACAGTTATCACAATTATATCACCATGGTGATTACTGTAAAACCAGTGCTGGTCGTAATGGAGAAAGCTACGCTTACGGATCATTACGCGTAATTTTACGCTATTACGCATTACGAAATTACGCTTACGGCATAGACATTCAATTTCGGTACATGTCTATAATTACGCATAGCACTTACGCAATTACGCGTAAGTATACCGTAATTCAGGTTAGTAGGTTATAGGCTTACGCGTAAAATCCTACTAGCAATTAATGCGTAAGGTCATGCTGCCAAGCTGAAAAGTTGACGCATGGATCAATGTTAGGTAGCCGCCGACTTTAAGGGTTAATAGCAAAGCCCCCTTAAGTGCTAAGAGCCTCAAATTTGGAGAATATATTAAGGAGATCAGAAGGAATAAGAGGAAATTTTTTTTTTCAAAAAGACCTTATAGTTTTTGAGAAAATCGATGTTAAAGTTTCAAAGGAAAAATATATACATTTAAAAACCCGCCGACTTTAACGGTTAATAGCAAAGCCTGCTTAAAATTTAGGAACACCAAATTCACAGGGTATATTAAGGGGATCAGTGGGAATAAGAGGAAAAAATTTTTTTCAAAAAGACCTTATAGTTTTTGAGAAAATCGATTTTTAAGTTTCAAGGGCGAAAATGTCTTTTAAATGCGGAAAATGTCAGTTTTTTTTGCACAGGTAACAAAAGTGTTTTATTTTCATAGATTCCCCCAAGTGGGAAGAGTTTTACTTACTTCGTTCTGAGTGTGGGAAATATTAAAAAAAAACGACGTGGGGTCCCCCCTCCCAGACCTCTTTAACCCCTTGTCCCCCATGCAGACTGGGATAGCCAGAATGCGGAGCACCGGCCGCGTGGGGCTCCGCACCCTGACTATACCAGCCCGCATGGTCCATGGATTGGGGGGTCTCGGAAGGGGAGGGGCAGCCAAGCTTTCCCCTCCCCCTCCGAGCCCTTGTCCAATCCAAGGACAAGGGGCTCTTCTCCACCTCCGATGGGCGGTGGAGGTGGAGGCCGCGATTTCCTGGGGAGGGGTTCATGGTGGCATCTGGGAGTCCCCTTTAAAAAGGGGTCCCCCAGATGCCCACCCCCCTCCCAGGAGAAATGAGTATAGAGGTACTTGTACCCCTTACCCATTTCCTTTAAGAGTTAAAAGTAAATAAACACACAAACACATAGAAAAAGTATTTTAATTGAACAAAAAACATAACCACGAAAAAAGTCCTTTAATATTCTTAATTAACCATTAATACTTACCTGTCCCTTTAAAAGCCAGTTCCCACGCAATATCCTCGGAAATATACTAATCAGTTACAATGTAACAAAGTTATTACAATGTAACAACTTTGTTACTTTGTAACACCACCGCACCCGACGTCACTCGCCGCTCACCCGTCGGCCGCCGCATACACGCTAGTCCCCGCCGGCTCCCGCCGTCCACTCCGCCCACACCTGTCACTCATATACATGCTGGCACCCATGGGTGCCAGCATGTATATAGGTGACATGTGGGAGAGGCGGGGAGGGCAGCGGAGCCGGCGGGGACTTAGCATCCCTTCACCCGACAGAGCTCTGAGCTATATTAGCTCAGAGCTCTCGAAAGCATCTTTGTATTTGGGCTCCAAGGAGCCCCATTGGTCCTTAGCAGACCAATGGGGTTCCTTCAAGTCAGAAGGAACCCCATTGGTCTGCTAAGGACCAATGGGGCTCCTTGGAGCCCAAATACAAAGATGCTTAGAGAGCTCTGAGCTATAGCTCAGAGCTCTGTCGGGTCCTGCAGCACAGACGCGGCGGCGGCGGCGGCGGTGAGTGACGTCGGGTGCGGCGTAGTTACAATGTAACAAAGTTGTTACATTGTAATAACTTTGTTACATTGTAACTGATTAGTATATTTCCGAGGATATTGCGTGGGAACTGGCTTTTAAAGGGACAGGTAAGTATTAATGGTTAATTAAGAATATTAAAGGACTTTTTTCGTGGTTATGTTTTTTGTTCAATTAAAATACTTTTTCTATGTGTTTGTGTGTTTATTTACTTTTAACTCTTAAAGGAAATGGGTAAGGGGTACAAGTACCTCTATACTCATTTCTCCTGGGAGGGGGTGGGCATCTGGGGGACCCCTTTTTAAAGGGGACTCCCAGATGCCACCATGAACCCCTCCCCAGGAAATCGCGGCCTCCACCTCCACCGCCCATCGGAGGTGGAGAAGAGCCCCTTGTCCTTGGATTGGACAAGGGCTCGGAGGGGGAGGGGAAAGCTTGGCTGCCCCTCCCCTTCCGAGACCCCCCAATCCATGGACCATGCGGGCTGGTATAGTCAGGGTGCGGAGCCCCACGCGGCCGGTGCTCCGCATTCTGGCTATCCCAGTCTGCATGGGGGACAAGGGGTTAAAGAGGTCTGGGAGGGGGGACCCCACGTCGTTTTTTTTTTATATTTCCCACACTCAGAACGAAGTAAGTAAAACTCTTCCCACTTGGGGGAATCTATGAAAATAAAACACTATTGTTACCTGTGCAAAAAAAAACTGACATTTTCCGCATTTAAAAGACATTTTCGCCCTTGAAACTTAAAAATCGATTTTCTCAAAAACTATAAGGTCTTTTTGAAAAAAAAATTTTTCCTCTTATTCCCACTGATCCCCTTAATATACCCTGTGAATTTGGTGTTCCTAAATTTTAAGCAGGCTTTGCTATTAACCGTTAAAGTCGGCGGGTTTTTAAATGTATATATTTTTCCTTTGAAACTTTAACATCGATTTCTCAAAAACGATAAGGTCTTTTTGAAAAAATTTTTTTCCTCTTATTCGTTCTGATCTCCTTAATATATTCTCCAAATTTGAGGCTCTTAGCACTTAAGGGGGCTTTGCTATTAACCCTTAAAGTCGGCAGCTTTTTTATATTATACGGGAGCGTAATATTACGCGATTACGGCAGACTGTGTAATTTCAATGGGAGTTTACTGTCTTACGCGTAATTTGTTACGCGTAAAACGTAACCCTACGGTCTAGGCGTAATTAATTACGCGTAATACCGTAACCTTACACGTAACGCTTACGGTGCATTTGTAGTGAATTACGATGCGTAATTACGCTAATGCGTAATTTCGGCCCAGCACTGTGTAAAACAGCTCAGAAGAGTTATTAAAGACAGGAGTTTAGCTTAGTGAATTGAGGCCATATTGCTGGTATGTAGCCCCACTCTCCCACTGAGGCTTAGCCTAGGCTGTTCATTATGTGGAATCATCCCCCCCCAGAGCATTTTGGGAGACCAGAGATCTTTTCTATTGGCTTTAGAGCTCTCAGTAAACAAACATTCCGTAGAGATTACCTGTCAGTACTAAATATGTTGACGGCTGTTATACATTTCAGAAAGTAAATTAGGGAGAGGAAAGATTTTACAATGGGCAAACAGCAACTAAAAAATTTATGAATGAATATTGTAAAAAAAAAAAAGAAAAAAAAAAGCAATTTTATTAATTATATTATTTTGACTACAGCTCCGCTTTAACAGAAGCTAATCATATTAATCAATATATCAATGTTTCCAATCATATAATCTTTTCTTATGAGTTTTATTTGTCATCCTCATTAAAAAGTCCTGCCTACACGAACAAGGATTGTCATCTTATTATTATTTTTGGTTATATTTTTTAACCCTCTGGGCGATACAATTGCATCGCCCAGGAGGGGGCGCAGCACTTTTTTTTTAATTTTTTATTTTTTTAAATCATGTAGCGAGCCCTGGGCTCGCTACATGATAGCTGCTGTGCAGCGGCATCCCCCCACCCACTCCGATCGCCTTCGGCGATCAGAGTAGGCAGGAAATCCCGTTCAGAACCATGGCGACGGGGCGGGATGACGTCACCGACGTCATGGACGTCGTGACGTCAGAGGGAGTCCCGATCCACCCCTCAGTGCTGCCTGGCACTGATTGGCCAGGCTGCGCAGGGGGTCCGGGGGGGGGGGGCTGCGCGGCACGGCGGGTAGCAGCGGATCGGCGGCGAGCAGCGGCGATCGGAAGTTACACGCAGCTAGCAAAGTGCTAGCTGCGTGTAACAAAAAAAAATTATGCAAATCGGCCCACCAGGGCCTGAGAAATCCTCCTGCGCAATATACCCCTAGCTCAGCTCAGGATTATCGCCCAGGAGGTTAAGATCCTTTTTTACTCATCTTATTATTTTTAGGTTATCACTTATTTACAAAAAGAAAATGTCATTTAATATCCAATGACATTAACAGAAACCAAAAGTAGCACTCTTATCTTTGTCACTTATATAATACCTTCACAGTACATAGTAAAAAGAGTTGCCATAGTGAGAAGTAGAATTCTGTCTTTATTTTCAGTTCCAAATAACAGACTAGGTGACTAGGTGCCGGTTTGGAGCCCAACTAGGTCAACATCTGCATGGGGTTTGTATGTTCTACCTGTTCTACATGTGTCTGCATGGGTTACCTCCGGGCACTCGGGTTTCCTCCCACATCCCAAAGAAATACAGATAAGTTAATTGGCCCTAAACGATGAAATATACACTACGCAATACATACACAGACAGAATATGGTAGGGATTAGATTGTGAGCCCCTCTGAGGGACAGTTAAGTGACAAGAAAATATACTCTGTACAGCGCTGTGAAAGATGTTGGCGCTATATAAATATCAAATAATAATAATAAGGTGAAGCAGTATAAGGACATTACAATCTTTTCTCATGAATTATCTTCATTTTTAATTTTGGCTCACTTTATATAAAACAAGTTCTGCATCTAGCAAGCAAGGTTGTACTAAGAGCTCGTTCACACCAGGTCCGGAAACGTATCCGTGGCTCCGTTTTTAAAACCTGATCAAAACCGGAGCCACGGATAGCAATGTTAATAATAGCAGCTATCTTCACCCAAACAAAAAACGGATCTGTCTGCGTTTGCAGGGACCAGTTTTCAAAACCATAATGGAAGGTCCGGATCTGCTGCATTTTCCCGCAACGTACATGGACCCTGATACACACAGGAGTAGTGGAGGGCAGTGCAAAAACAGAACTCCCTCTACACAGGCTATTTTTGCACACAGAAATAGAGGGAGATCCGCATTGCCTACTGCCTGCTCCTCCCCTTCACGTTACCTCAATAGGTGTCCCCCAGGTAGCCCAAGGGGGTAGCAGCCAAGACAGGGGGACCAAGGTGAGGGGGGGCAACCCTACTGCTACCTCCTCAGGCTACCTGGGGAACACCTATTGGGGTCCTGGCTGCACCCATCCGTTTTTGGGGGAGGGAAAAATCGCAAACGTATCAAAAACGTTTGCTCTAAAAGGGCAGCATGAATCTGTTTGCGTTCAGGTTTTACAGGATCACGGATCGCAGGTCCGTTCTACAAACAGGCCTAGTGTGGACCTAGCCTTAGACAAGAAAATAAATATGGTATCAAACTATAGTTAACCTGACAAGATATTTTGATTTTATATTTGCTTTCTAGGTGCTAAATAACGCTTAAAAAGCTTTATATCCCATATGCTATTAACTTTTTCTCCCAAGTTTTCTCGTAGGAGATAATTATTATATTCTATTTAAAATATATTTTCAGCACTTTGCACCTGAAATCAAGTACCATAAAGTAGGTGAAAAAGTACTATCAAAATTATTTAGTGTATTTTCTCTTTTCTCTAATTCTGATTCCTGCTTGCTGGTGGCTTAAAAAGCATTTTATTGACAAGTTTGGAAATATCACCTAGGAGAAAACTAACGAGAAAAAGTTAATTGTATATATATATGTCATATGGCTTACCTTTGTGAGTCTCAGCAACAATATTTCCCTTTCTGGATAGTTTAAGCAAATATCTCATAATTAGGTGATTGAGGAGTCGGACAGAGATCAGTGTTAGGTTGGTACTAATGAGATGTGTAGGTTAGTATTTGACTAAGGTGTAAGGTTATGCCTCTTTAAGTAATTCCATTCAAAGGAAGTTTAGTGAATGGTATTTAGCATTGAATAAGAACAGCATTTGTAATTTACACCTTTAATTTTTTAAATATTTATTTATGTTTGTCTGTACAAAAGTACCTGCTGCAAAAAAATTGTTTAACACTCTTTTTCCAGCTTCCCAGCCTATTTGAATGTGCCTGGGGATAACAAAAGAAGCAAGGTATTTGCATTACAATGACATGGATAAAAGCGTTATTGTTAGGTATAAAGAATGCCTGAGAGGAGCAACACTCTTAACAAAGTAGGAGGTGCAAAAAAAAGTCTATTTGTCTTACTACTGGATCATAGAGTGTTATAAATAGCAGAAATGGTGACTTCAGCAGTCTTTCAAAGCATTAAACAAGCAAGGAGAAAAGGTATACAAATACTATTTAAAATATCTGATTTAACCAAAGTGATGCTCTTGTACTCAGAGTTTTCCTTTAAAGATGGGCATACAATTACAGCCGGGTAGAGCTAGTCAGGAAATGGCTATGGTTAGTGTAGAGCACTAAAGCTGAGTACTCACCACCCAACGGGTACAGCGACGTCCCCTTAGGCAAATGCAGGGGAGGACTACAGCTGCCCAGAATCTACCTCAGACCAGGGCCAGTGCAGATCTGGGGACAGGCACAAGTTGAGACACCAGAATATCTGCAGGTATCCTGCAGCTCACAACTGCCCACTTTTTTTCCCTGCTACAGTTGATTTTGGATGGAGCAGCAGCGTGTGTACAGAGCATGGAGCAGCAGTGTGTGTACAGAGCATAGAGCAGCAGCGTGTGTACAGAGCATGGAGCAGCAGTGTGTGTACAGAGCATGGAGCAGCAGTGTGTGTACAGAGCATGGAGCAGCAGGGTGTGTACAGAGCATGGAGCAGCAGCGTGTGTACAGAGCATGGAGCAGCAGGGTGTGTACAGAGCATGGAGCAGCAGCGTGTGTACAGAGCATGGAGCAGCAGTGTGTGTACAGAGCATAGAGCAGCAGCGTGTGTACAGAGCATGGAGCAGCAGCGTGTGTACAGAGCATGGAGCAGCAGTGTGTGTACAGAGCATGGAGCAGCTCTGGGAAACTTAGAGTCAGGTATGAGCACAGCCCTGTGCCCTGCTGTGTGAATGCTTCACTTTCCCCTTCATTAGCAATATCCACTATCCTCATTATTATCTGTAGCCAAACTGCTACTGATTGATCCCGTTGTCGATCGGGCATTTGGAAAATAATTGTCATTCCTGTCAGTCGGACGGGAAATTGCATTATGTGTACCCAGCATGATGTCCTACCATATTATTATACTGTATTGTGCGTGGCTGAGGGAGACCTTTCAGGAATCCCCCCTCCCCCATAGAAATTCCTGGGCTTGCCCCTGGTCCCCTTGACGACGAGCATTCGACGTTACACAATAGGAAGTCAAGCGATCCTGGTACTTTGCACTGATTTGTCAGGGCTCTTAAAGATCCTTTCCGCTATGACGGTCATTATTGGTGCCCGTCGCTAAACGTGGCTCATGTAATTGCGTGCCTGTATCCAAGTCGCAAGTTTGCGGAAACAACCGCTCGTCGCTCAAAAATTTGCTGGTCGTTGGAAAAATAGTCAGGAGAATTAAGTGGTGGATACGGGCCTAAGATTTGGAGCAAATTGGTGTTAAGCGTAAAGTCGAGAGATATTAAGGGTTAAGCCAGTTACTGGGGTCAAAGCAATCAGAGGTTATTCATGAGCAGCAAAAAGTAGGGTACCAAGACTGTGCAATTAACTCTAATATCTTTTGCCCAGTTAAATGAAAACTTATATACAGTAAAAAAAAAAGACCAAAAGCCAACCTAGTGTAGTTTGTATGGAGCAAAAGTGGATGAATTGAAGTAGGGAGAGATGACTGATACAGTACTGAGTATGTCTCCCAGGCAGCCACTGTGAAAACAGATGAGAAATTTGACTGTCCTGCCGCTGGTGGCACCGATCTTTCAAAGTACAGTGGCTGCTATCCTAGAAAGCGGGTAGATCATGTAAAATATGAAAACCCATCTTTCCTACAAAGGTGGAAAAGATGAACACTATGGAGCCACACTATTTTGAAAAAGTGGCTCTGACCAAGGTTAAAGGGATACTGTAGGGGGCTCGGGGGAAAATGAGCTGAACTTACCCGGGGCTTCTAATGGTCCCTCGCAGACATCCTGTGTTGGCGCAGCCAGTCACCGATGCTCCGGCCAGCCTCCAGTTCACTTCTGGAATTTCTGACTTTAAAGTCAGAAAACCACTGCGCTTGCATGCCCGTGTCCTCGCTCCCGCTGATGTCACCAGGAGTGTACTGCGCAGACACAGGCCATACTGGGCCTGCGCTGTGCGCTCTTGATGACATCAGTGGGATCGAGGACACGGCAACGCAGGCGCAGTGGTTTTCAGACTTTAAAGTCTGAAATTCCAGAAGTGAACTGGAGGCGGGGCCGGAGCATCGGTGAATGGCTGCGCCAACACAGGATGTCTGCGGGGGACCGTTAGAAGCCCCGGGTAAGTTCAACTCATTTTCCCCTGACCCCCCTACAGTATCCCTTTAAGCAGCACATAAATTAACTGGCCTGAGGAAGATGGAACAAATCCTACGAAACATTTCTACAACTATTGAATACAACTGTAATTTATTAGCTGTTTGTGGCTTTGTCCTTGAGGCAGTATCAAGATTTGCTTTCCTTTTAAAAAACTTTCAGTGATTAGATCTACACTAGGCACCGCTATAGTGTTTCAGTTATCTTATACATGCAACCAGCCATACATGCCCCAGGCAAAACAATGAAGACTTTTTGATAAAGTACAACCAGAATTATTCATTTTTTTCCTTATGAGGTTTAGACCAGTGAGCTAAGTGGATATCTGTCCAGGCACATAAATGGTCACATTGGGCTACAATCATATTACCGTATGTCTGTAGGTAGCTGAAAAGGCCTACTTATAAATCACTTATCAAAGTAAAGTTTATTTTTCGTTATAAAGCATCCAAGTTTTGTTTGATATATTTACATTACAAGAATATTAGAGTTGGATCTGAAACTTTAGCCTTGCACCCTCATAAATTACCCCATAGTGTCATTATTTCTTCTGTACGTTCAGATTTTAGAAATTATTAAAGACAGAGGATCAGCATGGCAGTTAGAATAGCTACGTTATTTAGAAGGAACTGCCATTACCACTCTCCACATCTCTCTCCGTACACAAATCCCACATGAATCATTCCATCCCTAGGATCTCAGGTAACTGCAGATCAGGTGCAGGAACCCCTGTATTTACAACAACGTGGAATTAAGAGAAGATTTAACCCATAGCTTTTCATTTAATTTGTTTTAACATATTTTTATTTGTTGCAAGGCCATATTTACAACAGTCAAAATATCAACAATACAGTCCTCATAAACAAGAGAGAACTGGCAACAACATTATAACATTATAAACCTGCAATAGTAATGGCACAGAATTGTCAAACAAAATGATCCCATAAAATGAATTTCAGACCAAGGGAGCAATTACAAACATCTTAAATACAAATATAATGTATCCCCCACATGTGTCAAATCTGGATCTTAAAGCCTAGGAGAACAAAATAACGGGTGCTACCTGCCTCTGTTGACTAAAGACAGCATCCAGTAAATACCATTGGTGATAATATGATATAATCGAGAACATAAAACAAAAGAGAAAAAAAAACACACATTCATATTTCTAATAGACCCAAATATCCTCACATTTTATTTTTAAGGTACCACCAGTTTCTACCAATAGCTTTATCAAACCAAAAATCTAGTCCCTAGAAAAGGTTTTTCCAACATAGAACATAAAACTCCCAGATTTAAAAAACTTATGTACTGACTTTGATTCATGTTTCTCCAAATTAAGCCTCTCCATATGCATAAGATGGTTCAAAAGATTCTTGACCAGATGAAGAGAAGGAGGGTTGTCATCCAACCATTGTTTCAATATGTTGTTTGTTTGTTTTTTGGCAACCAACAAAAAGCACATGGCACATTGTCCCCCTTGCTCAGAGCCAGACTTTGAAAACAAACAGAAGACAGCTCCCTCTGTCTAAAAACGTGATTAATGGACCTAAAAAAATCTAGTATTTGGTCCCAGAAAGATTGGATGGCTGGGCAGAACCATAACATATGATTTAGATTGTATGAATCGTCTTGACACTTCACACACTTGGAAGATGGGCTAGGAGTTTCATGTTTCTTTAATCCTTTAAAAGGGATGTATGCCCTATGTATGATTTTTAACTGCATCTCCTCCAGTCCTCACTAAGGATGTGTTTCCTGACTGTAACCCAACTGCTTCCTCAAACTCCTACCCTGTGGTGTCTAAGAGAACCCGCCATTTCTGGATGTGTTTGCAGTGGGCAGCTCTTTGGGTCCTAACATTTCTAAGGCTCCCTGCACACTGCAAATCCGTTTTCCGATTCCGATTCCGATTCCGTTTCCGATTCCGATTCCGATTCCGTTTCCGATTTTCCTTGAATACATTCAACAGAAAAACGGATCAAAAAACGCAGCATGCAGTTAAGATTAAAAATCTGAATCGGAATCGGATGTAAAAACAGATTAAAAATCTGAATCTGAATCTGATTTGCTTGCAGTGTGCAAGAGGCCTAAGGGTGTTTTCATGTGGGCAGCTGGCTAGCGGAGAATTCACTGCCTGTCAGCTGCTCTCCTGCACTGTCCAGACACTTGTAATCGCCTGATACTGGTGCTGTACAGGCACCCCCCCCTGTAGTAAGATCTGCGTGCTGCCACAGCCATGCTCAGACTCGACATGTCCTGTTCCTCCACTGTCCAGTAATGCCACTGCAAATCAACACTTGATACACATGGGGCCTGATTCACAAAGCGGTGCTAACAGTTAGCACCCTGGTGAAAAGCCCTTTATCACGCCTAAACTCAGTTTAGGCATGATAAGTTTAGGTGTGAAAGTTTAGGTGTGATAAGTTTAGGCATGATAAGTTTCAGCACCAACTGCGTTAGCACCGCAGTGCACAGCTGATCAAAAGTTTTGTGCTAGCAAAGTCTGGTGCACTTCGCATAGAGTTTAATGGCGCTGCTCTGCGTGCAGGACTTTGCACGCTATCTACACTTATCTAAACTTATCACGCCTAAACGTATCACACCTAAACTTATCACACCTAAACTTATCACGCCTAAACTGGCTTTTCACCAGCATGGTGCAATGGTTATCACGCCTAAAGTCTCTAACTGGGTTAGCACCGCTTTGTGAATCGAGCCCATGGTGTTACAACCGCTGCAAACGGTTACATTTAAATTGCACCCGAATTGCACTGTCGGGTTGCAGACAGGAGGCTGAACTGCTTTAAAAATGTGCAGTTCAGCCACCAATCTGAAAGAGGCCTAACAGGTCCAGCAAGAGATCATCAAAGCCAGGTTAAAGACTGCTTGCTCTTCAGGTCCAGCAAGAGATCATCAAAAGCTGAAGTGAAGGCCAAGAATACATTCGCTCTAACAATATCTCTAACATTGCTTTTGACCTGGGCATAGTAAAAAAAATGACTATCAGGAATATTTTTGCTAGAACATACCATACTTCATTAAAAGACATAAGATTACCATCCCCCTTTAAAATATCACCCAGTGTATGAATACCCGGTTCTGCCCACTTGGAGTAAGCCACATGCATTAAGCCTGGGGTAAAATCAGGGTGCTCCAAAAATAACATTCTACATCATAGACCATGTAGCCCATTTTTCTTCCACATTTCTCTCCATGGCCTCTATGGCCCGTATGCAATTATTTTTTTCTCCTGAGTTATTGGAGATATTTTTTATATTCACTTTAAAATAACTTTTAAGCATTTTACAGATGAAAAAGAACCCCAAAACATGGTTAAAAAGTACTATCAAAATTATTTTGAGTATTTTCTTGCTTGCTGGTGGTTTAAAAGGCATTTTATGACAAGGTGTGAAAATATCACCTAGGAGAAAACTCAGTAGAAAAAGTGAATTGCATGTGGGCCCATATGATTAACGTATGTCCCTGAATAATAGCTTTTCTTTTTTAGTAAACTAAGCAAATTTCCTTGGAATGACAAAATGGATAAATTGTGTCCAAATCAACTGATTAAAAAATGCAATTCGAAATGATCAACACCTGTCGATCAAGGAAATACCTCAAGTTGTTCATTAACTTGTTCATTAACTGTACAGTTTTTTTGTGAACGATTGCATTTTCAATCACATCATGCAGATCATAATGCATGAAAACAGAGAAGCTGGAGAGCCAAGGTGATGTGGAAGAATCCAGATCCTTGAGCTGAAATTTTCGTAATTTCGCATTACTATAATTACGCATGCGAAATTTGCGATTACGATGCGAAATTAGCGTAGCGAAATTGCCATTAAAATCGTAATTGAAAATACCGTAAGCGTAATTTTCAACGCGAAATTTCGCGTTTCGTTCATGCCGTAATTTCGCATTAAACGCTACCCTAATTTCGCGTTAAACCGTAACGCTCCGTATAATATAAAAAAGCCGCCGACTTTAAGGGTTAATAGCAAAGCCCCCTTAAATGCTAAGAGCCTCAAATTTGGAGAATATATTAAGGAGATCAGGAGGAATAAGAGGAAATTTTTTTTTTTCAAAAAGACCTTATAGTTTTTGAGAAAATCGATGTTAAAGTTTCAAAGGAAAAATGTAAACATTTAAAAACCCGCCGACTTTAACGGTTAATAGCAAAGCCTGCTTAAAGTTTAGGAACACCAAATTCCCAGGGTATATTAAGGGGATCAGTGGGAATAAGAGGAAAAATTTTTTTTTCAAAAAGACCTTATAGTTTTTGAGAAAATCGATTTTTAAGTTTCAAGGGCGAAAATGTCTTTTAAATGCGGAAAATGTCAGTTTTTTTTGCACAGGTAACAATAGTGTATTATTTTCATAGATTCCCCCAAGTGGGAAGAGTTTTACTTACTTCGTTCTGAGTGTGGGAAATATAAAAAAAAAACCACGTGGGGTCCCCCCTCCCAGACCTCTTTAACCCCTTGTCCCCCATGCAGGCTGGGATAGCCAGAATGCGGAGCACCGGCCGCGTGGGGCTACGCACCCTGACTATACCAGCCCGCATGGTCCATGGATTGGGGGGTCTCGGAAGGGGAGGGGCAGCCAAGCTTTCCCCTCCCCCTCCGAGCCCTTGTCCAATCCAAGGACAAGGGGCTCTTCTCCACCTCCGATGGGCGGTGGAGGTGGAGGCCGCGATTTCCTGGGTGGGGGGTTCATGGTGGAATCTGGGAGTCCCCTTTAAAAAGGGGTCCCCCAGATGCCCACCCCCCTCCCAGGAGAAATGAGTATAGAGGTACTTGTAGTACCCCTTACCCATTTCCTTTAAGAGTTAAAAGTAAATAAACACACAAACACATAGAAAAAGTATTTTAATTGAACAAAAAACATAACCACGAAAAAAGTCCTTTAATATTCTTAATTAACCATTAATACTTACCTGTCCCTTTAAATAAATGATCCCACGCAATATCCTCGGAAATGTTCTATCAGTTACAATGTAACAAAGTTATTATGTAACAACTTTGTTACATTGTAACTACGCCGCACCCGACGCCACTCGCCGCTCAGCCGCCGCATACGCGTCCGTGCAGGACGCTAAGTGACATGTGGGAGAGGCGGGGAGGGCAGCGGAGCCGGCGGGGACTTAGCGTCCTGCACGGACCCGACAGAGCTCTGAGCTATATAGCTCAGAGCTCTGAGAAGCATCTTTGTATTTGGGCTCCAAGGAGCCCCATTGGTCCTTAGCAGACCAATGGGGTTCCTTCAAATCAGAAGGAACCCCATTGGTCTGCTAAGGACCAATGGGGCTCCTTGGAGCCCAAATACAAAGATGCTTTCGAGAGCTCTGAGCTATAGCTCAGAGCTCTGTCGGGTCCTGCAGCGCAGACGCGGCGGCGGCGGCGGCGGTGAGTGACGTCGGGTGCGGCGTAGTTACAATGTAACAAAGTTGTTATATTGTAATAACTTTGTTACATTGTAACTGATAGAACATTTCCGAGGATATTGCGTGGGATCATTTATTTAAAGGGACAGGTAAGTATTAATGGTTAATTAAGAATATTAAAGGACTTTTTTCGTGGTTATGTTTTTTGTTCAATTAAAATACTTTTTCTATGTGTTTGTGTGTTTATTTACTTTTAACTCTTAAAGGAAATGGGTAAGGGGTACTACAAGTACCTCTATACTCATTTCTCCTGGGAGGGGGGTGGGCATCTGGGGGACCCCTTTTTAAAGGGGACTCCCAGATTCCACCATGAACCCCCCACCCAGGAAATCGCGGCCTCCACCTCCACCGCCCATCGGAGGTGGAGAAGAGCCCCTTGTCCTTGGATTGGACAAGGGCTCGGAGGGGGAGGGGAAAGCTTGGCTGCCCCTCCCCTTCCGAGACCCCCCAATCCATGGACCATGCGGGCTGGTATAGTCAGGGTGCGGAGCCCCACGCGGCCGGTGCTCCGCATTCTGGCTATCCCAGCCTGCATGGGGGACAAGGGGTTAAAGAGGTCTGGGAGGGGGGACCCCACGTCGTTTTTTTTTTATATTTCCCACACTCAGAACGAAGTAAGTAAAACTCTTCCCACTTGGGGGAATCTATGAAAATAATACACTATTGTTACCTGTGCAAAAAAAACTGACATTTTCCGCATTTAAAAGACATTTTCGCCCTTGAAACTTAAAAATCGATTTTCTCAAAAACTATAAGGTCTTTTTGAAAAAAATTTTTTTCCTCTTATTCCCACTGATCCCCTTAATATACCCTGGGAATTTGGTGTTCCTAAACTTTAAGCAGGCTTTGCTATTAACCGTTAAAGTCGGCGGGTTTTTAAATGTTTACATTTTTCCTTTGAAACTTTAACATCGATTTTCTCAAAAACTATAAGGTCTTTTTGAAAAAAAATTTTTTCCTCTTATTCCTCCTGATCTCCTTAATATATTCTCCAAATTTGAGGCTCTTAGCATTTAAGGGGGCTTTGCTATTAACCCTTAAAGTCGGCGGCTTTTTTATATTATACGGAGCGTTACGGTTTAACGCGAAATTACGGTAGCGTTTAATGCGAAATTACGGCATGATACGACTGTAATGAGAAAATTACGCGAAAATTACGCTTACGCGAAATTTCGCGAAATCCTTCTTCATTACGATTATGTACTTACGGCCATAATCGTAATTACACTAATTACGCGAAATTTCGCAAAATCGTAATTAGGTCATTACGCTCATCTCTATATAGGCACAGACGTCCTGGCACCTTAGACTTAGCACTCCATGAACCTACAAACCCAGCTGAACCGCAACACAAGTGTGCTGGCTGGCCCAGCTGTCACTTCTCCCTTACGTCCCATGACCGTCATAGGTATCTACAGGTGCCACTTAGTATTAGGTAGCCAGAGGTACACTCAGTATTAAGTAGCTCTGTCCCCCAAGTATTAGGTAGCTAGTAACCTAAGTATTAAGTAGCTAGAGGTGGTCATGACTGAAGTGAGATCTTGTCAGTAGAATGCAGAGAGCAAGGTGAATAACCTCTATAAGTGGCAGCACCCTGCATAGGGATGGAGGGGAGTGAGCCGCCTTTCAATCATCAAGAGCCTGTAGCACTCTCACCTTGCAGCATTGGTTCCCTGATTTGGAAGTCTGCCAGGAAACTATCTGCACAGAGTTTATATGTTCTCCCAGTGTCTATGTGGGTTTCCTCTGGGCACTCCAGTTTCCTCCCACAGCCCCAAAAACATACAGGCAAGTTAAATGACTTCCCCTTAAAAAATTGTCCCTAGACTACAATGGATATATGACTATGGTAGGGATTTGATTGTGAGGCATACATTAATTGCCCCTCTGAGGCATACATGCAAAATGGGTGGCGGGTAAAGTTGGGCGATCAGAAAACTTGATAGTTTAATATTGGTAAATGTACCTATATTCTACTGTTACATGGACAATAGAAAAATATTGGTAATACAAACCGGTATTTTACTATAGCTAAACAAATCCATATTCTCACACTGAACCCTCCCACTACTGATGCCTAACCTTAACCCCCCACGTCTAACCTTAACCACTCCCCCACACCTAACATTAACCTCCTTCATGCCTAACCTTAACCCCCCCCCCCCCCCATGCCTAGCCTTAACCACTCACCCACACCTAACCTTAACCTCCCCCTCACCTAGCCTTAACCACTCACCCACACCTAACCTTAACCTCCCCCTCACCTAACCTTAACCACTCTCCCACCCCTAAATGTAACCTCTCCCACGCCTAACGTAAACCACTCACCCACACCTAACCTTAACCTCCCCCTGCCTAAACTTAACCACTCCCCCACATCTAACCTTAATCACTCCCCCACACCTAACCTTACCCTTCCTTATGCTAACCTTAATAACTCCCCCACACCTAACCTTAACCCCCCCCCCATGTCTTACCTTAACCACTCCCCCACACCTAATCTTATCCTCCCCCATGCCTAACCTTAACCACTCACTCACACCTAACCTTAAGCCCCCCCTGACTAATCTTAACCACTCCCCCACACCTAACCTTAACCCCCCACGTCTAACCTTAACCACTCCCTCACACCTAACCTTAACCCCCCATGTCTTACCTTAACCACTCACCCACATCTAACCTTAACCTACCCCTCGCCTAACCTTAACCACCAACCCACGCCTAACTTTAACCTCCCCCTCACCTAACCTTAACCACCACCCCACGCCTAACTTAAACCTCCCCTTTGCCTAACCTTAACCACCACCCCACACAGTCTTAAAGGATAACTGAAGTGAGAAGGATATGGAGGCTGCCATATGTATTACCTTTTATACAATACCAGTTGCCTGGCAGCCCTGCTGGTCTATTTGGCTGCAGTAGTGTCTGAGTCACACACCTGAAACAAGCATGCAGCTAATCTTGTCAGATCTGACAATAATGTCAGAAATGCCTGATCCCCTGCATGTTTGTTTAGGGTCTGGGGCTTAAACTATTAGAGGTAGAGGACAGCCAGGCAGCTGGTATTGCTTAAAAGGAAATAGAATATGGCAGCTTCCATATCCCTCTCGTTAAAGATGTCCTTCATCTCCTCCACGTCTAACCCACTCCCCCACAGCTAAACCTTAACCAACCACCCCCCTGCTGCCAATCACCGCAAAAAAACCCCAAAAAACTTTTTGGCCTCTGCCATAAGCATTGAAGGGAAATTTGGGCACTCGTGATGCCCGATGGATATCGGGTGTAAATACTAAATAATAGCCATACATCACTGCAGTCATTTGCCTTAGTGTGAAAAGCTAGCGTTTTAGGAAAGTGCGTTTGCATTTTTGTAATGCGTTTTTACTGCATTTTGCGTTTGCGTTTTAGTTTCATGCTAATGCGCTTTGCGTGCATTTTAATTGCGTTTGGGGTTCGCTAATAGAAAACGCATATGCATTTTGTATGCATGTTATATGCGTTTTTGAATTTAAATATGCAAGTCATTAGGAAGGCAATAGGAAGCGGAAATACGTCAGAGGTCTATATTTTTTAATTAAGAAAATAATTAACGCAAACAAAACGCAATTCATTTGCGTTACCATAGACTTTCATTATGTGTGTTTTGGCGGCCAGCCTGCATATTATGCAACACTACCAGCATCTGCAGAACGCTTACTGTAAATCGCAAGTTCAACGCTGCTACTTCTGTGTCCCATAGACTAACATTGCTGCATAAAACACAGCGTTTTCCCGCTCCGCCAGCGTTCCTGCCATGTGTGCAGTTGTGCACCCGGCCACTATGTTCTGATAAGACCCAGGTGAAAGCTCCTAACTTTTACCCCCTAATAATAGGCATAGAGGATTAAGAATAATCCAGCACTCAGTGTAAAGCTGTGTGGGGGAAAATGGGATAGCACTATACAAAGGTGTGAAAATAAATAAATAAATGCATTTTTCAATTATAACTGAAAAATATTATCGGAATAACTGTTTATAGTAAAAGGAAAAGATGAATTACCCTGTAGCTGAGCTGGAGCAGGAGAGGCTCTCAAGGCACAGGTAATAATGTGTGATTCCTCACAGAGCAGGAACACACTCCATTATATTTTTATCATAGTGTTGTGGCTGCTAGTCAAGAGGGGGCTTCCCCCTAGTGGTTTAGTGACAATATGGCATCTGGAAGCAGCGCTGCAATTAATCATTCATTTTCTCCACTAATTTACTCGCATCTGAACAAAACTGCAGTGTCCCTCTAAGAAAGAGGAGAGGCAGCACACGACATTAGCAAATCACCTCTTCACAAACAAAGCTGCAGATTAATCATTTTCACATTATTAGATGATGTTTAAAGGGCAGCATGGATAAACAGCCTCTTGACACAACGGAATCCATAAGCCGAAGTATACAAGCCAAGAATACAGGGACTGTGTGTGATCAGCAAACTGAATCATTAGTGCCTAGTGCATGTATTAGTCAGGTATAGATAGAAATACAAATAGTAGATCTAGTTTTATATAAACTGATCAGCCACAACATTAAAACCACTCATTCACCCAGTCACCACAGAAGACCTGAAAAACAGACGTTGTCTTGTTATAATGGCATCTGTCAAGGGGTGGTTAATATATCATTAGTAGCAAAGAAAGGAGTCTCATATTGTTTTCTAGTACAGGAAGAGTTAAAAAAAAAGATGACGTTAGAGTTTAAACTTCAGGACCACCGATTGTAAAATCTACTGACCTTATATAAACGCTTCAATTTTTTCCATTTCTTTTAAACAAAGTTTTCTCTTAAAAACACAAGCAAAGGCATAGGGGAAGCGTAAAAATTGACTTGGGCCTTAAAGGATACATTTGGCGAAGCCCGTGGAAGCCTTAAAAACACAAGCAAAGGCATAGCGGAAGTGTAAGAATTGACTTGGGCCTTAAAGGATACATCTGGAGAGGCCCCTGGAAGCCTATGTGTCCCTCACCGCAGCTTTGCTCTCAGGCAGTCTCCCAGGGTCCCCTCCGTAACTGGTGCCACGCCTACACAGAATGTTCCTGGCTACAGGAGTGTGAACGTGAGCAGAACACCTACGCACTCTTGCATACGCAGAGGCTGCCGATCTGCGGCTACAGTGGCTGGAGGAAGCCCCAAGTGAGCTTTTCTTTTTTTCAACCTCTGGATGTATCCTTTAAGTGGTTAAGAGGAACATCATGCAACGCCATATAATGGTAAGTGTGGAACAAAGTGACTTCATGTCAGCCATATTGTATTATGGCATTCCCAAGAAACAACTTATGTAAATCAAGTTTTAGAAGTTGTGTTGTGAGTACTGCCGTAGAGGTGCGCAGGCTTACATGCATGCACTCTGCCTTCACCAGACAAATCTTAAGATCCAACACTGCCTTGTTTCAACAGCTGTCATTTGATTCTTCTCTGTACAGGGTCAGGCTATTAATTTACATTATTGAATCACTTTGCATGTATTCATGTATTGTCTTATTGCTGGATGTCACCCCTATTGTCTGTAACCTTAAAGAGACTCTGAAGCGAGAATAAATCTCGCTTCAGAGCTCATAGTTAGCAGGGGCATGTGTGCCCCTGCTAAACCGCCGCTATCGCACTGCTAAACGGGGGTCTCTTCACCCCCAAACCCACCCCCGCAATAGTTGGTCGTAGAGTGAAGGAAGACTGAGAGGGGCGGGGGAGAGGCGGAGATACGCGCTGACAGACGCGCGTGGGGCAGGGCTGGGGCGGTTAGCCCTGCCCCAACCAGGAAGCGCTCCCCCGCTGCACCGAGGGGATTTGGGGGTGAAGGGACCCCCGTTAAGTCGTGGGATAGCGGCGTTTTAGCAGGGGCACACATGCCCCTGCTATCTATGAGGTCTGAAGCGAGATTTATTCTCGCTTCAGACTCTCTTTAACTAATGTACAGCGCTGCGTAATATGTTGGCACTTTACAGCTCCTTCTACATTACTGTTACTTTTGCATATCAGCAGGAGGTATCCCTGAACTGACATGTTACATGAAGGGATAAACATGGATACATACATATAGAACCTATGCTGCTTAAAGTTTGCCTGTATTCACTTGTTAATTTAATTTAATTGCAAGGGTTTATAAAGCAGTGCTTTATCTATGCAAGTGAGGCAGTCAAATTTCAGTGACAGCTCTCCTAAAAAGAAAATAAATGCCAAAGAGGTGTAGCAAATAGGTGTCTTAAAATGTCCCTTTTTCTTATCCCAACAAGTAGGGAGGCATGGTCATATAGTTTAAGCACAAATGAATGCATGTGTTTTAATGTATACAACCCCACATATTATGTGTCAGAAACTGTGTGCATGAAACCGCATATATAATCATATCATAAAGGGTCACCTAATCCAGGGTGCAGACATGTGACTCACTTTAGAAATAGCAGTATACACTGCTTTACAGCTAACACCGCCCTTCAGAGAATTATATGGGCGGCACGGTGGCATAGTGGTTAGTGCTCTTGCCTTGCAGCGCAGGGTCCCCAGTTCGAATCCCAGCCAGGTCCACATCTGCAAGGAGTTTGTATGTTCTTCCCGTGTCTGCGTGGCTTTACTCTGGGCACTCCGGTTTCCTCCCACATCCCAAAAACAAAGTTAATTGGCTCCCCCGTAAAATTGTCCCTAGACTATGATATAGACATATGACTATGGTAGGGACTAGATTGTGAGCCCCTCTGAGGGACAGTTAGTGACAAGACAATAAACTCTGTACAGCGCTGGGTAATATGTTGGTGCTATATAAAATACTTGAATAATAAGTCTCATCCCATTTACTTTGCTGGAAAGAGTGAGTTAACACACACCAGTCCTTATGTAAACACTCAACAGTCTATGCAATCCGCTGTCAGAGCAACCGACTCTAAACCAGGGTTCAGGAACCTTTTTGGCTGAGAGAGCCATAAACGCCACATATTTTAAAATGTAAATTCTGTTAGAGCCATACACTATGTTTCAAACTGGGACAGAGCGCATGCGCAGCAGAGGGTTCACGTCCCTGTTGCCATGGTGATGTGTATACAGTTGATCTGCCGGGCAGTGGAAGTGTCAGACACGTCTTCAGCTTCTCTTGGGTTTTAGCAACATCAGCAATTTTCCCGAGAGCCAGACAGGAGAAATACAGACAGCTTGTACAATTAGCTAGCTGACTTGGGGGTTGATTCACTTTATAGGACAAGATCCCAATCAGGTGACAGGAAGCCTATTGGGCCAATCAAAGTGCAGGGAGCGCGAGTAAGTTAGTAGTGTATGCTACAGCAGTAGTGTGCCTACTTTGAAAATGTTACTTGCGCTGCCACACTAAGCTGCGCTGCTTGAGCAGTGTAGCTTAGTGAATCAACCCCTACTGATTTGTCTGTGAGCCAGATGTAGCCATCAAAAGAGCCACATCTGGCTCCCAAGCCATAGGTTCCCTACCCCTGCTCTAAACTTTAGATTTTATTTTATTGCTCAGTGGCTCCACCTACTGAATGGTGAGTATTCACAAGTAATATTTCATTTTAACCATAATGTTTAAAATAAAACACACAAAACATTAAATAAATACAAAAAATCATTGCTAGAAATTGTATACGTAACAATTTATTTATACTAGATGCACAGATCTTTATAATACATTTTTTTATGTAGCATTCTTACAATGCCTATTAGTAAATTAATCTCTCTGACATTATAGTGTGTGACAATCAATTGGCAGTCGTCAGCAGCAGAGCTGTATATAGGCCCCTATACACAGATAGACAGATTGTGCTGCCTTTAGCCACTCTGTTTGATGGTGCCATAAATCAGTAATTGTGTTGCTTGTATCCTCATGAGCTACTGTCACTCTCTCATCCATGGGTTTAACTGGAAGGGCATGCCCGCCCCTATCTGTTACTGTGTTTACCTGGTTTTCTCTTGCTAACTAGCTGAACACCAAGGAAAAAGCCTCAGAATATTCCACTTTCTTGCCAATACCTGATGAAAGGAATACATTTTTTTGTTAAATAAATCTAGCAGGTAAGACAATGAATAGAATTTTTGCTATTTGCAAGCAGAATTTGCTGACTTCCAGGGAACAGTTCTATCTACATGCAGGAGACTTTTGTAACATCGACTGAGCTCTTTAGAGATCTTACAATTAGGGATGGTCGGAAATGCCAATTACCAATTCCGCTGATTCCGATTTCTGCCAATCCCAATTATCGATTCCATGGATTTTTGTTTTCTGAGGAGTCCTTTTTGTGTCATTTTTTTTCATCCTCTGATTGGCCAAATGCTTCCAAGTTGACTTGGAAGTATTGGACCTATCAGAGAATTCAGAATTTTACGGCAGTAATTGGAATACCAAAGACATTTTAAGCCAATCACAAAAGTCTTGTGATTGCTCTAAAATTACCACAGAAATCCAAATTTCGCTGAAAAAAAAAATCTGCGTTGTCCGATTGGTCCAATGCTTCTGAGATCTTAATTTTAGTTGAGCTAAATTTACAGAGTTGCAGTAATGCAGATTTCTGATCGGAAATGCAGAAACGTCAATGCCGCCGAATACAAATGAGCATAGCTACTTACATAGATGAACATTTCTTGACCCCATATTTACTAACAATAGTAATAAAAAAATCTTCTGTGTTTTGCAACATCCACATGCTCAGCTGCATCATGTGCTCTGCATGGGGAGGCGGCAGTATGCAATCACAGAGCATGCAGCTGTTGGGAAGGGGTGGAGCCCAAACATACTGCTTGTGCAGGTTCCTTCTCCCTCCACTTACACTGTGAGGGAAAAGGAACAGGGTCCCATAGCCCCAGGGATCCCCTGCAGTGGTGGGGGTTACATATTGGAACCTTTCCTTTCTAATGTCCACAGACAAGAGCATTTATCAATGTATCATTAGGAGTAATCATAAGCCTTCTCCATTTCTATTATTTTTTACAGCAAAAAAAAAAAAAAAAATTGCGGTTATTTTTGCATACATTGGTTATTCACGCACTGTACATTTTTGCATCTTCCCTAACCCCAGAACCCCCGAGATACTCACCGGTGCTATATAAATCAATAATGACAATAATAATGGAGTGCCCGGCACTGATCCAGTGCTGAATCTACCTTAAAGGGACACTTAAGTGAAGGGGAAAAAATGAGTTTAGCTCACCTGGGGCTTTCCTCAGCCCCCTGCAGCCGATCGGTGCCCTCGCAGCCCCGCTCTAATGCTCGGGGCTGCGAGGGCACCGATCGGCTGCAGGGGGCTGAGGAAAGCCCCAGGTGAGTTAAACTCATTTTTCCTCCTTCACTTAAGTGTCCCTTTAACCCCAGACTGAACTAATTTGATATAATTTCCAACAATCAGTAGTAGCACCCCTGCAGGCAGCAAAACAGTATCTTTCATGTGAATTACTGCTTGCCCATTGATGTGGCCAATTTGCTATTGGCCAAGTGAAAGTTTTACATTAGCCCCCCTCCAATACTCTGTACATAACAATTGATACTGAGCAACAAAGGGATAGCTGCAGTGTCAAACAGTTGTAAGCACAGTAAGGGGAACAGTGATCACCACTATTCAACATACATATAGAGGTGGTCATTACTACTATAGTACCATTGAAGAGCTAATACAGCAGCTGAAGGTGGGCCCTTATGGTCCTTGGGCCATAGTGAGGGCACAACCTCTGTATCCCCAATGGCTACACCACTTTGCTTACCTTGGCATCTAATTGGATCCTTCAGAACAAATGTGGAATTGAGGTCAGCCAGGATGGCAAAACATGAAGCAGATTGAACAGGATACATTTATTACATATTTTTCTTTCCAGTAGACATTAACTTAAAAATTATACGAAGAGAGGAAAGAAGTTCAGTTTAACTTACCCGGGGCTTCTTCCAGCCCCCTGCATTCTATCCAGTCCCTCAATGTGGATCCGATCCACTGCCGTGTGCTGCTGCCCTCTCCAAACGATCCGCAAGTCACGCATGCATGTCCCCGTCCATGCGCCTCCTCAATTGCACTCAAGAACGTTCTACCTTGCACAGTTTAAAGAGACTAAGAGCTGATTAAAAGAATACATTTATACATACCTAGGCTTCCTCCAGCCCCAATGGATCACTCCCACGCCGCCATCTTCCGTCTTCTCTATCGCCTGTACCGGGTCTCATAGCTTCATCCAGTCAGGGCAAGTCAACTCAAGTGTAGTGTGCTCCATCCATACTGCGTAGGTGCTTGCGTAAGGCAGGCACCGGCGAGACGGAGGGAGTCCCTGCGCATGCGTAAAACTGTCTGGGACTGGCCGAAATTACGAGAAGGTGGAGGTCGGCGGCGTGGGAGCGATCCATGCGGATGGGGCTGGAGGAAGCCCCAGGTATGTATAAATCTATTATATTTACTCGGCTCTGAGTCTCTTTAAAGTGGATCCGAGATGAGAAACTAACTATAACAAGTAGCTTGTCAATATATCTTATCTAAAGTTTAGATAGTTTACACAGCAAATCTAGCTGCTAACAGCTTTAATAGAATATGATTATTTCTTCAATGACAGCAGCCATGTTGTTTGTAAACATTACACAGAGGCAGGCTTATCTGCATATTGAGCACTCAGCCTGTGAAAAAAAAACCTAATCCTCCTCCTCCTCCCTCCTCCCTCCTCCCCTCTGCCTCTGAAATCTCTGGCTAGTAATACCTCCCCCTCCTCCTGCCCAGACTAAGCTCCCATGAGCCCTTGCTATTGTCTGAAAATGCCTTGGCTCTCTGAAAACCTGTGGATGTGGCTTGTTTAGTTTATAGGGAATTAGAGTATTAAAACAAAAACAAAAAAAGTATTTGGCTTGAGGATTGCTCTATAAACAATAGGAAATGAACATAATTATGCAATGAGTAAATGTTTATCTCGGATCCACTTTAAGTCTCTATAAACTGCGCATGTGCAGAACGCTCTTAGCCATAGGAGAGCTATGAAAAAAGCGCAACTTAGCGTGACTTTTGAATCTTTCAGAAGGGGCAGTGGCACACTAGATGGGAACTACAGCGAAGGACCTGATGAACTGAGGGGAACTTCTTCCGCTCGCCTCAGATATCTTTTTAGGCTAAATGTTGCTTGTAATCATTTGTGACTGCGGCTCCCTTACTGGGAGGTATAAGGAAAAAGAACTAATGGCAACAAAACAAAGCAGTCTGGCATGTAGCAAAGTCACAGGAGCTACCATGATTAAAGTGGAGCACCAAGAAGTAAAAAAAGCTCCTTCCCTGGCACCCCATGAGTGCATGATGCAACAAAGCATAAACCACATGGTGCTCCCTCCCAGCACTGTGAGATAAGACCGATGATACTGATTCCCTGGTAGTCAGGGCTACTGAAAGAGGGGTGGCAGTTCACAGGGCTAAAATCTGAAACAGAAGATTAATAAGAAGGTGTCTGGCACTGAATACATGCACTCACTTTATAAACCTTGAAATAATACTTTAAAGTCTTGTGTTTTACCCTTTGAAATGATTCTGTTTTTTAAATACTAAAAATTGAGATATTGTGCAGCTTGTAAAATTGAAAAAGAGAAGAACCGAGAGCCCGATATGGTGTAGTATGTCAAGATAATTGGA
Source organism: Hyperolius riggenbachi (assembly GCF_040937935.1). Lineage (NCBI taxonomy): Eukaryota > Metazoa > Chordata > Amphibia > Anura > Hyperoliidae > Hyperolius > Hyperolius riggenbachi. Next base: position 106,462,346 of record NC_090655.1, read on the forward strand.
TTATTAGAAAGAGTATGAATTGTATACTCACAAACCAGGGTTACCTCCAGGTAACCACTGTATAGGCAGGTGAGGAGATTAGCCTGTCCCCACTCAGGATTAAGAAGTCGCTCTCTGTAGGCTTGAAAAACAAGAAGGGGTATCCCCCTCCACCAAAGGTGGATACAATCAGTATTATGATAGAGAACAGAGGCGCCAAAAGGATAAAAACAATATTTAAAAGTTTTAAAATTATTGCTTAGGAGGCAGTGGTGGACTCACCTCCCACAAGCAGACACAACAACTGTGTATTCACAAAAGGGAAATTTATTGGTATACTCCAAATAGGATCGCAACGCGTTTCGCAGGTCAAACCCGCTTCATCAGGCAATTACAGGAAGGAGCACACAACTGGGGGTAAGAGGCAACACATTTGTACAATACCTGAACAAAACTGCATATAGATAAACATAAATATTTGTGTGAGGGAATTCACTGGTGTGATTTAAATTAACAGGAAGAGGTGACTAGTTATTATGTTTTTGTGGGGGGTGGAAGGACACAACAGGAGGGGGAGGAGGGGGGGGGGGGGTTTGGAGGACCCAACAGGAGGGGGGGGGGGAAGGAGGGCGGAATGCCAGGGGGGGGGAAAGGGCCAGGGAAAGGAGAGTGGTAATAAGGATTGGACATGGGAAAATGGGAGGGGGGGGGGGGAAAAGGGGGGGGGGGTTGTTTTAAGGGGAGGAGGAAAATGATGGTAATTTTAAGTATTATATATAAAAAATATATATATATATATATATATATATATAAATATCAAATTGTAACATTAATATTCATAAACATAAAAAAACGTTGATCTCAAGCATGTGGCGAGATAATTGTCTAACATACAGTAAACAGTATCATAATTCACATATAAACACGCACCCATACATATGTGCATTAGGAGCGGTAAGACTATATGAGATATTGCAAAAGGAGTTAAGGGATGGAGATCATACATTGGGTGTTTAAGAGAGACAAACAGAGCAATTTGTGAAAAACACTTAATAAAACAATCACCAAAAAGGATTCACTTACCAGCAGTATGTCCAGATAGCACCTGGCGCCTCAGTGGCCAAGTGATACTGAACTGCTGTTTATATAGCAGTGAACAACTCCCCTTAGCTAATTGGAATGTGGGGCGGGCGCTTTAATTTCCCGCCATGCGCGATTACGTCATTACGCATGCGTACATGCGTATCTTGACGCGTAATGGCAATCAATTATTCATGCGTACATGCGTATTTTGATGCGTAATGGCGTATAGGGATTGCGTATTTTTGATGCACGTATGCGTATATTTTTTTTTTTTTTTTTTTTTTTGAATGCAAAATGCCTGTGATGAGAAGGGGCGCATGCGTACTTAGCTTGATGCCATGCGTATGGTGGCCACCATACGCATGGCATCAAGCTAAGTACGCATGCGCCCCTTCTCATCACAGGCATTTTGCATTCAAAAAAAAAAAAATATACGCATACGTGCATCAAAAATACGCAATCCCTATACGCCATTACGCATCAAAATACGCATGTACGCATGAATAAATGATCGCCATTACGCGTCAAGATACGCATGTACGCATGCGTAATGACGTTATCGCGCATGGCGGGAAATTAAGCGCCCGCCCCACATTCCAATTAGCTAAGGGGAGTTGTTCACTGCTATATAAACAGCAGTTCAGTATCACTTGGCCACTGAGGCGCCAGGTGCTATCTAGACATACTGCTGGTAAGTGAATCCTTTTTGGTGATTGTTTTATTAAGTGTTTTTCACAAATTGCTCTGTTTGTCTCTCTTAAACACCCAATGTATGATCTCCATCCCTTAACTCCTTTTGCAATATCTCATATAGTCTTACCGCTCCTAATGCACATATGTATGGGTGCGTGTTTATATGTGAATTATGATACTGTTTACTGTATGTTAGACAATTATCTCGCCACATGCTTGAGATCAACGTTTTTTTATGTTTATGAATATTAATGTTACAATTTGATATTTATATATATATATATATATATATATTTTTTTTATATATAATACTTAAAATTACCATCATTTTCCTCCTCCCCTTAAAACAAACCCCCCCCTTTCCCCCCCCCTCCCATTTTCCCATGTCCAATCCTTATTACCACTCTCCTTTCCCCCGCCCTTTCCCCCCCCCCCCTGGCATTCCGCCCTCCTTCCCCCCCCCCCCCCCTCCTGTTGGGTCCTCCAAACCCCCCCCCCCTCCTCCCCCTCCTGTTGTGTCCTTCCATCCCCCACAAAAACATAATAACTAGTCACCTCTTCCTGTTAATTTAAATCACACCAGTGAATTCCCTCACACAAATATTTATGTTTATCTATATGCAGTTTTGTTCAGGTATTGTACAACTGTGTTGCCTCTTACCCCCAGTTGTGTGCTCCTTCCTGTAATTGCCTGATGAAGCGGGTTTGACCTGCGAAACGCGTTGCGATCCTATTTGGAGTATACCAATAAATTTCCCTTTTGTGAATACACAGTTGTTGTGTCTGCTTGTGGGAGGTGAGTCCACCACTGCCTCCTAAGCAATAATTTTAAAACTTTTAAATATTGTTTTTATCCTTTTGGCGCCTCTGTTCTCTATCGTAATACAGCTTGTAAAATTGTATTTCTATCATTCCACTGCAGCAGGGTGCAGAATAAGACAGAATGTACACAAAAGTACAGTGAGAGACAACGGGTGGTGGAACAATGACCTTGGTCAAAACAGCAGTGGCTGTTCCAGCGGTATGTATTCAAATTTAAAAAAAAACCTCACCACCAGCTATACATGTTAATATACAAAGTTTCTCTCCAACTTGATGCATGCATCTCATACATGCTTACTGCTTAGTTACATGGTCCTAAATCAGATAAAGGAAGAAAGATATTCCCATACTGTTATAGGCATATATTGAAAACTATCCTTTTAGAAGCCAGAACTTTCTATATCACTACTGCAATGACTTTGTCAAATGTCGGGCTAAATTATTTTCTTAGATTTTAGTTGAGCTTTAAGGATCCCAAAGCCACCCACTACAAGCAGGAGAGTGGGAATTGAAGAGGCACTGTTGTGACATATAGTTAGAGATGCTGGCGAACCAATCGCCAGCGAATCCCTATGAGCCGCTACTACTTCCGGGTCGCTATGACTCACTCATGACGTCACGCACATGCACAAGGATGCGCACCGCCGGCCCAGCGCTGCCGTACTATTCCGGGTCATAGCGACCCGGAAGTAGTACAGGGTGAGGGGACATCTCTACATATAGTAGAATGTAGTAAATTATTCAGGAATCAGGATACACACATTTGCCTTAAGCATCAGAAACACTTCCTATTTCTATATATTGCTGCATATTGGTATTTAACCCCACCCTACCAGTTATGCTTTGCCTAGGCAGTTTGGCTCTGTGGAATTCTCTCCTCAGAGCATTCTGGGAGACAAGGTATTATTATTATCTGTGAGAAATGCCCAGTGATTTGACATGCAGTCAACTGTTGCCAAATAATTGGGGGTGGCACGTCAACATTTTTGTTGGGAAGCACAGAATGGGCATCTGTTGAGCTATTCATTTGCTCCCAGGATGCACAGCAAACCCCAACAGCCAATCAGAACAGATTACACTACATACAGATCTAGATGGGGACAGAGAGAAGGGTTTATCACTCGATCCTGCATTCTCTGTGTGATAGCAGCTAGAGAGACAGACTGGGAGAGATACGGTAACTTGTAGTTAGGCCTGTTTTACCAACTTGCAAGTGGTTTATAGAGTGTGCAGAACAGTTTTAGAGTTACATAGGTTAGAAAATATTAGATAGTGTTGGATTGTGCCAATTGACAACACACTATCGATTTACTGATTGTTTCCTTCCAAAACAAATGTATCAATTGCTTCATAGATCATATCCTTTCGATCACAACTGTAACAATCATTTCAGCCATCAATTCATTTTTGATACTGTGTTGACGAAAATTCACAGGACCACCCAAAGTTTTAGGAAATTCCCATGAGACTGCCAGAGGCGTCCTCGCTCTTCCCTAATTATTATTATTATGCAGTTATGAAGGGTTGAAGCATTTTCTGCAGTCCCTTGCAGGGTACATCAAACGATTTACATCTCAAATAAAGATGATCAATTTCTCTAGGCAAGTGTTTCCTGTAAGGTGAATTCACTGAGGAGCCAATGATCAATTGAATAGGTGATGGATTTGTACTTTTTGGATTAGCTGGTAAGGATCAGCTTACGTAACAAGCAAAAGTGAGACATAATCATGACCAGCCAGCCAGTCAGTACCAATCAATCACCTGATACATTGATTGTGTGTTTCACCAAGAGTAATTTTCCTGGCCGAATTGATTGTCTTTAATCGCTAAATGTCCATCATCAGGGCTCCCAAGCTAATGTCACTACAGCTTTATATGGTCAGTTATTTAGGGAAAGCCAATTAACATACCATTAGGTTTTTGGGTTAGAAGACAAATCCTACACCAACATGAATATGCAGACAGCATCCAACTTGGACATCAGACCTGGACTTTAGCACTCCAAGGCTCTAACCACTTAAGTGGTTCTAACCACTTAGTTACCCAAAATAATTATAAATATATTTCTTAATAAAGAACCGTATAGAAAATAACATCATGAATAACATTTCTTATTTTTTTCACCTATAAATTAATTAGACAATGTTTGCCCATTGTAAAATGTATCACAGGTGGTGACATTTCTATTCCTGCTAGGTGATCCCTGTGGAATGTTTGTTTATTGCGAGTCCCAAAAGCAGTACAAATAGTACCTGGTCTCCAATATACCAATACCTGGTCTTTAATACCAATATACAGCAATATATACATATAGGAAGTGTTTATGATGTGGAAACTAGGAAAATTAATGTAAAAGTGGGTATCCTGAATCATTTACTGCATATTACTATACAGGATATATTTGTCCTCTGTGACTTCGTGTAAGCCGGAAGGATGTAGATATACGTCTTAGAGCACA